>NW_027266267.1:8970000-9452500 GCF_022045235.1 Haliotis cracherodii | reverse complement strand
AACGTTCGACACAACCGAAAATAATGAATAAATGACTACGCAGGAACCAAGCTTATACTTCAAGACAAACGTTCGACACAACCGAACATAATGAATAAAGGAGGACTACGCAGGGACCAAGCTTATACTTCGAGACAAACGTTCGACACATCTAAGTTCGACACAACAGAGTTTGACTGTATATGTTCCGATAGGATATTCCTATCAATATATTTTCTCAACCTCTTGTAATGTATTTTATTTCGTTATTGCATTTTTGTTTTGTTTGATTGCTTTTTCTGAGTTGTTTCCGTTATTTTAGCTACATTGGTAATTTTTTTTAAATAAATTTAATATATCGAAATTTTTCTGATCTTTGTATTTCATAGGCATTTAGAAGTTTGAAGAACATAAATACATGACACTTTTATTGATATAATACTTCATGTATATAACATTAACTCAATGGCTTCACTTTGTATTCATCTGGTGAAGTCGCTCTGAAACATCGTTTCAAAGAAAAAGAAGTTGTTATCAATAAAAAAAGTGTTATGTATTCATGTTTCCGATCTAGTCATTATCATTAAAAAATGGCTGTTGTTATTGGTTAGAGTGAGTGAGTGAGTGAATGTTTTTAATGACTCAGCGATATCCCTGCTATAACAGTAAACAGTAAATAATCGTAATCTGTGTTATTGATGAATTTTACCTTTGTATCCTTTGATATGAAAAGTGTCAATCTTAAATAAGTTTAAAACTTGGAGATACCTTGGAACTATTTTTTTTATCCTCCAAAATCATTCTTCAAACCTTTTTTTAGTTTGTTGAGTCTAATAAGTGCAGCTGACCAGCTTCCGTCTTCAAAGAGGTTAGTGATGTAATTCTAATGTGATGTCATGGTAACCAGAAACGTCAAACTGGTCTGCAGAGCGCTGTGATGCATTTATACTCTTGCGGTATCGCCCAGGAGATATTGCTTGATGACAGCCAAGCAAGATCTTCCGTCGAAGCCAGTCTTGAATGATAGATACATGGAAAACGTGAGATTATACGCTAGATGTAGCGGATATATAGAATACTAAACGAGCTCCCGTCTAATACCAATATTAAGAAACGAGTGAATAGTTCACGAGTTTCTTAATAGGTTTTACACGGGAGCGAGTTTAGTATTATATTTATTACTTGCCATTTATAATATTTTTTTAGAATATATACTGTTGAGTGTGAATAGGCTGACACCTACAGGATTTCACGGCATAATCCAATTGAGTTTAACAGAATAATATTTCAAACACGTCAAAAGTGTGAGACGTATGAGTTTAATACCATACAACGGTCCACCTTTAGAATTCAGGCGTCCGTTCCACAAAATTATCGTAGCGCTAAGGTTGTCACAACTCACAAACTTTAACTTAGACTTACGACTGTCGTTGCGCTACAGTACGATCGCTTTGTGGAACGGGTCCTTGAACCTCAAAGTTTACAATCACGTCACAATACCAGATGACGTAATTTGTGGAATTTTGTTGCAAGATTCATCGGCGAAACAATGACATGTGAAGTCAGCCTAGCAACAAGGTTTCTGGGGTCAACGGGTGTGCATAAGCTCCTCTCAGTGATCTATCATCACCACATGCAGTGTCGTTGATTAAGTGAGTGAGTGAGTGAGTTGGGTTTAACGCCGCTTTTAACATTATTCCAGTTATATCACGGCGTGTCAGCTTAATGTGGGATGAAAGCCCGAAGTGATGCAGGTCTCGGACGTTTACCACTTCTGTGAAACCCACGAGCACGGGTATGGTGCTGACAAACCTAGAAACATAATCGGGGTGAACCGGGATTCGAACCCACAATCATAGGTTTCTGGCGTGTCCAGGAGACGCAACTCTGCACAGCGAATCGCGGCGCCTTAGACGACTGGGCCACCCGTGCCCCTCGTTGATTAAGCCAAGGGATGTTGAGAGATTTCAATATTTGTTCGTGAAACGTGTTCCGAGAGTACATTTGCACGCTTTTTGGTAATACAGCTATATGTTTATTAAAGGGGTGATCTCTTCACAGGGAAGTAATGAACGGAATCTACAGGACGCAGATAGTTATCTAACACTCGTGTAAATGTAAATAAGAGTGACAGAACCTTTACCATATTCATAAGACAATTCTACCATTAACTGATTGTCGACTGCACAAATCCTACGTCATGAGCTTGTCTATATGTATCACCATGAAATAGTGACGACACGAGCTGTCTTGTGCAATAATAGACCGCCTCCGTGGTCTAGTGGTAGAGCGTCCGCCCGGAGAGCGGAAGGTCCGGGGTTCGATCCCAAGACGCGTCATACCAAAAGACGATAAAAGATGGTACTTGTTGTTACCCTGTCTGGCGTTCGGCATAAAGGGGCTAAAACAAGGACTGGTCGGCTTGGAGTCAGTAAAATGTGTCTGAGTGGGGTATTCATGTTAAACTGCGGCATGGTATCTCAGTGAGCTTGCACTATAAATCGGCATCAGTCCGGACTAGTACAAGCAGCCACACAAACACGCACACGTACATGCACGTCGCTATATAAGTGCAATAATTTTGGACGCGACGTTAAACTTCATTTCACCTCACCTTGTGCAATAATAATTTTCTTAATGCCAGCGGATGCCTTTAAAACAAGTTATTTGTTATTCCATGCTTCTTTAAGGCTGTGCAGAGTTGCGTCCCCTGGGCACGCCAGAAACCTATGATTGTGGGTTCGAATCCCGGTTCGCCCCGATTATGTGTCTAGGTCTGTCAGCACCATACCCGTGCTCGTGGGTTTCACCGAAGTGGTAAACGTCTGAGACCTGCATCACTTCGGACTTTCCTCCCACATTAAGCTGACACGCCGTGATATAACTGGAATAATGTTAAAAGCGGCGTTAAACCCAACTCACTCACTAATAAAGTATTGTTCTCGTTGTTGTCCTGAACTAATTTCCACATTTAACAAGAATCAAACTGTCATCATTTGACAAAACTTAACTGATAAAAGCGAGTCTCCCGAGCACTGGCACACAGCTGATGGAGCTGCTCTATCATATAACTTCCTTGTCGACTTTCATCGCCATGGTCTGCACTGACGTACACTGAAGGAAGTAATGGAAGGAAGGACGCTGTGTATTCGTTTGTTTGTTTCTTTGTTCGTTGTTAACCGCCACACTCAGCAATATTCCAGCTATATGACGGCGGTCTGCAAATAATCGAGTCTGGACCGGACAATACAGTGATTGACATCATGAGCATCGATCTACGCAATTGGTATACGATGACATGTATCAACCAAGTCAGCGATCCTGACCACCGGATCCTCTTACCCCAAGCATAGTCGCCTCTTATGACAAGCATGGGTTGCTGAAGACCTATTGTACCCCGGACTGTTCTAATTCACCACAGTTGGCTGCAGAAGAGCACGTATTATGGATCTGTAAGGTGTACTTTTGTATAAGCTTTCTCCTCTCGATTGCTTGTCTGTAAGTTAATTTGTTTGTTGTTTGACGCAACACTCAGCAATAGTCTGAGCAATATATTTCAATAATCCGAGTCTGGACGAGTCAATCCACAGATTGATACTGCGAGCAGCGATCCACACCGTCGGGGTATTATGACACCCAATGAACCAAGTCACCGAGTCTGACCACCAGATCCATTTAGTTGGTTGGTTGGTTTGTTGTTTAACGCCGCACTCAGCAATATTCCAGCTATATGACGGCGGTCTGTAAATAATCGAGTCTGGACCAGACAATCCAGTGATTAATATCATGAGCATCGATCCACGCAATTGGGATCGATGACATGCATCAACCAAGTCAGCGAGCCTGACCACCGATCCCGTTGGTTGCCTCTTACGACAAGCATAGTCGCCTTTTACGGCAAGCATGGGTTGCTGAAGACATATTCTACCCCGGATCTTCACGGGTCCAATCACCAAGTGTTAAGCTGCTGCCTATCACAACAGGGCATACATATTTACCTATCATCCAGCTTGATAATGGTGTAAGAATCTACATCTGCAATAATCCAGATGTTCCAGATCCATTTAGTCGCCTCTTACAACGACCAGCTGTGGAACAATTCTACTCCTGACTCCTCACGCGGGACTCGTCTGTAAGACGTATGGACCCTGCTAGATACTCGAAAATGTATCAAATCTTTACTACTTACATCCGTACATTAACGGGCCATCAATTCAACAGAGGTTTCGGGGTATTTCTTTAATTAAAACTATGAGTCTAATTATTTTCTTTAGTGAGTGAGTGAGTTGGGTTTAACGCCGCTTTTAACAGTATTCCAGTTATATCACGGCATGTCAGTTTAATATGGAAGGAAAGCCCGAAGTGTTGCAGGTCTCAGACGTTTACCACTTCGGTCAAACCCACGAGCACGGGTATGGTGCTGACAAACCTAGAAACATAATCGGGGCGAACCGGGATTCGAACCCACAATCATAGGTTTCTGGCGTGCCTAAGGGACGCAACTCGTACCCCCTATTTTTTTTTGTAAATTTCCCACTTGCAACAATGTATTTTAGTGTCAGACAGATTATAGTTTTAACAAACTGACATGATTATCTTTTGTCAAGCATTTCCTTGGACAATATATATTTTCAAATATCCCGAGCTTCCTTCGGATAAAGCAGATAAAGCAACTATAGCCAAATGCCATGTGGCTTGCATAAGGTCATGCTAAGCACAGGCTCTTACCAACATCGGTGCCTTTCTGCGATCAAGGCCTAGTTCCATAAAGCGACCCTATTGCTCCGAGTGTCGTATTCAACATTAAGATCTCTTTGTGAATCCTGGGGTCCTGACTGGTCTTGTATGCTATCAGAGGAAGAAAAGAAGAAGAAAATATTTTATTAAGGTGTCTTTGTGAATCCTTGGGTCCTGGCTGGTCTTGTATGCTATCAGAGGAAGAAAAGAAGAAGAAAATATTTTATTAAGGTGTTTTTGTGAATCCTGGGGTCCTGACTTGGCTTGTATGCTATCAGAGGAAGAAAAGAAGAAGAAAATATTTTATTAAGGTGTCTTTGTGAATCCTGGGGTCCTGACTGGGCTTGTATGCTATCAGAGGAAGAAAAGAAGAAGAAAATAGTTCATTAAGGTGCCGCATGATATACATACATAAGGACAAACAGTTAAAAACAATTATTGTATATCATCCGGCCGATATGGCCTATGGGACACCAAATATCTCATAAGTACAAATAAAAGCACATAGTGTGCTAAAAACACAAATGTTACAAAAAATACATTTAAAAGAGGCACGGGCGCGCGATATGTATTCCGCATTAAGTAAATGATTGGATAGATATAGGTAAATAAAATAGATGGATAGATACAACTACACGTGCAACAGTCATGGCAATGCGAAACATACGACGTGCGCCCGGGCCCATGGCATATTACTAGTTATTGTAATAATGCTTTCTACGCTGAAACATCCGGTTCACTAAAGCGGCAAGGCTTGCCGATAATTCATCGCATTGCATTAAGAAGGCGAGCTGGTCAGTAGGAGTCAAAGCCACAAACAATGGGTTAATTAAAGACGCTTGATGGAATAAGTTATATCTTAGGTCTGAATAAAGATCACAAGTAACTAAAAAGTGCTTTTCGTCCTCAACTCTTAAGTTACAAAACTTACAGGTACGTTCTGACAGAGGTGTTATAGGGCGAGAGAATCGCCCAACTTCAACTTCTAACGGAAGAGTGCCACAACGAAGTTTAGCTAAACAGCTACCACTGCAAACACGAAAACGTCGTTTTTTTCCGTATATGGTCATTGGACGGAAAAACGACTAAATATTCATTAAAATTGATTGATTGGTCAGCGTCTAGAAAGTGTCCAGAAAAGGGTCGAGTTTTTCAAGCGTAAAATGGACGGAAAAACGATGCTTTTTGCTCCGCCTTGTACAACTGTTAACGGCCAATCAGATGGCGCTGGTCCCCCGACGCACGTGATGTCCAAGGCTTCCTTTCGGAAGCTTTAGGTTTCGTATTTCTGGCATGCCTTGCTCTAGTATCTCTCGCGCGCAGTGCAGCGAGATTTGCTGATAAGCTAGTTTTAGGATATGTTACATGTTAATGGAATTCAGACACGCGCCAAGAAGTCAAACCAAACAATGTTACTAAGTTTATTGTGGTAACGGCTATGTACAGTTACCCCTATCGGATAATGGGTTGTGTTTCATTTGGTTATAACAATAACTATTTTTTTAATGTGAAGTTTACAAGATATACGACTTGGACGCGAGGTCGGTTTCATGACGTTCTTCACGTGACTGTATTCTTGAAAAGGCGTAAACACTGACTACTTCCACATTCCTGGGGAAAACCCTTGGAATTCCCTAGTACGAATTCATACAGAAGCGTGGTTGCAAGCCCATTTAAGGATACCCTCGCTACAACCCATCCCAGAGAGAAAAAACACGAAAAAAAATCCAAACTGTCGCAGTGACAATTTACAGAAATCTATTAATTTAATTACCTTAGTATCTATTTGACACATCTTCACAATCACCTTTCAATGATCGGCCAATTGATCAGTGATGCCAAAGGCTTGAAATAGCCACAGGTTAATTAACAACTTCGAAAATATCTCCCGTCACGTTTATCGTGTCGGCCATTTTGACGTATTGTACTTGATGTAAATGTATTACGACGCTCTGTCATTGTGATTGACTTACTGAGGTAATTCTGTAAAAGATCTTCTCATCTAATGAGGATATTGTTTGGAATATATTTCTTGTAAACATACTAAAACATGTGTTCCTCGCTTTGGGGGGAACTATTTTATTCCGGGGTGGCCCATTAAATCTAGTAGTAAGTCAAGGCACCATGCGTGATCTGTTATTTTATGTGTTTAAATTACGATTTGGGGCGTTAATAAAATACACTGACGCAAGTATATTCTATTCAAATCAATTGGCTAATTGAATATGCTTTCTTTTACATATTACATAACATCACTGCACAAAATATGAACAGTTGCAGTAACACACTACGGTAATCGCATCAAACATCATTTTCAACTGTACAGTATATCAGTATTTCAGTTATATCATGGTGTATCAGACTGATGTGGGATAAAAATCCGAAGTGGTTCAGGTCATCCAATGGGTGTTCGGGAAAAGGTGAGCGTATCCTGCCACACAAGTGGCACCCGTCACAAACACATGCAAGGACAAGTCAATTGTTCACCTGAACAAAGCACGGAAACACACAATGATGCCCGTCCTTAGTTTTACCGAGCATGTAAATTATTTTGTCCGTCAAAAACATGGACGAGTATAAACAATATGTTCATTCACGTAATACATGTCATACATTTGACAAAATGTATTGACTCGGAGCATTATTGTTAATCACAGCGTATGCATTTGAACTCATCACCCATCCCATTATTGATAACCCTTCTTGAAGATCTATGAAATCAGAAGCTGCAACACTCTATCTTTTAACTGGCATGTCAGACTTCTATTTCATTACTCAGTTTTTTTTGCACGGATTGCTATGGAAGGGACATTGTCTCGTTGTCGCATTGTCGCATTGACGCCTTTACAAAAACAAGCAAAACGTGTCAAAATTAACAAAAGCGCGACAATTGGCCATTTGTCGCATTGTCGCGTGTTCGCATTGTCGCTCTTTGATAATCCTTTTCTTTATTTTACAAAAGGGCGACGATGCCGTAACGCGACATTTTCAAGGTCAAAATATGTCTCGTTGTCGCATTGTCACCCCATCACAAATGTGTATAAAAGGCGTAAAGTTCAGTTATTGTTACAGTTAGGAAGTTCAAACTGATAAATGTACGCCTTGAAATGAAAACACAAGTCCGTCCGCGAGTCCATAAAGTTTTATTGTGAGCTCTTCTCTAAAAGTGCTTAGTGTTCAACTCCCAGTTCCAAACACGTAGTGCCTCCTCAATAATCCACATACCTCCAGTGCAGTGGTCTTCCGGAAGATTTTACTCTTGACCGTATTAGACAACTGACGAGGGCATTGCCTAAAACTAGGGCCGGGCGGGGCCAAGACGGGCCAAAGTGTTATTGGCTAATTACTTCATTATCGGCGATCATATATTATTATTATTGATGCAACATACACACATGACATTAATGAACAATCACCAACCAAAAACGTGAAACATAATTAGGTATTTCGGAGTAAATCGCTTGAAATCCAGAAAGTGGAGCTGTGTGTAAGCGTCGCTGATCTAGGTAACATGTAAAAGAGCAATCGTTAAACGAAATAAGATTTGAAACGTATCAAATACTTCTAGCTCTCGCGATATAAATTTCCATCTGTCGGCATAGTGTTTATATTTATAGGATAGTACTATATCTATGTAAATACCACTTAATAATGTCACTGTTCATCGTGTATAAAGCAGACACGTTGGTTAAAGTAGACCTCTTCTCCCCATACTCTCAACAGTCTCACAAGTGTTCGGTCCAACTTGGCCCGGGCTGTCAAAATCAACTTAAACCTCACAGATGTAACATGAAATGGATTCACACCTATAGATTAGTATTATATCTACCTAAATATCTCTTTATAGTGTCTCAGATCGCGTTTTTTAAAGAAAACAAGGTGCTCAAAGTGAAGCCCTTTTCCCTCTACATTCTCAACATAGTCTCTATCAGAAGTGGTGCTCGGTCCGACTTGTCCCGGGCTGTCAAAATCAATTATACACACAGATGTATCATCAAATGTGTTAATATCTGTAGCTTAGTATTGTATCTACATATAAAACACTTTATAATGTCACAGTACATCGTATTTAAAGAAAACAAGGTGCTCAAAGTGAAGCCCTTTCCCCTCTACATTCTCAACATAGTCTCTAACAGAAGTGTTTGGTTTGTGGTAGGTCCGACTTTGCCCGGGCTGTCAAAATCAACTTTAAACACACAGCTGTATCATCAATGTAGAGGGAAAAGGGCTTCACTTTGAGCACCAAGTTTTCTTTACATACCGCGATCTGAGACACTATAAAGTGGTATACAGGTAGATATTATATCATTTTGTCTTGGAACATCTATAAGATGTACAGCTACATGTATTTACCAAAAGAAAGAATCTACGTTTTTACTTCATTAAATAAACATTCACTCATTGAACATCTCCAACAGTTTTGTCCATGTTGAGATCCACTGAAATGGTTAGTTCACTTGTTACATTTATATAGAACAGAACGAAATTTGTGATTAAATATGATTGTGGATACATTTACCTAGGCTATATTTTAAAATTCAACAATAGCTTGCGTGTGGTTTGTTTGGAAGCATAAAATCAACTATTGTTTGTAAAAACCATTTGTGTGTGTTAATATATATGTTTTTTAAAGGAAGAGGTGTTTGAATAAATAATTATTTGTGTGTTCACAAACCCCTATCATGTAATTATATTTTCCTGAATAACATGTTGTTTGCATGTAAAATAAATGTCCCTGTTCACCTATGTAGAAAGTCGATAAGCGAAATAAGACTGAGTAACAGACTGTGTATTATAGATCCATAGAAATACGATTGCATAGACGATCAATTCAGAATACAACAGGTGTAAAGTGTGGCTAATTGACATGTATCTCGATGACTAATTGAAATGTATTTCGCAGGTAATAATCAATAAACATTGTGACAGAAAAACAAGTGAAGGATTGAGTTGAATTTTAGTTTTGCGAAAAAGGTCCGTGGTTTCTGTGGATGAAACTAAGTTTGACAATGTTGCAAATGATCACCTTCTTTGACTTCATTACGGATTCCTCAACCTGTATCGAGGAGAATTGTTTACAGTTAAGTAAAATTCTAATTAAGATTTCTTAAAGCTGTCACGGTGGCAAATTCAAACTTCGATATCATGGTACACAGTTCTATTGTAAAGTCAGATTGGGAGTTCAAATTGGCGCTATGTATTTTTATCTCGAATTTGAAATAAGCGGTTAAATTTATATGTTTTGTTTGTTTGTTTTTTTGTTTAACGCCACACTCAGCAATATGCCAGCTATATGACGGAGGTCATGCAAATAATCAAGTCTGGACCTATACGGTTTGACCTGTTCCAGTTATTGTAGACATAAAAGGAAGTATGAAGCGAAATGTTCGGAGTTTATTACCGTTAGGCTGACCAGAATCGTTCCATAAGGTACTATGCCACTTTCACCATCAATACTAATCAGTTTTTCTTTAATAATATGTAAATCTCTCGGTGAGACATTATAAACATCTAAACCACGAAGCTGTAAACTATTAAGTATGTTTAGCACAGTGTTATCCCAGGATTTACTGAATTTTCTTGACCAGGTTTTAATGAGGCAAATCAAATCCATTATTCAATTTTGACCAAAAACGTGAGATATCGATTCTTTGTTTCGTAAGAGGTGATAGCCACCTCATTTCTGCGCGAGTTGCCAAGTTAGGGGTTTTGAGACCAACTCACAAGTAGAAACGACACGCTTTATTTTGGACAGCGTTAATACATCCCAATTCACGATTACCCCAAATAGCAGAACCATAGGATAACACCGCGTCAATCAGATTATCGTACAATGTATTGAAAACCTCGAACGGCATTCCACCCATTACTTTAAATTTGCTAATTATAGCGCCGAGCGCCCTACCAGCAGATTTAGCCATTTCTTTTGCGGTATAATTTAAGTCGAGATGTTCCTGGAACCAAAGCTCGAGGTACGTATAGCTCGGAGCGATGTCAATCAAACTTTCACCACAGTTAAACAAATAGGTAGTTTTTGCGACACTCGGAGGTCTATAATGAACTATCTTAGTTTTATTTAAATTAATTTACACTCTCCAATTTTTACACAATTACGCGACTCAGTCCAACATAGACTGGAGAGAGCGCTCGTCAGGGGCTATAAGTGCAATGTCGTCCGCATATAATAATAAACTTAGCATTGTACCGTCGATGTCTATACCGCAGTGAAGATTGTTGATTTCATGTGCCAAATCATTAATAAATACGTAGAATAATACGGGGGATAAGACGCACCCTTGTCTGACGCCGCTTGATACGGGGAACATGTCTGTGAGATGACCGTTTACCGACACACACGACTTAGTTTTTTCGTACATCGATCTAACTGCAAAATAAAACTTTCCGCCAATACCCAACTTTAACAGTTTATACCACAGACAGTTACGGTTCACCCGGTCGAAAGCTTTCATAGCATCAATGTAACACACGAAAGTAGATTTCTTAATTGCCTTTCTGTTGTTAATGACTGAGTAAAGTGTAAAAAGATCATCAGTTGTGCTCCTTTTTGCGCGAAAGCCATTTTGCTCTACTGCAAGAATTTCGTTGTCGTCCAGCCATTTCGTAAAACGGAGATTTAATAAGTCAGAATAGAGTTTACACGCAATACATATCAACGACCACGGTAACGAAGAAGATCATCGGCGAGAGTATCTGGCTTTTTGATATGGGTTACGATGCTTTTTTGCCAAGTGTCCGGACAAGTATTATACTCAAAACAGTAAGTGAATATTTTAAGTAATAGAGCAACACATGTGTTATTTTTCAATCCTTCAGCTGGGATTTGATCAATACCAGGGGACTTACCAAGCTTAGTACGGTTAATAACATTAACTACCTCCTCCCGTGTTACCGGAGCATTTAGACTGCTAACGTCATATTGCTGTGGGTTAGTAGAGGTGCTGTTTACATCATATAAAGTATTTTCATAAAATAATTAATCAAACGAGTCAGTAGGATCTGCATTATCCAATGTGCCATAAACAGTTTTCCATTTCTCCAGAACAACTTTTCTATCCGTAGCAACAAACCCATTTAGAGTTACCTTCCAGGGTATTGAGCCACGCCTATCGTTAGCAATACCGAGTTTACCAATGGATTTCCAAAACTCGCGGGAATCCTTATGCTGGTACTTATCCAACAGCCGCTGTTATTCCTGCAACTTAAATAACCGTTTTGATTTTCTCAACCGCTTATCAAAGGATTTCCTTTCATTACGATACTTAACTTTCAACGATTTCTTTAGAACAGGAGATCTGCATTTTAACCACTTACGCTCACAGTCTTTAACAATATCCCTCAATGACTGTAGTTCGTCATTCCATTATATAATTTAATGATTAATGATTTAAATTAATGATTTACCTCTTGTGGTTTTTGGGGTTTTTTTGTCTTTTAAGATACCAACCTTATTATCTAGTTCAGTATATAAACATGTCAAAACTTCATTATAAGCAGCACTTATGTCATTTTGGGAAGAAAGATGAAACTCGATATTCGTAATAGTATTATTAATACTTGTCAGGGCATCTTCGCTTGCCAAAAAGTCATTGGAGCAATTCTTCCAATTATATCGTTTAAAAGCAGGTGGTGAATTATGTGAATGAGTTTCGTTTGTATCATCACGGTTATAAGGAATCGAAAAATCACACAATAAGGCAGAGTGGTTCGGAATAACATCAGGGGCATTACTTCCATTCGCACAAGATGACATTTTCAAGACATTGAAATTAGAAAAACGATATAAATCTTCATGTGCCGTGACCATATACAACGACGGAACACCCATTTTTCACATAAGTGTAGTCTTGCTTACCCACTCGATCATTTAAAACACACACATTGCTCTTAGTAAAAAAAACGACAAACAGACTACCATATGCGTTTTCTTTGTTATCGATGACCACACGGTCACTCATCGTATCCACACCGTCAATATAATCAGTTTTCATACCAAAAATAAGACCCGTGAATATTCCGGGCTAGAATAGGTCTTCAGCAACCCATACTTGCCGTAAAAGGCGACTATGCTTGTCGTAAAAGGCGACTAACGGTTTCGGGTGGTCAGTCTCGCTGACTTGGTTGATACATGTCATCGATCCCAATTGCGTGGATCGATGCTCATGATGTCAATCACTGGATTTTCTGGTCCAGACTCGATTATTATACAAACCGCCGTCATATAGCTGGAATATTGCTGAGTGCGGCGTTAAACAACAAACAAAACAAAATCTTTCATACCAATACGGGCATTAAATTCACCACAAATACAGATCGTTCCTTCGTTCTGATATAGATACACTTTTTCTAATAAAGTTTGGAAAACATTATCTCCTTCATTAGTTCTAGTGGAACCAGCCGGCGGTAAATAACAGATACATAATACGAAGGAAAATTCTTGATTAGTTTGAGACACAAGTTTGAACCAGATAACGTCATCAACAGATGAATCTAAAACAATCACATCAAACAGAGTTAAAAGAGAGTTTTTAATAAGGGCTCCAGTGTCACCCGATCCCTTGGGTTGGCCTGGCTACGATTATTGCCAAACCACGTATAGCCTTCTACCTGAATATTTTCTTTATTTCTTAGAAAGGCACACACCAAAAATGTCACAGTCAAGATCTTTAATCAGCGACTCGCGAAATTGTTTATTAGTTGACTCACGTGTAGACCAGCCGCCAACATTCCATGCACCCATCCGCACTGTGTCCTATGCGTCTTTCATAGCAACCAGACGTTTTCCTTGGAAACGTGGTTTCTTCCATTCATGACCAACTCGTGTTATTCCAGGACAAGCCGAATAGCGACTCGTGCCCATCTCATGACCATTTTTGCGACCGGGTTCCGTCTTTGCGCAAACGGGCATATCTAAAACAATTGTCGACTCGTTGCGTAATGCTTCACAAACATTTCCTCATATATTATAGAAATTTCAAATTCAATTTAAAGCACATCGGGACGTGCGGAATTATACGGTATGATTGAACACATTTAACTGTGTCTTGGGTATATTTTTAGATGCAAGACAAATGTAAAATCAAAAGTTATTCCTGTGGGTTTCTTTGATGAAGAACGTGAAGTCATACGCGCATTCTGATTGGTTTGTCGTATTTTCGCACATAACATTCATCGATAGGGGGACGAGTCTTCTTGCAGGTTACGGAAAGGGACGAGTGGTGACGAATGAGTTTCTTCAACTTCCCAATTTCCGTGATCATTGGCTGCATGTTGTTTCGCGCTACGAGTTCAGCCTGAGATTACGCACTATCAAAGTATACTCTCGAATAGTCCTTGCTCTTTCGTAAGTTCTTCTTGTTTAGAAGTAATTTATTTTTCTGTTCTCCAGATTCTAACTGTACCATGATCAAGCCATGTTTGTTGTCATTCCGGTTTTTTTTCGCTCCGCACGTTTTACGCGTACATCTGTCAGTTTCAGGCCGTCTCTAATGACATGGGGGACAAGTTGACATGTGAGGGTTGGACCACTGTTCTCACGTTCATCAAAAGCCAAATTTCTGACAACCACTTTACAAGCCAGATCATCTTCTGCAGTTCTACCTTTTACAACTTCCGAGAATTTCTTTTCCAGATTTGTAAGAGTTTTTTCCACCGCACCACACTTCTTAGAGTTATCTTCATTAACTCTCAGCCGTTCTCTGAGATTTTTCAAGATACACAACTTTATCCCTAAGAATCTTTATTTCAGCATCGAATTCTCTCTTCAATTTCTCAGTTTCTGCTTCAACACTGCTGTTAAAGATCTCGTAACTCTAGCTTCACTCTCACCGAGTTGATGACTGAAAAACTGCTTCATATTGTCAATTGCAGCGAGAATGTCGGCGTTACCCGACGCCTGTTTAGTGCACGTGCTGTGCGAGTTTTCAATGTTTACATGATTGTCAGGTTTAATTGGTATATCTAAAATTTCCTCAGAATGATTAATTCGGGCTTATACATATCTGCCGCACATTCTGAGACATAACCGATTCTACAAAGTTTTCCGCTTCGTTTAAAATGATGGCCTGTGACATTTTCACGGGCAGCAGATGTCCACATGTAAAATCCCACAAAATCGATAAAGTATCGGCAAAGTCGACAAATTCAGCTTCAGTAATCTATCAGGACTGGTTGCACAAACGTTCAGCTTAAATTCAGTAGATTTTACCGTAGGATAACGCCGATAAGTAGAGATATTTCTAAGATTTTTCAAACTTTTCGTCAGAGACGATGTGCGAGAGTCATCTTGGTGTTCTTATGAAGTTATTCCTGCTTCTTTATGCAGATGCCTGCTGCAGACTTACAGAAAGCTTTAGATACTTTTGGCAATTATTGTGAAGCATGGAAGCTAAAAGTCAATGTAATAACTTGAAGTCTTTCTTTCACAAATGATGATTTCTTTATTCTTTCCTGTTTTGCATTCTTTCTTTTCTTTACATTCTTTTCTTTTCCTTTTAGATAAATGTCTTTCTTTTCTTAATTGAATCTAATTATTTTCAGATTGACTGAAATACAAATAAATAAACAATAATTACTATTTTGATCAAATGATGCAATAATGCAAATAATCATAATAACATTATAAATGAATTAACCTAATAAAATTGACTACCTTTCAGTGACATGAAATACTATACAAATGTAAACAAACGATGAAAAACACTCTATGACTAAATAACTGCTCTAAAACATTTATACACATGTAGATAATGATAAAATAATATATATGACAGAATTTGGAAACTCACCATTGTTTTCAGACTCTTTTATCCTTAAAACCTTTTCACACTCTACATGTGTCTTCTGTTTTAGGTGCATGACGTTGTTCGTTCTGTCATAATTAGCATATGATTTTTTTAGAAAGGGCAAAAAAATTAGACTTCTACGATCGTTTCGTCAAAACACATTGTTCTTTCCACTATCAGATCTGACCATTTTTAACCTACTGCAATATGTTACCACAGTCAATAGAGCACAAATCCACGGCTGACAATGTCACTTGTGTGTATGCTTGCATCAGTAGCAGCTGCGCCATTTCGGATATCGCACATTACCGACGACGGAAGGATATAGGCTGAGTATTTTGTTTGTCCAAGCGGGGAGATAGACATTGATAATTGACATATTTTATTATCTTTCTTCTGGACATGCTGTGTACTTGACAATTTGCAAATTTCATCTTTGTGAACTATCTGAATTATTTGGTTACTTGTTCATCGTTAGAAAACGAAAGAAAACAAGTCAAGACAAGCATCTCACTTCCTTCATGTTGATGGTGGGTGTATACTTTACTATTTAAATAACATTTATTTGGTTGTATCAAACTTCTTACAACCTGCATGTTGATGGTGGATGTATACTTTACTATGTAAATAACATTTATTAGGTTGTATCAAACATCTTACAACCTGCATGTTGATGGTGGGTGTATACTTTACTATGTAAATAACATTTATTTGGTTGTATCAAACATCTTACAACCTGCATGTTGATGGTGGGTGTATACTTTACTATGTAAATAACATTTATTTGATTGTATCAAACTTCTTACAACCTGCATGTTGATGGTGGGTGTATACTTTACTATGTAAATAACATTTATTAGGTTGTATCAAACTTCTTACAACCTGCATGTTGATGGTGTGTGTATACTTTACTATGTAAATAACATTTATTTGATTGTATCAAACATCTTACAACCTGCATGTTGATGGTGGGTGTATACTTTACTATGTAAATAACATTTATTTGGTTGTATCAAACTTCTTACAACCTGCATGTTGATGGTGGGTGTATACTTTACTTTGTAAATAACATTTATTTGATTGTATCAAACTTCTTACAACCTGCATGTTGATGGTGTGTGTATACTTTACTATGTAAATAACATTTATTAGGTTGTATCAAACATCTTACAACCTGCATGTTGATGGTGGGTGTATACTTTACTATGTAAATAACATTTATTAGGTTGTATGAAACATCTTACAACCTGCATGTTGATGGTGTGTGTATACTTTACTCTATAAATAACATTTATTAGGTTGTATCAAACTTCTTACAACCTGCATGTTGATGGTGTGTGTATACTTTACTATGTAAATAACATTTATTTGGTTGTATCAAACATCTTACAACCTGCATGTTGATGGTGTGTGTATACTTTACTATGTAAATAACATTTATTAGGTTGTATCAAACATCTTACAACCTGCATGTTGATGGTGTGTGTATACTTTACTTTGTAAATAACATTTATTAGGTTGTATCAAACATCTTACAACCTGCATGTTGATGGTGTGTGTATACTTTACTATGTAAATAACATTTATTAGGTTGTATGAAACATCTTACAACCTGCATGTTGATGGTGTGTGTATACTTTACTATGTAAATAACATTTATTAGGTTGTATCAAACATCTTACAACCTGCATGTTGATGGTGTGTGTATACCTTACTCTGTAAATAACATTTATTTGGTTGTATCAAACTTCTTACAACCTGCATGTTGATGGTGTGTGTATACTTTACTCTGTAAATAACATTTATTTGGTTGTATCAAACTTCTTACAACCTGCATGTTGATGGTGGGTGTATACTTTACTCTGTAAATAACATTTATTTGATTGTATCAAACATCTTACAACCTGCATGTTGATGGTGTGTGTATACTTTTCTATGTAAATAACATTTATTTGGTTGTATCAAACATCTTACAACCTGCATGTTGATAGTGGATGTATACTTCTTACAACCTGCATGTTGATAGTGGATGTAAACTTCTTACAACCTGCATGTTGATAGTGGCTGTAAACTTCTTACAACCTGCATATTGATAGTGGCTGTAAACTTCTTACAACCTGCATGTTGATAGTGGATGTATACTTTACTCTATAAATAACATTTATTAGGTTGTATCAAATATCTTACAACCTGCATGTTGATAGTGGATATAAACTTCTTACAACCTGCATGTTGATAGTGGATGTAAACTTCTTACAACCTGCATGTTGATAGTGGATGTAAACCTCTTACAACCTGCATGTTGATAGTGGCTGTATAGTTTACTATGTAAATAATATTGTCAAGAAGTAACAATCTTACTTCCTGAATGTTGATGGGATAGACTTTTCTAAGTAAATAACATTGTCAAGTAGTAACAATCTCACTTCCTGCATGTTGATGGGATAAACTTTACTAAGTAAATATCATTCTCAAGTAGTAACAATCTCACTTCCTGCATTTTGATGGGATAGACTTTACTAAGTAAATAATATTGTCAAGTCGTAACAATCTCACTTCCTGCATTTTGATGGAATAGACTTTACTAAGTAAATAACATTATCACATAGTGACAATCTCACTTCCTGCATGTTGATGGGATAGACTTTACTAAGTACATAACATTGTCAAGTCGTAACAATCTCACTTCCTGCATGTTGATGGGATATACTTTACTATGTAAATAATATCATCAGGAAGTAACAATCTCACTTTCTGCATTTTGATGGGATAGACTTTACTATGTAAACAATATTGTCAAGTAGTAACAATCTCACTTTCTTCATGTCGATGGGGTATGCTATATGTTGTAGCAGCATCACGAGGGGTACATAGGGTCCAGAGGCGTGTTGTAGAAAACCTGACGAGGGATCGCCTAAAACCCCATGTACCCCAAGTGATCCTTCTACAACGAATTTATCTTACCGACATGTTATAATATGACATTGTAAAATAATTCCAAAATGATAAAAAAAAACAGCTGTTTCTTTGAGCTGATGTTAGCTTATGCTATGTCACGTGACATCCATTGGCTCGGAAAAAGCGTGCGGCTTTTTCTATGAAGAGGGGTATAAAGGATTCATTCTGTCTCTCAGAAATGCAGCCTGTAGTTCTCGTGGCGGGGTATAAAAGATTTATTCCATGCTTGTATTACATCCTTGTGATATGTTAATTAATTGTTAACACACAACATCGTGTGTCCTCACAATCTAACATCAACTGCAACCATTACCCCATAAGTATCGGAAGCATGCAGTAACGACCGGGGTCACTCGTCACGCTGAAGAATCAGGTTCGATTCCCCACATGGATACAACTTGTGAAGCCCATTTGTATTGTACCCCGCCGCGACATTGCAGGAATATTGCTAAAATCGGTATAAACCATACTCACTCACCCATTTCGATCATTGTATTCTCTTCTACAGCCTTGGCGTTTCACAATGGGGACAGTCCAAAAAGTCGTAAAAGTGAGCCTGGCTGTTTCAATTTTACTTGTAATGTGTCAAATAACACTTGTGTGGCGGAAGATGGATTCACACGTAGAATTACAAAGAAAAAAGTTAAAGGCCCAGAAAGCCAAGACTGTACAGCACATAATGACTTTACAACCTCACGGACAACACGATTCGACAATGACACTAACGAAACCAAAAGGATTATTAAATGAGAAGGCTAGGTTTCTGTCAGACGCATCTCACAACGCCACCTTGTGGCGTGACCTTGACCTCATGATGTTGGTAAGTAGTTGGGTCTATTTCCAGATGTGTTCTTTCTTTGTATGAGGATCAGTAATTGTGTCGATTACTTGAATTTGATGAGTGATATTGTATCTTTCTTAATGCTGTGTCTCAGTCCACGTAATCTGCAGTGTGCCTTTACCAAGAATATTTGGGGGACACGAGTGGTCCAGTCGTCTAAGGCGCCGCGATTCGCTGTGAAGAGTTGCGTCCCTTGGGCAGCCAGAAACCTATGATTGTGGGTTCGAATCCCGGTTCGCCCAGATTATGTTTCTAGGTTTGTCAGCACCATACCCGTGTTCATGGGTTTCATCGAGTGGTAAACGTCTAAGACCTGCATCACTTCGGACTTTCCTCCCACATTAAGCTGACACGCCGCGATATAACTGGAATACTGTTAAAAGCGGCGTTAAACCCAACTCACTCACCCAAGAATTTCTGGTAGGCTTTTCTAGACTATAGCTAGAGATACCATGCCGTAGTTTAACATGAATACCCCACTCAGACAGAGTATACTGACTCCGAGCCGACCAGTCCTTGTTTTAGCCCCTTAATGCCGAACGCCAGACAGGGTAACAACAAGTACCATCTTTTAACGTCTTTTGGTATGACGCGGTCGGGGATCGAGCCCCGGACCTTCTGCTCTCCGGGCGGACGCTCTACCACTAGACCACGGACGCGGTCTGAACTAAGGATGAAGCATGACATACTTGCGTGAGATTCATGCTGCACCACTAAATAAAGCCACAAAACCCTTTTATCCTGCCCTACCGATGGCACCGGCACAAACACATGCAAAGGCAAGTCAGTTGTTCACATGAAAAACATGGGCAAAGTTTCAGTTGTATCACGGTTGCTGACACCGCCCATTGGCTTCATATATGAAACTATAATGCAATGTATTGTTAGCTCCTTTGGGACTGTTCAACATGATGGACCCTGTAGAAGATTATTGTTACCTTGTGAGTTAGTGAGTGAGTGAGTTGGGTTTAACGCCGCTTTTAACAGTATTCCAGTTATATCCCGGCATGTCAGCTTAATGTGGGAGGAAAGCCCAAAGTGATGCAGGTCTCAGACGTTTACCACTTCGGTGAAACCCAAGAGCCGTACATGTATCAAGACTCATTGTCCTAGCCGTACTTGTATCAAGATTCATCGTCCTAGCCGTATTTGTATCAAGATTCATTGTCCTAGCCGTACATGTATCAAAACCCATTGTCCTAGCCGTACATGTATCAAGATTCATTGTCCTAGCCGTACATGTATCAAGACTCATTGTCCTAGCCGTACTTGTATCATGACTCATTGTCCTAGCCGTACATGTATCAAGATTCATTGTCCTAGCCGTACTTGTATCAAGATTCATTGTCGTAGTCGTACATGTATCGAGGCTCGTTGTCCTAGGCCTACATGCATCAAAGTACTTTGCCATAACCGTACATGTATCGAGGCTCGTTTTCCTAGCCGTACTTGTATCAAAACCCATTGTCCTAGCCGTACATGTATCAAGATTCATTTTCCTAGCCGTACATGTATCAAGACTCATTGTCCTAGCCGTACTTGTATCAATATTCATTATCGTAGTCGTACATGTATCGAGGCTCGTTGTCCTAGGCCTACATGCATCAAAGTACTTTGCCATAACCGTACATGTATCGAGGCTCGTTTTCCTAGCCGTACATGTATCAAGATTCATTGTCCTAGCCGTACTTGTATCAAGATTCATTGTCGTAGTCGTACATGTATCGAGGCTCGTTGTCCTAGGCCTACATGCATCAAAGTACTTTGCCATAACCGTACATGTATCGAGGCTCGTTTTCCTAGCCGTACTTGTATCAAGATTCATTGTCCTAGCCGTACTTGTATCAAGATTCATTGTCCTAGCCGTACTTCACAGGATAACGAGCCTCGATACATGTACGACTATGACAATGGGTTTTGATACATGTACGGCTAGGACAATGAATCTTGATACAAGTACGGCTAGGACAATGAATCTTGATACATGTACGGCTAGGACAATGAGTCATGATACAAGTACGGCTAGGACAATGAGTCTTGATACATGTACGGCTAGGACAATGGGTTTTGATACATGTACGGCTAGGACAATGAATCTTGATACAAATACGGCTAGGACGATGAATCTTGATACAAGTACGGCTAGGACAATGAGTCTTGATACATGTACGGCTCTTGGGTTTCACCGAAGTGGTAAACGTCTGAGATCTGCGTCACTTCGGGCTTTCCTCCCACATTAAGCTGACACGCCGCGATATAACTGGAATACTGTTAAAAGCGGTGTTAAACCCAACTCACTCACTCACGCATTGCAGACCACTTCACATTGATCAGTCTTCGATTGATAGTTTATATATTCAAGCAGTGACGCCTGAAAACAAGTTTCATGTGATCTTGTACTGACCTCAGAACAGGTGTATGGCTGTTTGACATTAGGCTCATAACTTAAACGAATGTTCCTGTCATACACATATCTTAATAGAAATCTCAGGTCGGCACAGGGTTGATTTTGTCATTGATCTGCCATTGTTGGACCAATTGCGATCATATGACGTGAGGATACAATGTGTCGACCACACGAAGAGTACTGCAACGGCTGATGTGTTATAATCTGCATTTATCGATATAGGCAATACATTTAATTTGCACTGCTCTACGTTGACAATATACATCCGACCTGGCAATGGTCAGCGTGGTCGAATACTTGAATTGTTGTATAGTCATTTTAAGGCTAAAAATATGGACAACAACTTCTTTATTATTCTGAGAAAGCATATTTCTCAGAAGTAGACTACTTAGCATTCGAAATTTTGTAAACAAAAATATACAATACCCACAATAGTTACATTTTACTTGAGGCACGAAATAATCGAAGACAATTATGTTGGGTGCGCATCAAACTCAACGTGTTTCGAGTTGGAATATGAGCACAAAACCATCTTCTCTTATTCTTGAAAATCATATCTAAGCGTCTGTTTGGACAAGTCAATACGTATTTTGGTGTCTATGGACAAGTCAATACGTATTTTGGTCTCTTTGGGAAAGTCAATACGTATTTTGGTATCAAAAGGCATATCAATACGTACGGACATTTTTTTTTACTTTTCCTCACAGTTCTCGGTATCTAATGACCTATCGAATATTTAAATTGTTGGATAGGTATGTCCTGCCACATGATGTAAGGCTCTTAAGAACACCAGCCTCCTAGAAATCCCATTCAAAGTTACCCGTGTTCCAACGACATTGTTACTGCATTCCATTCGATCATTGCATGTCTCTACATCATGCATTTAATTTCATCTAACGCAGTCTCTAGGTTTGGTTAGTGCAACATTAGACCAACTTGGTCTGTGTGGGCTTGTCAATAAGTATCTTGGTCTGTGTCGGCTTGTCAATAAGTATCTTGGTCTGTGTCGGCTTGAAAATAGGTATCTTGGTCTGTGTCGGCTTGTCAATAAGTATCTTGGTCTGTGTCGGCTTGTCAATAGCTATCTTGGTCTGTTTGGCTTGTCAATAGGTATCTTGGTCTGTGTCGGCTTGTCAAAAGGTATCTTGGTCTGTATGGGCTTGTCAAGAGGTATCTTGGTCTGTGTGGGCTTGTCAATAGGTATATTGATCTGTGCCGGCTTGTCAATAGGTATCTTGGTCTGTGTGGGCTTGTCAATACGTATCTTGGTCGGTATGGGCTTGTCAATAGGTATCTTGGTCTGTGTGGACTTGTCAATAGGTATCTTGGTCTGTGTGGGCTTGTCAATAGGTATCTTGGTCTGTGTGGACTTGTCAATAGCTATCTTGGTCTGTGTCGGCTTGTCAATAGGTATCTTGGTCGGTATGGGCTTGTCAATAAGTATCTTGGTCTGTTTGGGCTTGTCAATAGGTATCTTGGTCTGTGTGGGCTTGTCAATAGGTATCTTGGTCTGTTTGGGCTTGTCAATAAGTATCTTGGTCTGTGTCGGCTTGTCAATATGTATCTTGGTCTGTGTGGACTTGTCAATACGTATCTTGGTCTATGTCGGCATGTCAATAGGTATCTTGGTCTGTGTGGGCTTGTCAATAGGTATCTTGGTCGGTATGGGCTTGTCAATAAGTATCTTGGTCTGTGTCGGCTTGTCAATAGGTATCTTGGTCTGTTTGGGCTTGTCAATACGTATCTTGGTCTATGTCGGCTTGTCAATAGGTATCTTGGTCTGTGTGGGCTTGTCAATAGGTATCTTGGTCGGTATGGGCTTGTCAATAGGTATCTTGGTCTGTGTCGGCTTGTCAATAAGTATCTTGGTCGGTATGGGCTTGTCAATAGGTATCTTGGTCGGTATGGGCTTGTCAATAGGTATCTTGGTCTGTGTGGGCTTGTCAAAAGGTATCTTGGTCGGTATGGGCTTGTCAATAGGTATCTTGGTCTGTGTCGGCTTGTCAATAGGTATCTCGGTCTAGGTCGGATTGTCAATAGGTATCTTGGTCGGTATGGGCTTGTCAATAGGTATCTTGGTCTGTGTGGGCTTGTCAATAGGTATCTTGGTCTAGGTCGGCTTCTCAATAGCTATCTTCGTCGGTATGGGCTTGTCAATAGGTATCTTGGTCGGTATGGGCTTGTCAATAAGTATCTTGGTCTGTTTCGGCTTGTCAATAGGTATCTTCGTCTATGTCGGCTTGTCAATAGGTATTTTGGTCTGTGTCGGCTTGGCAATAGGTATCTTGGTCTGTGTCGACTTGTCAATAAGTATCTTGGTCTGTGTCGGCTTGTCAATAGGTATCTTGGTCGGTATGGGCTTGTCAATAGGTATCTTGGTCTGTGTGGGCTTGTCAATAGGTATCTTGGTCTGTGTGGGCTTGTCAATAGGTATCTTGGTCTGTGTGGGCTTGTCAATAGGTATCTTGGTCTGTTTTGGCTTGTCAATAGGTATCTTGGTCTGTTTGGGCTTGTCAATAGGTATCTTGGTCGGTATGGGCTTGTCAATAGGTATCTTGGTCTGTTTGGGCTTGTCAATAGGTAACTTGGCCTGTGTGGGCTTGTCAATACGTATCTTGGTCTGTGTGGGCTTGTCAATACGTATCTTGGTCTGTTTTGGCTTGTCAAAAGGGTATCTTGGTCTGTTTGGGCTTGTCAATAGGTATCTTGGTCTGTACGGGCTTGTCAATAGGTATCTTGGTCTGTTTTGGCTTGTCAATAGGTAACTTGGTCTGTGTCGGCTTGTCAATAGGTATTTTGGTCTGTGTGGGCTTGTCAATACGTATCTTGGTCTGTTTGGGCTTGTCAATAGGTGTCTTGGTCGGTATGGCATGTAAATACGTATCTTGGTCGGTATGGCATGTCAATACGTATCTTGGTCGGTATCGTATGTTAATACGTATCTTTGTCGGTGTGACATGTCAATACGTATCTTGGTTGGTATGGCATGTCAATACGTATCTCGATATGTATGGCATATCAATGCGTATCTCGACCTGTATTTCATGTCAATGCGTATCTCGATTTGTATGTCATGTCAATGCGTATGTTGGTCTATATGGCATGTCAATACGTATGTTGGACGGTATGCATGTTAATACGTATCTCGATCTGTATGTCATGTCAATACGTATCTCTAACTGTATGTCATGTCAATGCGTATCTCGACCTGTATGTCATGTCAATGCGTATCTCGATTTGTATGGCATGTCAATACGTATCTCTAACTGTATGGCATGTCAATGTGTATCTCGATCTGTATGGCATGCCAGTGCGTATCTCGACCTGTATGTCATGTCAATGCGTATCTCGATTTGTATGGCATGTCAATGCGTATGTCGACCTGTATGGCATGTCAATGCGTATGTTGGTCTATATGGCATGTCAATACGTATATCGATCTGTATGGCATGCCAATGCGTATCTCGACCTGTATGACATGTCAATGTGTATCTCGATCTGTATGTCATGTCAGTGCGTATCTTGGGCTGTAAGAGCATATCATTACGTAACATGATCTGGTCGGCGTGCATATGGACGGTTTGGCATGTGTTGACAAACCTATATCTTTACACAGCTTTACTTTGACATACACTGTACTCTCAATTTATTTCCCGAAGTACACCTTTGTTTAGTTCGATACATATCACGTTTGGTATGACTCATGACTCTCCCTGGATTTACCAGCCTGTGTTACACAAAACCAAATGTTTTCCCATAGACTTCTATAGTAACGTTATATTTCTTTTAAAAATAACTAAGCATTCAACAGCTATTACCTGTACGTGTGTGCACAGTTTGGCCTTAGAGCAGCAATAAAAAAATAAAAAATGTCTATCTTAGCCAGCTCCTTTTCCGAGTACAGGAAGCTAAACACACCACCCCCAGTTTCGCACCAAATGTCACCTACTTGAAAATAGCTGCGGTCACATTCAGCATAAGTCATCATGTTGAAAAAGACAGTACTAAATATAGAAAAACATGGTCAGTTTTAATAACTGGATGGATGTACATTTGAAAGACATAAAAATCTTACAGAATATCCTCCATTCACAGCCTGCAGATATCTCTCGATCTGCACTGAAGGCTGATTTGGTGAAGTAGAACCTGTATATAAGAAAAAAAACGCGTTTAGCAGGCTGCTCTCTTTGGTGTCTTATTATTTATATCCCAAGTAAAAGAATCAGCCCTTGTTTCCTGACACTTATTGGCGAGTCATCATCATCATCATCATCATCATCATAATAATAATTATAATCCCTTCTGTTTTGAACAAATATATTTAAATTTGTTTCTACAATTTCTACAGCTTTCAAAATGTGCCTTAAGTTGCACTTTGCTGACACCAGTTAAAACATTTGGATAGTTATGAAATGTCGTTTCATACACGAATTACAGTATTTAAATAGGTTAATGAAATTCTAAAAAGCAGTATCAACATTGATGATGTTTGACAAACCATCAAGCTGTCTAAAGATAAAGTCTGATTTGACATTAAAGTTGTAATTATTCATATGTCTTTCTTGTCATTTATATTTCTCTCGGTCCGAAAACAAAGAACTATTATAACTATATATAACCGACACCTTCACTACCTGGTCTGAGGGGCACGGGTGGCCCAGTCGTCTAAGGCGCCGCGATTCGCTGTGCAGAGTTGCGTCCCTTGGGCACGCCAAACACCAATGATTGTTGGTTCGAATCCAGGTTCGCCTCGATTATGTTTCTAGGTTTGTCAGCACCATACCCATGCTCGTGGGTTTCACTGAAACGTCTGAGACCATCACTTCGGGCTTTCCTCCCAAACCCAACTCACTCACTCACTCACTGCAGACCACTTCACATTGATCAGTCTTCGATTGATAGTTTATATATTCAAGCAGTGACGCCTGAAAACAAGTTTCATGTGATCTTGTACTGACCTCAGAACAGGTGTATGGCTGTTTGACATTAGGCTCATAACTTAAACTAATGTTCCTGTCATACACATATCTTAATAGAAATCTCAGGTCGGCACAGGGTTGATTTTGTCATTGATCTGCCATTGTTGGACCAATTGCGTGAGGATACAATGTGTCGACCACACGAAGAGTACTGCAACGGCTGATGTGTTATAATCTGCATTTATCGATATAGGCAATACATTTAATTTGCACTGCTCTACGTTGACAATATACATCCGACCTGGCAATGGTCAGCGTGGTCGAATACTTGAATTGTTGTATAGTCATTTTAAGGCTAAAAATATGGACAACAACTTCTTTATTATTCTGAGAAAGCATATTTCTCAGAAGTAGACTACTTAGCATTCGAAATTTTGTAAACAAAAATATACAATACCCACAATAGTTACATTTTACTTGAGGCACGAAATAATCGAAGACAATTATGTTGGGTGCGCATCAAACTCAACGTGTTTCGAGTTGGAATATGAGCACAAAACCATCTTCTCTTATTCTTGAAAATCATATCTAAGCGTCTGTTTGGACAAGTCAGTACGTATTTTGGTGTCTATGGACAAGTCAATACGTATTTTGGTCTCTTTGGGAAAGTCAATACGTATTTTGGTATCAAAAGGCATATCAATACGTATGAACATTTTTTTTTACTTTTCCTCACAGTTCTCGGTATCTAATGACCTATCGAATATTTAAATTGTTGGATAGGTATGTCCTGCCATATGATGTAAGGCTCTTAAGAACACCAGCCTCCTAGAAATCCCATTCAAAGTTCCCCGTGCTCCAACGACATTGTTACTGCATTCCATTCGATCATTGCATGTCTCTATATCATGCATTTAATTTCATCTTACGCAGTCTCTAGGTTTGGTTAGTGCAACATTAGACCAGCTTGGTCTGTGTGGGCTTGTCAATAGGTATCTCGGTCTGTTTGGGCTTGTCAATAGGTATTTTGGTCTGTGTTGACTTGTCAATAGGTATCTTGGTCTGTGTCGGCTTGTCAATAAGTATCTTGGTCTGTGTCGGCTTGTCAATAAGTATCTTGGTCTGTTTGGCTTGTCAATAGGTATCTTGGTCTGTGTGGGCTTGTCAAAAGGTATTTTGGTCGGTATGGGCTTGTCAAGAGATATCTTGATCTGTGTGGGCTTGTCAATAGGGATCTTGGTCTGTGTGGGCTTGTCAATAGGTATCTTGGTCTGTGTCGGCTTGTCAATAGGTATCGTGGTCTGTGCGGGCTTGTCAATAGGTATCTTGGACTGTGCGGGCTTGTCAATAGGTATCTTGGTCTATGTCGGCTTGTCAATAGGTATCTTGGTCTGTTTGGGCTTGTCAATAAGTATCTTGGTCTGTGTCGGCTTGTCAATAGGTATTTTGGTCTGTGTGGGCTTGTCAATAGGTATCTTGGTCTATGTCGGCTTGTCAATAAGTATCTCGGTCTGTTTGGGCTTGTCAATAGGTATTTTGGTCTGTGTGGACTTGTCAATAGGTATCTTGGTCTGTGTGGACTTGTCAATAGGTATCTTGGTCTATGTGGGCTTGTCAATAGGAATCTTGGTCGGTATGGGCTTGTCAATAAGTATCTTGGTCTGTGTCGGCTTGTCAATAAGTATTTTGGTCTGTGTGGGCTTGTCAATAGGTATCTTGGTCGGTATGGGCTTGTCAATAAGTATCTTGGTCGGTATGGGCTTGTCAATAGGTATCTTGGTCTGTGTGGGCTTGTCAATAGGTATCTTGGTCTGTGTGGGCTTGTCAATAGGTATCTTGGTCTGTGTGGGCTTGTCAATACGTATCTTGGTCTATGTCGGCTTGTCAATAAGTATCTTGGTCGGTATCGGCTTGTCAATAGGTATCTTGGTCTATGTGGGCTTGTCAATAGGTATCTTGGTCTGTGTCGGCTTGTCAATAGGTATCTTGGTCTATGTGGGCTTGTCAATAGGTATCTTGGTCTATGTGGGCTTGTCAATAGGTATCTTGGTCTATGTGGGCTTGTCAATAGGTATCTTGGTCTATGTGGGCTTGTCAATAGGTATTTTGGTCTATGTCGGCTTGTCAATAGGTATCTTGGTCTATGTGGGCTTCTCAATAGGTATCTTGGTCTATGTGGGCTTGTCAATAGGTATCTTGGTCTATGTGTGCTTGTCAATAGGTATCTTGGTCTATGTGGGCTTGTCAATAGGTATCTTGGTCTATGTGGGCTTGTCAATAAGTATCTTGGTCTGTGTCGGCTTGTCAATAAGTATCTTGGTCTATGTCGGCTTGTCAATAGGTATTTTGGTCTGTGTCGGCTTGTCAATAGGTATCTTGGTCTATGTGGGCTTGTCAATAGGTATCTTGGTCTGTGTGGACTTGTCAATAGGTATCTTGGTCTGTGTGGGCTTGTCAATAGGTATCTTGGTCTGTGTGGACTTGTCAATAGGTATATTGGTCTGTGTGGACTTGTCAATAGGTATCTTGGTCTGTGTGGACTTGTCAATAGGTATCTTGGTCTATGTGGGCTTGTCAATAGGAATCTTGGTCGGTATGGGCTTGTCAATAAGTATCTTGGTCTGTGTCGGCTTGTCAATAAGTATTTTGGTCTGTGTGGGCTTGTCAATAGGTATCTTGGTCGGTATGGGCTTGTCAATAAGTATCTTGGTCGGTATGGGCTTGTCAATAGGTATCTTGGTCTGTGTGGGCTTGTCAATAGGTATCTTGGTCTGTGTCGGCTTGTCAATAGGTATCTTGGTCTGTGTGGGCTTGTCAATACGTATCTTGGTCTATGTCGGCTTGTCAATAAGTATCTTGGTCGGTATCGGCTTGTCAATAGGTATCTTGGTCTGTTTGGGCTTGTCAATAAGTATATTGGTCTGTATCGGCTTGTCAATAGGTATCTTGGTCTGTGTGGACTTGTCAATAGGTATCTTGGTCTGTGTGGACTTGTCAATAGGTATCTTGGTCTATGTCGGCTTGTCAATAGGTATCTTGGTCTGTGTGGACTTGTCAATAGGTATCTTGGTCTGTGTGGACTTGTCAATAGGTATCTTGGTCTATGTGGGCTTGTCAATAGGTATCTTGGTCTATGTGGGCTTGTCAATAAGTATCTTGGTCTGTGTCGGCTTGTCAATAAGTATCTTGGTCTATGTCGGCTTGTCAATAGGTATTTTGGTCTGTGTCGGCTTGTCAATAGGTATCTTGGTCTATGTGGGCTTGTCAATAGGTATCTTGGTCTGTGTGGACTTGTCAATAGGTATCTTGGTCTGTGTGGGCTTGTCAATAGGTATCTTGGTCTGTGTGGACTTGTCAATAGGTATATTGGTCTGTGTGGACTTGTCAATAGGTATCTTGGTCTGTGTGGACTTGTCAATAGGTATCTTGGTCTGTGTGGGCTTGTCAATAAGTATCTTGGTCTGTGTGGGCTTGTCAATAAGTATCTTGGTCTGTGTGGGCGTGTCAATAGGTATCTTGGTCTGTGTCGGCTTGTCAATAAGTATCTTGGTCTATGTCGGCTTGTCAATAAGTATTTTGGTCTGTTTGGGCTTGTCAATAGGGATCTTGGTCTGTGTGGGCTTGTCAATGGGTATTTTGGTCTGTGTCGGCTTGTCAATAGGTATCTTGGCCTGTGTGGACTTGTCAATAGGTATCTTGGCCTGTGTCGGCTTGTCAATAGGTATCTCGGTCGGTATGGGCTTGTCAATAGGTATCGTGGTCTGTGTGGGCTTGTCAATAGGTATCGTGGTCTGTGTGGACTTGTCAATAGGTATCTTGGTCTGTGTGGGCTTGTCAATAGGTATCTTGGTCTGTTTGGGCTCGTCAATAAGTATCTTAGTCTGTTTGGGCTTGTCAGTAGGTATCTTGGTCTGTGTGGGCTTGTCAATAGGTATCTTGGCCTGTGTGGACTTGTCAATAGGTATCTTGGCCTGTGTCGGCTTGTCAATAGGTTTCTCGGTCGGTATGGGCTTGTCAATAGGTATCGTGGTCTGTGTGGGCTTGTCAATAGGTATCGTGGTCTGTGTGGGCTTGTCAATAGGTATCTTGGTCTGTGTGGGCTTGTCAATAGGTATCTTGGTCTGTTTGGGCTCGTCAATAAGTATTTTGGTCTGTTTGGGCTTGTCAGTAGGTATCTTGGTCTGTGTGGGCTTGTCAATAGGTATCTTGGTCTGTATTGGCTTGTCAATAGGTATCTTGGTCTGTGTGGGCTTGTCAATTGGTATTTTGGTCTGTGTGGACTTGTCAATAGGTATCTTGGTCTGTGTGGGCTTGTCAATAAGTATCTTGGTCTGTGTCGGCTTGTCAATAGCTATCTTGGTCTGTTTGGCTTGTCAATAGGTATCTTGGTCTGTGTGGGCTTGTCAAAAGGTATTTTGGTCGGTATGGGCTTGTCAAGAGATATCTTGGTCTGTGTGGGCTTGTCAATAGGGATGTTGGTCTGTGTGGGCTTGTCAATAGGTATCTTGGTCTGTGTCGGCTTGTCAATAGGTATCGTGGTCTGTGCGGGCTTGTCAATAGGTATCTTGGACTGTGCGGGCTTGTCAATAGGTATCTTGGTCTATGTCGGCTTGTCAATAGGTATCTTGGTCTGTTTGGGCTTGTCAATAAGTATCTTGGTCTGTGTCGGCTTGTCAATAAATATTTTGGTCTGTGTGGGCTTGTCAATAGGTATCTTGGTCTATGTCGGCTTGTCAATAAGTATCTCGGTCTGTTTGGGCTTGTCAATAGGTATTTTGGTCTGTGTGGACTTGTCAATAGGTATCTTGGTCTGTGTGGACTTGTCATTACGTATCTTGGTCTGTGTGAGCTTGTCAATAGGTATCTTGGTCTATGTGGGCTTGTCAATAGGAATCTTGGTCGGTATGGGCTTGTCAATAAGTATCTTGGTCTGTGTCGGCTTGTCAATAAGTATTTTGGTCTGTGTGGGCTTGTCAATAGGTATCTTGGTCGGTATGGGCTTGTCAATAAGTATCTTGGTCGGTATGGGCTTGTCAATAGGTATCTTGGTCTGTGTGGGCTTGTCAATAGGTATCTTGGTCTGTGTCGGCTTGTCAATAGGTATCTTGGTCTGTGTGGGCTTGTCAATACGTATCTTGGTCTATGTCGGCTTGTCAATAAGTATCTTGGTCGGTATCGGCTTGTCAATAGGTATCTTGGTCTGTTTGGGCTTGTCAATAAGTATATTGGTCTGTATCGGCTTGTCAATAGGTATCTTGGTCTGTGTGGACTTGTCAATAGGTATCTTGGTCTGTGTGGACTTGTCAATAGGTATCTTGGTCTATGTCGGCTTGTCAATAGGTATCTTGGTCTGTGTGGACTTGTCAATAGGTATCTTGGTCTGTGTGGACTTGTCAATAGGTATCTTGGTCTATGTGGGCTTGTCAATAGGTATCTTGGTCTATGTCGGCTTGTCAATAGGTATCTTGGTCTGTGTGGGCTTGTCAATAGGTATCATGGTCGCTATGGGCTTGTCAATAAGTATCTTGGTCTGTGTCGGCTTGTCAATAGGTATCTTGGTCTGTTTGGGCTTGTCAATAGGTATCTTGGTCTATGTGGACTTGTCAATAGGTATCTTGTTCTGTGTCGGCTTGTCAATAGGTATCTTGGTCGGTATGGGCTTGTCAATAAGTATCTTGGTCGGTATGGGCTTGTCAATAGGTATCTTGGTCTGTGTGGGCTTGTCAATAGGTATCTTGGTCGGTATGGGCTTGTCAATAAGTATCTTGGTCTATGTGGACTTGTCAATAGGTATCTTGGTCTGTGTCGGCTTGTCAATAGGTATCTTGGTCGGTATGGGCTTGTCAATAAGTATCTTGGTCGGTATGGGCTTGTCAATAGGTATCTTGGTCTGTGTGGGCTTGTCAATAGGTATCTTGGTCGGTATGGGCTTGTCAATAAGTATCTTGGTCTGTGTCGGCTTGTCAATAAGTATTTTGGTCTATGTGGGCTTGTCAATAGGTATCTTGGTCTATGTGGGCTTGTCAATAGGTATCTTGGTCTATGTGGGCTTGTCAATAGGTATCTTGGTCTATGTGGGCTTGTCAATAGGTATCTTGGTCTATGTGGGCTTGTCAATAGGTATCTTGGTCTATGTGGGCTTGTCAATAGGTATCTTGGTCTATGTGGGCTTGTCAATAGGTATTTTGGTCTATGTAGGCTTGTCAATAGGTATCTTGGTCTATGTGGGCTTGTCAATAGGTATCTTGGTCTATGTGGGCTTGTCAATAGGTATCTTGGTCTATGTGGGCTTGTCAATAGGTATCTTGGTCTATGTGGGCTTGTCAATAGGTATCTTGGTCTATGTGGGCTTGTCAATAAGTATATTGGTCTGTGTCGGCTTGTCAATAAGTATCTTGGTCTATGTCGGCTTGTCAATAGGTATTTTGGTCTGTGTCGGCTTGTCAATAGGTATCTTGGTCTATGTCGGCTTGTCAATAGGTATCTTGGTCTGTGTGGACTTGTCAATAGGTATCTTGGTCTGTGTGGGCTTGTCAATAGGTATCTTGGTCTGTGTGGACTTGTCAATAGGTATATTGGTCTGTGTGGACTTGTCAATAGGTATCTTGGTCTGTGTGGACTTGTCAATAGGTATCTTGGTCTGTGTGGGCTTGTCAATAAGTATCTTGGTCTGTGTCGGCTTGTCAATAAGTATCTTGGTCTGTGTGGGCGTGTCAATTGGTATCTTGGTCTGTGTCGGCTTGTCAATAAGTATCTTGGTCTATGTCGGCTTGTCAATAAGTATTTTGGTCTGTTTGGGCTTGTCAATAGGTATCTTGGTCTGTGTGGGCTTGTCAATGGGTATTTTGGTCTGTGTCGGCTTGTCAATAGGTATCTTGGCCTGTGTGGACTTGTCAATAGGTATCTTGGCCTGTGTCGGCTTGTCAATAGGTATCTCGGTCGGTATGGGCTTGTCAATAGGTATCGTGGTCTGTGTGGGCTTGTCAATAGGTATCGTGGTCTGTGTGGGCTTGTCAATAGGTATCTTGGTCTGTGTCGGCTTGTCAATAGGTATCTTGGTCTGTTTTGGCTTGTCAATAGGTATCTTGGTCTGTTTGGGCTCGTCAATAAGTATCTTGGTCTGTTTGGGCTTGTCAGTAGGTATCTTGGTCTGTGTGGGCTTGTCAATAGGTATCTTGGTCTGTATTGGCTTGTCAATAGGTATCTTGGTCTGTGTGGGCTTGTCAATTGGTAACTTGGTCTGTGTGGGCTTGTCAATAGCTATCTTGGTCTGTGTGGGCTTGTCAATAGGTATCTTGGTCTGTTTGGGCTTGTCAATAGGTGTCTTGGTCGGTGTGGCATGTAAATACGTATCTTTGTCGGTATGGCATGTCAATACATATCTTGGGTCGGTATGACATGTCAATAGGTATCTTGGTTGGTATGGCATGTCAATACGTATCTCGATATGTATGGCATATCAATGCGTATCTCGATTTGTATTTCATGTCAATGCGTATCTCGATTTGTATGTCATGTCAATGCGTATGTCGACCTGTGTGGCATGTCAATGCGTATGTTGGTCTATATGGCATGTCAATACGTATGTTGGACGGTATGCATGTTAATACGTATCTCGATCTGTATGTCATGTCAATACGTATCTCTAACTGTATGTCATGTCAATGCGTATCTCGATTTGTATGGCATGTCAATACGTATCTCTAACTGTATGGCATGTCAATGCGTATCTCGATCTGTATGGCATGCCAGTGCGTATCTCGACCTGCATGTCATGTCAATGCGTATCTCGATTTGTATGGCATGTCAATGCGTATGTCGACCTGTATGGCATGTCAATGCGTATGTTGGTCTATATGGCATGTCAATACGTATATCGATCTGTATGGCATGCCAATGCGTATCTCGACCTGTATGACATGTCAATGTGTATCTCGATCTGTATGTCATGTCAGTGCGTATCTTGGGCTGTAAGAGCATATCATTACGTAACATGATCTGGTCGGCGTGCATATGGACGTTTTGGCATGTGTTGACAAACCTATATCTTTACACGGCTTTACTTTGACATACACTGTACTCTCAATTTATTTCCCGAAGTACACCTTTGTTTAGTTCGATACATATCACGTTTGGTATGACTCATGACTCTCCCTGGATTTACCAGCCTGTGTTACACAAAACCAAATGTTTTCCCATAGACTTCTATAGTAACGTTATATTTCTTTTAAAAATAACTAAGCATTCAACAGCTATTACCTGTATGTGTGTGCACAGTTTGGCCTTAGAGCAGCAATAAAAAAATAAAAAATGTCTATCTTAGCCAGCTCCTTTTCCGAGTACAGGAAGCTAAACACACCACCCCCAGTTTCGCACCAAATGTCACCTACTTGAAAATAGCTGTGGTCACATTCAGCATAAGTCATCATGTTGAAAAAGACAGTACTAAATATAGAAAAACATGGTCAGTTTTAATAACTGGATGGATGTACATTTGAAAGACATAAAAATCTTACAGAATATCCTCCATTCACAGCCTGCAGATATCTCTCGATCTGCACTGAAGGCTGATTTGGTGAAGTAGAACCTGTATATAAGAAAAAAAACGCGTTTAGCAGGCTGCTCTCTTTGGTGACTTATTATTTATATCCCAAGTAAAAGAATCAGCCCTTGTTTCCTGACACTTATTGGCGAGTCATCATCATCATCATCATCATCATCATAATAATAATTATAATCCCTTCTGTTTTGAACAAATATATTTAAATTTGTTTCTACAATTTCTACAGCTTTCAAAATGTGCCTTAAGTTGCACTTTGCTGACACCAGTTAAAACATTTGGATAGTTATGAAATGTCGTTTCATACACGAATTACAGTATTTAAATAGGTTAATGAAATTCTAAAAAGCAGTATCAACATTGATGATGTTTGACAAACCATCAAGCTGTCTAAAGATAAAGTCTGATTTGACATTAAAGTTGTAATTATTCATATGTCTTTCTTGTCATTTATATTTCTCTCGGTCCGAAAACAAAGAACTATTATAACTATATATAACCGACACCTTCACTACCTGGTCTGAGGGGCACGGGTGGCCCAGTCGTCTAAGGCGCCGCGATTCGCTGTGCAGAGTTGCGTCCCTTGGGCACGCCAGAAACCAATGATTGTTGGTTCGAATCCAGGTTCGCCTCGATTATGTTTCTAGGTTTGTTAGCACCTTTCCCGTGCTCGTGGGTTTCACCGAAGTGGTAAACGTCTAAGACCTGCATCACTTCGGGATTTCCTCCCACATTAAGCTGACACGCCGCGATATAACTGGAAAACTGTTAAAAGCGGCGTTAAACCCAACTCACTCACTCACTACCTGGTTTGAACGTGGTTCAATCAGATAGGTTTTGTCCCAAGAAAAGTTTCGGAACCAGCAGCCTTCTGTCTAATATCTTACACAGTAGTTCTACTGGTGAGATGAAGCCTATTTCTGGTTTCCCCTGCCATGATATTGTTGGTATATTGCTAAAAGTGGCATAAAACCATACTCACTCACTCACTCTACTGGTGAGTGCAGCATGTGTCTTTATATTTGTGGTTAAAGCGTTCGCTCGTCACGCCGAAGACCAGGGTTCGATTCCCGACATGGGCACAATGTGTGAAGCCCATTTCTGGTGTCATTGGTCACCGCCGTGATATTGTTGGAATATTGCTAAAAGCGGCGTAAAACCATAATCACTCACTCTTTATATCTGTAGCCTCAGTTTAAGACTCTCCCCGAGTTTACCAGCCCGTGTTGGTGGGTGCAAGATGTCTCTTTATATTTGTAGCCTCAGTTTAAGACTCTCCCCGAGTTTACCAGCCCGTGTTGGTGGGTGCAACATGTCTCTTTATATTTGTAGCCTCAGTTTAAGACTCTCCCCGAGTTTACCAGCCGTGTTGGTGGGTGCAACATGTCTCTTTATATTTGTAGCCTCAGTTTAAGACTCTCCCCGAGTTTACCAGCCCGTGTTGGTGGGTGCAAGATGTCTCTTTATATTTGTAGACTCAGTTTAAGACTCTCCCCGAGTTTACCAGCCCATGTTGGTGGGTGCAAGATGTCTCTTTATATTTGTAGCCTCAGTTTAAGACTCTCCCCGAGTTTACCAGCCCGTGTTGGTGGGTGCAAGATGTCCCTGAAGACAAGTGTCCTCAGAGCATGAAACGAAGCAGGGAGCCGCTAGAGTGGATCGCCAGCAACAGGAGGAAGACGGGGGAATCAAGGGTGCTGCGTTGTCTGCCCTACTTCTTCATCATCGGCCAGTGCAAGTGTGGAACGTCGGATCTGTTCAGTAGAATCAACAGTCACCCTGATGTAGCTCCTCATGCCATGAAGGAGACGCAGTGGGTTCGTCGGTCACAACTCCGTACGTGGAAATATGACGTGGGATAACATTTCTTATTTGGACATGTTTAGTTTCATTTTGAGCTCTGTCGAATCTTGGATGCCTCGTTTTTAAGACAAGAACTTTATTAATATTTATTATTGCATATGGTATTTTCTAACACGGTTACATATGGATTCGAAAGAGTGCAAGCTCTGCAATAGGCATGACATCCACATAATTTTTTCATTGTGAACGCTTATATCAGGAAAAAACGTTTTTCTCTTTTTGCATTGACTTACTTGACGTTCAAAAATATTGATTTCGAAATGCAAGACGAAACAGATATGTTATCATTCTTATTTGGAGCTGAAACAAAATTTAATCACAATCTTGATTAACACACCTGGGAAACTATCATACTACAATTCACCTGGTATCTGTAAGACTAAAGCATCTTTTGATATACATCTTTTAGTGGATATCTGTCTTTGCATAGGTATTTGAATTTGATATGCTGTGTAGATTTGAATAAATGTTATGCCTCTTTTATTGTGTTAACCGCGTGTAATTGAATACAGATTCATTGTAATCTTTCATTGGAGGAAATAAAGAATCTCGCTCACACATCAAGCTTAGAAATAACAAGCGTACAGTAAACTACGGTTATAACGAACTTAAAGGGGCCACTAAATTTAGTTCGTAATAACCGTAGTTCGTTATAAGCACATACACAGCATAACTACAGCAAATTGTCGGGACCAAAAAAGTAAGTTCGTTATATCCGTCAGTTCGTTATAACCGTAGTTCGTTATAAGAATATATACAGCATAATTACAGCAAATGGACGGGGCCAAAACACTGTTCGTTATGTCCGTCAGTTCGTTATAAGCGTGTTCGTTTAAAACGTACTCTACTGTACTTCTTTTGTCACAAACAGTAAAATTTCACAGATTATTAAAATTCCCTCTTCATAACCAAGTACAACAATTGATTGAAACATGTTTACCCGTTACCGTCAATGGCTGTCACAAACGCTGTTGCTATTTTTTTTCAAACTTGATGCAAATTTTCTTTGTAGATCTTCAGTATGGCAAACCTTTTCATAGATATGTTTGCCATCTTTTAATTTCAGGCGAATCGTGTACCTCCATAGATACGTACCTTTATTTGCTGCAGAAGAGTGCCAGTTACATACAGAAGAACCACAGAAAGGACACCGTCAGCCCATATATTATAGGTAAAACCATGATACTCTTCTGTGTGTCTTATCGGTGTAAAAAATGGAAAGGGAATTTAGCAAAACGCCTACATTGTACATACCGTATTCGACGTAATAAGCGCCCTGCTCTAATGAGCGCCCACGGCCATATTTGCTAATACATTGGCTAGTGAACAATCCAATTAGCACCCCTTCCGATTGGTCAATGTACAAAAGACTAATTTATTCGCGTATAATGCGCACTTGTGTGTTATATGCACCCTTAATTATGGGCATTTAAATTCTGGAAAAATATATCTGTCGTATATAAACGTTTCAGGCTGTCAGCATGAACAACGAAATTTATCTTTCAACCCTATTTTTTTTCACCAAAATAATATCCTAATAAGAGCCCCCTGGGCGTTTTTTACGTCGAATACGATACACTGAATGTGTGTCTATTTACACAGGTGATGCTACCCCGGCCTATTTCTCATTCAACGAGTTCTGGGACATGTTGCCTGGGAACGAGGGATGCAAAGAGCCGTGTGTGACAAATCCCGACCTCATCCACCATCTGAACCCACAAGCGAGACTTATACTGTCTCTCAGGAACCCAACAAACAGGTGACCGCCTCCGTGGTCTAGTGGTAGAGCGTCCGCCCGGAGAGCGGAAGGTCCGGGGTTCGATCCCCGGCCGCGTCATACCAAAAGACGTTAAAAGATGGTACTTGTTGTTACCCTGTCTGGCGTTCGGCATTAAGGGGCTAAAACAAGGACTGGTCGTCTCTGAGTCAGTATACTGTGTCTGAGTGGGGTATTCATGTTAAACTGCGGCATGGTATCTCAGTGAGCTTGCACTATAAATCGGCATCAGTCCGGACTAGTACAAGCAGCCACACAAACACACACACGTACATGCACATCGCTATATAAGTGCAATAATCTTGGACGCGACGTTAAACCCAATTTCACCTCACCTACAAACAGGTGTCAGCATGACTGTCAAAGGCATTTTCCGCAATAGTACTGGAACAGTATAGTGAAAACCTATTCCCAATGCCAGTGTATACTGCATTATTCGACATGTTAACAAGCCCAACACGTAGGTTAAGCAGCAGTTTGATGGGGGCAGATTTAGAGAAGGAACCCCTGTCTCTTCAAGTGTTTCGTAATGTACAAATAAACATATAACTTCTCTCAAGAATACCGCATATCTTTCCAAACAAGGAGTTTTATATTAAATAATCTCATAGGTCATTGTTACCTGTGAAGATCAGGGTAAATAGGTCTTCACCAACCCAGGCTTGCCGTAACAGGAGATGCATGTCATCGTCGCATATAATGTACCGTATTCGACGTAATAAGCGCCCAGGACGCTCTCAAAATTAGAAATAGGGGGCTCTTAACAGAACATTATTTTGTTGGAAAAAAACAGATTTGAAAGATACATTTCGTGGTTTATACTGACAGACTGAAATGTTTATATGCGACAGATATATTTTTCAAGAATGTTATTGCCCATAATTAAGAATGCATATAAGACACGAGTGCGTATTATACGCGAATAAATAAGTCTTGTGTACATTGATCAATCGGAAGGGGTGCTAATTGGGATTGTTCACTAGCCAATATATTAGCAAATATCGCCGTGGGCGCTTATTAGAGCGGGGCGCTTATTACGCCGAATACGGTATGTCTGTCCAGTGGATTTTTGAAACAAACCGGTGTCTGAAGCTTAAAGTGGAGAGGGTAAACGATACAGTAAACTACGGTTATAACGAACTCAAAGGGATCATTAATTCTAGTTCGTTATAACCGTAGTTCGTTATAAGCATAGATATAGCATATATACAGCAAATAGACAGGACGGAAAAAAAAGTTCGTTATATCCGTCAGTTCGTTATAAGCGTGTTCGTAATAAACGTAGTTTACTGTATTTTGATTTTTCGTTATGTGGCCCTGATGGAACCATTGATTGGTTTACGTTCTTATGTTTAACATGATAAAGTATAATCACACATTTTTTTATTATAATGTATGTAATATCTAATTGAAGATGATGTTGATGTGTTTATATAAATGTTCAATATTTTGTAGGCTATACTCTTACTATTTCCACATGGCCGGCTTTTCAAAGAGGAAAGTGTCAAAACAAGCCTTCCACGACCTCGTTGTAAGAGAGATCAACGTGTTTAAAGACTGTCTTACGTCACAGTCCCTCCGCGGCTGCTGCTACAACTACACCAACTCCTTCTCTAGGACACACGAGGTAGGTGTGTCTGACACCATCTTTGTCTCAGGCGACCCGTGAAGATCCGGGGTAAATTAGGCCTTCAGCAACCCATGCTTGCCGTAAAAGGCGACTAACGGGATCGGGTGGTCAGGCTCGGTGACTTGGTTGATGCATGTCATCGATCCCAATTGCGTGGATCGATGTTCATGGTATAAATCACTGGGTTGTCCAGTCCAGACTCGATTATTTACAGACCACCGTCATATAGCTTGAATATTGCTGAGTGCGGCGTTCAACAACAAATAAACACACAAACTTTGTCTCAGTGCACAGGCGTACATGTACATCCTTTCTCATACACGTGAGGGTGTGTCTGATCTGATACCATTGTCCGAGTGCAGAGACAAATGTAGTTTGAAATATATAAAGGTCAGAATGATAAAACAGTGGCCATTGCGTGTCTGATATCATCAGATTACCTGCGACAAAGGTAACCGTGAGATTAATATGGTAACACAGGGCTAATAATGTGTCCGATATCACAAATTACCTGCGACAAAGGTAACTGTGAGATGAATATGGTAACACAGGGCTAATAATGTGTGCGATATCACAAATTACCTGCGGCAAAGGTAACTGTGAGATTCATATGGTAACACAGGGCTAATAATGTGTCCGATATCATCTCTCGTGTGCTGAGACATAAGTGATAGGTGATAAGTGATGACAAAGGGGTCGGTGTGGGAACGGCCGTATGTTGCCCATCGTGTGAAGCTGATCATCGCTCTTGTACTGAATGTGATTATAATTACAGTAAAAACTACGGTTATAACGAACACGCTTATAACGAACTGACGGATATAACGAACTTACTTTTTTGGTCCCGATAATTAGCTGTATTATGCTGTATATATGCTTATAACGAACTACGGTTATAACGAACTAAAATTAGTAGTCCCTTTGAGTTCGTTATAACCGTACTTTACTGTACGTCGGTTTGCTGAAATTAGATTTCACCAGGCAAAGGTGTTGGTGATTAAAAAGAGGACGGTGCGGGAAGGGTCCGTTTTGTGGATCTGATATCATCGTTCATGTGAGTGAGTGAGTGAGTTTGGTTTTACGCCGCTTTTAGCAATATTCCAGCAATATCATGGCGCGGGGGACACCAGAAATGGGCTTCACACATTGTGCCCATCTAGGGATTCGAACCAGGGTCTTGGGCCTGACGAGCGAACGCTTTAACCACTAGGCTACCCGACCGCGGAAATGTCATTATTGAATGAAATGATGACCATCGTCAAGCGACAGCTTTCCTTTGAATGTGTTATGTATACGTTAGCGCCCTCTGTTGGGAATATGGATTTAGCGTCGGCCGAGAGCTTTGGGTCTATATTACCGGCAGAGGGATGTTGGGTGGAGGAGGGGATGTGAGGGCTATCCTGCATCCTAAATATGGGCTACGGACACGTCTATCTATTTAATGCTCTGTCCCCAGATTGATCTGCAGCGAGGTATCTACCATGTATTTCTGTCGGACTGGTTGAACGTGTTTCCCAGAGAGCAGCTCTACGTCCTAAAGTTTGAGGAATATGCTATAAATGTTTCACACTATCTTGCAGAACTTTTCAAATTTCTTGATTTACGTGAGTATACTAACCTTATAGAATAAGTATTGTTTTCTCCTTATTAATTTCATTTTCCCTGTCAGATCAGTATTCACAATGTTATTACTATTAATATAATAATATTATAATTCCAAAAAAAGTAGTACATAAAATGGTAGTTTTGAGCGTTGCACCATGTGGCCTGCTCCTGCAACCCCGGCCTGTTCTGACGTGTGCATACAGAACAGACTTGCTTTGCAAAGTTGGATTCATGGCAGGAAGTGGAATTTTTTATGAAGCTCAGAATATGTTTTCGGCCACTGCTTCAAGACATACTATTCTCTATGGTTAAAGCCAAACAAATTTGGTTTCAGACTATTCGGACAACTATTTTTGTGAAGGAACAATTACTTTTAAATGGAAGGGATAATCTTGAAATCTTCAAATAAAAGTGACAAAAGTCCTGTCCATAATCTTTAGAAATCTCTACTAAAGGCTGAGTCCATTGTACGATTCCGACTGCCAGACCCGTGAAGATTCCGGGGTAGAATAGGTCTTCAGCAACCCATGCTTGCCGTAAAAGGCGACTATGCTTGTCGGCGTTATACAACAAACCAACCGACTGCTATGATTACGTATTTAGGACTCACTACCAAATAGTGATGAAACCATGTGTTCAAACGAAGGGACGTTTGTTTACCTTAAATGAATTATTATTTACAGGAACATTATCGGAAACAGAATTAACAAACATCGTTGACCGGAAGGCTGCTTATCAAAGGCATTATGGCCAAGACGTCGGGGACATGATGAACGAGACTCGTCAGCTACTTGATGACTTTTACAGACCACACAACCAGAAACTGTCCATATTAGTGGGACGCACCAACTTTAATTGGTGAGACGTTTACCCAGTACATAAACCTTATGCTGTGAAACATCAGATGCAAATGAAAACCACGAACTGTTATTGGTCAGAGATGACATTGTGTGTCTCCTGTAAATTGACATGTGGAGTTTTAGCACCTTCCTTGAAAAGAAGCATTCCTTCATGTACCACCCCATGGAGCTTATTGAAATAAAATGAATCATCTTCAAAAATGTGTTTCTGTATTTAATTTTACAGACCACACAATCAGAAACTGTCCGTGCTAATGGAACGTACACACTTTAATTGGTGAGACGATTAACAAGTATCTTAACTCTGTTTTGTATTATTTTATTTCTTTTTGGAGTACACAAACAATATGTTTACAGAATATGGTTCACATGCAATCTTAAATACATACAAGTTACAAAGTATATCTATAGATGATATCAAACAAAAACTATTCCAGTGTCATATTGTTGGATTGTGCAAGTTCGTGATTTTAATAGGTGGTGACAGAGAGACCAAAATGTCATGAACTGTGTGTATTCACATAGTGAATATGATATATTTCTGTCGATGTAATATGAATCGGTCATTTCTTGTTTGATGTCTGGGAAATTTGGTATGGAGTCGGAAAAGTTTGATTTAAATATTTTTTGCTTTGTTAAAGTTAGAATATGATTTAATACATCATTTCGTTTTTCTTGATATCCTAATGAAATTGTCAATTTTGAAAATTCTTGTTCTATTCCAGTTTTGTCTTTGATCCATTTTGTAAGGTTGTTCCAGATATGTTTTACAATTTTGCACTCAAAGAACATGTGCACTAAGGTGTGTTTTTCTCGTTTACAAAAATTGTAGAGAAATGATTCTTTATATCCCATTTTGTACCGTCACTCGTTTGTTAGTATAATTCTAAGAATAATACTGTATTGGAACCATTTTTGTTTTGAGGACACATTATATCTGTGGGTTAACTCTTATTGGTCAGAGATGACATTGTGTATCTCCAAAATAAACAAATAATCTTCATTTATGTCTCATTTTGTATTTAACCTTAAGCCTGCTAAATTGTTTTAGCATAAGGCGCTGTAAAGAGGTTTGACGATTTCAAACAGTCGGTGCTTCATAAAACATGGGCAATTGAAGACATATTTGGCACATTTATTCCTGATAGAAAACTACAAATTACTATGTAAAAATGTCCTGATGTGTTCAGTTATGAACAAGGTAAAGACGAAAGCGAACACCAAAATTGCAAATGTTCATGAACTTGCCTGAATTACGTTATTGAAGGTGGTTTTTCGTTTCATGTTAGGAAGCTTTTTAAATCGTTTAATTTTTCAAATTGTTTTCAATAATCCTATCTCCGATATCTTAATTTTAACTGAGTATAAATTCGATGATTTTTATTTGTAAATAATAGCGCGATGGTAAATTATAAACATTTCAGTAAATATCCAAACGTGAAACAGAAAAAAAAAACAATTTTCGAGGTCATCATGTCAATTAATGACTCATAATTAAATTTTCGTGGTGTTCATCGATAATCCTGCATTCTGATTAGCTGAATTGGTCACGTGTTATTGCATTCATTTCCCAATGAATGTAAAACATTAAGCCACGCCCACCGAGGCGACTACTTTCGTTACTACGGAATGTCGGGGAATCCCAAAATTACATTCGAGGGAATTCCCTTTCTGCTTAAGAGTATCGAGAGACATTTATTCATGCATATTCATTGTCCAAACAACCTTTGAGACCGAAGGCCGTGAAGGAAGGAAACAGCAAACGTGCAGGCTCGCTCGCCTTTTATTTCCCACACGCCTCGGTTCCACAACTTTCATGTCTTCGGGTTTCATTTCTAACTAGAGATCTAGCATTTTTCCAACTGTGTCTTCCCGTTCTCAGGGAACTAATCTGGCGGCAACTGACCATGTCATTTGAAACAGCCGCCTTTTCCTGGTTCGTTACAATCTGACTGTTCCACTTCTTCTCGCCTCTTTGCCTTGATTGGCAGGTCTTTATGAACATTGTTTTGTTCCTGCTCTCCGTTGATTGGCTACTTACTTTGTAGGCGTGTAAATTTATGTGCATAAATTAAACAATCATCTTATTCATGTCACGCCACAGTATGTATTCCTACACCTGGAATGATTATCAATGTCGTCATTTTTGTCGGCTTTGATATACACACCTGTTTTTTGTTAAACTATTGTCGATAAAACATGTTTTCGTTGTCGTATTTAATTATAAGCATTGACTGTATATGCGGATTCATACAGTTTGCACATCGGTTTTTCGAGTCATTCCTCAATAAACCGAAAAAAATACACAGTCAATCCTTACATATATATACTCACCAATCCTAATTTCAAGTGTTTAGTTGAATATTTACAATATACGAAAAGACAATTACCATGTCATGATGCTTGCAGACGTTCAAAAATCAAACATGGCGCGCTTCGCCCGACCTCGGCATAACTTACGGCTTTTTTTTATATCAACAAAGTTTACATTGTCGTGGCAATTCAATTCAATTCAATTCTTTATTGTATGAAAGGCCACAGGCCCATATACAACGGAGTTACATAACATATTTCATAAAATACAAAGTCAAGGTAACAATTCACTTAGTAACAAAAAACGCATTATGTATGTACAAAGCCAGTTGAAGTTGTGTTATAAAATCCTTGCAAGACAGTAATGAAGACAATCTTATGGCATTAAAATGAGATAAAGACCACTGCGGTAAGTACTTGTTTCTTAGATTTTCGTATATAGGGCAAATAAACATAAAATGGTTTTAGTCTTCGACAGCAATGTGACAAAATGGGCATAATCGTATCGATTTCTCAAAAGATGAAAATCTCCCTATGTTAATTTTTAGATCATTCAGGCAAAGTCTAAAACGAATAAGGGTGTTGCGAGAATTCCTGTACCGTAAATTTGATAAATAGTATTCTGGTTCAAGCAATGACTTGAATTGACAATAAGTATCATATCTTGAACTTTCATAAATACCTGAATGCCATTTCTGATGAAACATATCAATGGAACACATGCGAAAGTACTAAATGAAAACATTTGCATTACCAATTGTCTGGGGCAGCCAAATGAAACCAAAGCCATATGCAAAAGTTGACGATCTTCTCAATCGAAGAAAGTTTCATTTGTCATTTTCCGTTTAATATGACGAGAGAAAAATAAAGACCGTGAACTCTGGCAGCAATATTTCAGTAAGTGCAAAAGTCACCGGATCATGGCGGATGTATTGTCACAGACAGGGGTAGTCTGCTGATAATCTTTCGTTATAAAACAATTGCAGTTAATTTTGAAATATTTCGCCTGTCACATACAGAAAAAACAAAAATCATCACATATTATCAGTAATCACCACTAATATGAATAACAAAGTAATTTTCACGATATAATTTGCGTATTTTTTTAATCCGTTTGACCTTGCATGCTCCCGTGACCCGGAAACGGTAGACTATGAATCAACATCCCACATGCAAGTTTCTCGGTATCTTTTATTTGAACTTTTGTTGATGTATGAGGATCACCATTCGATGTGATGTTGACTATAAAAGGTTATGATTCATGTATCTGCGATGTACACGCTGATGATTTTGTTTTCACTAAAATAATTGTGTCCCAGGCAATACGTCTATGGATATCGTATTGCAAAGATCACCCACCACAACAGGTGCACGAAAATAGGCGTGACAAAACCTGTTTCAAATTAGCATTTATGCGATGCCGAATATGATAGGATATACGCAAGTATGTTTGTATATATCAATAAAATACTACACACATTTTGTTTGTGTTAGTTTCTAATTAAATGTGGGACAGTTTAAGAATTTGTTCGCTTTATAATACATTCATCGATTCCAGCATGATTTTTGAACAATTTCAGGGAGCATTTTAAAATTTATTCCATCAATGTAGCGAACGCCATGATTGCGTATTGATGATAGATTTGTTGATGTTTATTTACAGCTGTTCACAGCTTCTAAAATATTAAGTTATATTTTTATATTTAGTAGCTATTTTTTCCACAACGGTTATGTGCATGGGCACTAAACATTGATAAATACATCAGCAACTGATCAAACTTCAATTATTATCTTTAGTTTATACATTTTATATTCAACAGTTATTGTCTTTCACCTGAACATCAATTATGCGAATAAGTAACTATTTGATGTCGTTATTAAAGTTTAGTATTCCATAAAAAATATAGAAATAGATATGATCATTATGAACATATACACTCTTCAAAAAAAGAAACGCACAGGTAGTATGTAGTTCATTGAACCTGACTACACAAAAAATCTGGTATATAAATTGGATATATGTTATTGGAAAATGTTGGTGGCCTGATATTCGACAAACAGTGCGTCAAAACGCAGCCATTGTCGATTTGCAATATCTTAAACGACATTGTTTTCACACTTGACAAAAAATGTCATGGAAGAAAACAGTACAGCAAAATGCACGTGCAATTTATGGCATTCGTAACTGGTGGTAGTGGCTATAAAAAGGCAACCATACGCCAATAATTTGTCATTCAATTGTCAACATTTTTCAAGTTTCAAAATGCCGAGACTCAGCGCTGCCGATCAGAGCATCGCCATAGGACGTATCCAAAGAGGGGAATGGTCGTCTTCTGTTGCACGTCACTTCAACGACCACCACAGCACCACAGTACCACAGCACCACAGCACCAATTGCTGCCTTAGGGACCGATACCCATAGTTTAATTCCACTGCAGACCGTCCGAGAACCGGCCGACCAAGAGTTACCACCCCTGCACAGGATCGCTACATTCGACTGTTAAACCTACGTCATCGCAATGCCACAGCTACGGAGACTGCAGGACGAATCCCTGGTTTGAGGAGGATATCGGACCTACACCACGAGATCTGACTTGGTGATTCAGGGAAATTTGACAGCAAATCGCTACATGAATCAAATTCTTCAACCTCGCCTTCATTCAATCATTGACCGCCAGTGGGAGCTGTTTCAACAGGACAACGCTCCACCGCATATAGCTCGTGTCAGGGTAGACTACCCTCGTAATGCCAACAATCAACGACTTGCCCTGGCCGTCGAGATCTCCAGATCTCAACCCAATCGAACACCTCTGGCATCGATCGACATGTACGTCAACATCAGAACACGCCTCAGGTACTCCCACAACTTGCCAATGCGTTACAAGCAGAATGGCGCAGAATTCCGCAGGACAGAATTCGTACACTTATCCAGGCAGTGCAGAGGAGATGCAGAGCCGTGATTGCTGCCCTGGGCAGTCACACGAGATACTGAGTTCAGCGCAGCCTTGTGGCCTTATGTGACATGACAATGACTAGTTTTTAATGCCTTTGTACACCGACAACGTGTGAGTATCGAGCTACCACAATTTCATATTTGTATCTATGATATTTAATTAAATATATCGACTTTATTAGGTACCATAAATTTACTAAAAGTCTACCTGTGCGTTTCTTTTTTTGAAGAGTGTACATACACAACTCATAAGGACATTAATCTTGTGTATGAAGTGGTTTGTTTCCAACAATTCTGAAATATAATTTTTACATGAATACGGCACATTCATTTCTTGTAACAGTACATGAGAGTTTAGGCAAGGATCGCACTTTAGCTGGCGAGTTAGCCATGTTCTGTTGGAGAAAGGTACATGGAAATATCCTACCTTATGTATTTTTTCAGGGTTCTCACCAATGAAATAATTAATGTATAATGTGTAATTAGTCTGGCAGGACTTTCCAGTTTTGTTGCAGTATGCTCAGGTGTTTGACAGTGACGCTCATGCATGTCCCCAATAGGAACATGGACCGTTGTGAAATCAACAGGTTTTCGTCTATCAGTCAATGTGATGTTCAAAGATTCAAAATAAATGCAGATAGGCACCACCTTTGGATCTGACATCCTTGATCATTTGATGGGTTTCTGAATATACAGTCAGTATAGGTCCTTATATTCTATGTGTCTCAGCCTTCTGGGTGGAGTGTAAAGAAATGTCCCTGTATACATGATTACCTTTGTCAGATGTATTTTGTCCTGTCAGCCACACACCCTGACTTTATGTCACCTTATGAGATTTATTTTCGCATACATGTACTGTCGCAAAGCTGTTTTTCCCTTGTATGCAAACACAGTATACAACTTCATCAGCTGGTGTGTCACAAGTTCGTCAGTTGGTGTGTACAAAAGTGACCTTGACATCATGAAACAAGAAGTGCCAAAAACAAAAGCATTTGCAATAAAAAACTAACACATTTGTCTTTCCTTGAATTATCTTTGATTTAGAGCTTGAAAATTTCAGTGTCATAAATTATTTTTTCTATAATTTCATAAGGATTTGTCTTTGACGGGCCAACTTTGATTATAACTTTAAAAGCCCTCATTTCTGAGGTGTCCATACTTTTCAGATTTGTTTTTCTACTTTTAGGACAAAACATGAGCCGTCTCCCTGAGTTTGGTTACGCAAACAAATACTTGTTTTAAAATGTGAAAAGGAATTCCACTGATGAAAAATATTTTTTTTATCCCATCGTTCAACGAAATCCATTTGAAATGCGCTTTTTGTACGTAAACTTTCTTGAGAGTTTGTACCCGAACCGGTATGTGCTTTTGTACTCAGAATAATAGTTTCAAAGACACACATTACTTTTTGAATGAAAAAGTTAATTTATTATCACTTTCCTGTCAAACAACTTAACGGTTTACCAATTTACTGGCCTCTTCTTCAGTGAGAAGAATTTATTACTTTCCTATCATAATCGATCAATTTGAGTCGTGCTGTGACCACGTACGTTTAGGTCAGATATATTATGAACTTGATGAAATGTTTTATCATAATGTTCAGCTCATGAAATATTTGCAATAAACATGAAAAAATGAATATAATCATACAGACTTAGTTTAGTTTTTTTGGGTACAAAATCATCAAGTACTTTGGGTACAATTTTGTTTTGGAAACAAAATCACTTTGGCCCTACATTCATCCAGTCGCCGTGTACCTACTTTCATCCGTTCTGAAGATTGGGGAGGGGCAGTAAACTAAATTGTCCTTCTTGCAATGACAGACCAATAACAATATTATGTTGTTATTATTATGGCATATCAATACGTTATATCGCTCTCCGCTGCCGCCGTTTTCAGAAAATAATTTTCAAATCTTCGAACGTGGAATCCTTTACGGTTTTGGATTTAGACTTACAAATAATCACGAATAAATATGAAACAAATAGGAGTGAAGACTGCTATCCAGATCAATAAATAGTAAACAGTTGACGAAAAATAGTAAATTATGTATTTTCTTTTGAATTTAAATTTATTTCGGATTTTTTTATGATATCTCACGAACGTTTGCATATTTCGCTTCGATGTGTGTCATGCGGTAAGTGTTTTCCGTTTCAGAAATGATAGCTAAAATTGCAAGTATTTTGATTATAGTTCGTAAACTGCATTATTTGGCCATTGAATGGTTTACCTAGAATGTATACCAGTTCAGATTTTGCGTATCATCCAATATTTGTCATTATTTGCAGTGTTTGTTGAGTTTGTTCAACTCAACAATTCGCGAGTTAGGGCACGCCCAAATGTGTCACTGAAGATTGTGTGCTTGTCAATGGGTCCGAAAGTTTATCAAACGAAATCATTTGCAAACTCTGTTAAAATGAGATTTTTTTTTTACAAAGATTTATACATCCGTGTCAATAATTCTAGAAAATTAAGTTAGATGTAACAAAATGTTGTAATAGTCTTACGGGATCACTATGCATGTGGAGTTGTTTGTTTACCACCGTTGCCATGATCGTACACGTTCCATCCAATCGATGATGTTACGATTCAGATTGTTTTTGTTTATAATAAATAACGTTGAAATTTGCTATTTTTTAAAATTTAAGGAACTGGAGTGTTTTCCTTTCGTCAGCAAACAAACAATTATGATCGACTGTGAAAAATGATAAAATTATAAAGAAAATATCGGACTGCATGCCGCTCAACATGAAGTAGGTTGGTTGGTTTGTTTGTTGTTTTACGCCTAACTCGGCAATATTCCATCTATATGACGGCGGTCTGTAAATAATCGAGTCTGGACCAGACAATCCAGTGTGCCAAAATTCAACAATGGCCGTTTCTTGTAGCTGTGTACCGATACCTTTGGTCGATACTTTCTTAACATGCGATGTTTTCCTTTTGAGGTAAATAAACTACTGAAAGTTTTGATATTTTGCAAGCTGAGCACGTAACTTAAAATGTACGCAAAGCCTACTCGTTAAACAGTTACATGTATAGCGAGTTTCGTAGCATGTGTGTCTACCATCACCTGTACAGAAGGACTGTAGCATGTGTGTATCTACCATCACCTGTAGAGAAAGACTGTAGCATGTGTGTGTCTACCATCACCTGTACAGAAGGACTGTAGCATGTGTGTGTCTACCATCACCTGTACAGAAGGACTGTAGCATGTGTGTATCTACCATCACCTGTAGAGAAAGACTGTAGCATGTGTGTATCTACCATCACCTGTACAGAAAGACTGTAGCATGTGTGTATCTACCATCACCTGTACAGAAAGACTGTACCCTGCCTGGTGCCTGGTGCTCAGCATTAATGGACTAAAACAAGGATTGGTCGACTCAGAGTTGATTTGTGGCATGGTATATCAGCGGGCTGGCACTATTACGTAAACACACACACACACATACACACACACACACCACACCACACCACACCACACCAAACACCACACACTCACACACACACACACCACACCACACACCATACCACCACACACACACACACACACACACACACACACACACACACACACACACACACACACACACACACACACACACACACGGCACACGGCACACGGCACACACACGGCACACGGCACACGGCACACACACGGCACACACACACGCACACATGAACACACACACACGCACACATGAACACACACGCACACATGAACACACACACACACGCACACATGACCACACACACACGCACACATGAACACACACACCACACACGCGCGCGCGCGCACGCACACGCACACACACACGTTAAATCCCACATTACATTTGGTATAAGCAGAAGCAAATTCATGGGCGTAAATCATTTGTGACACAATCGATAATGTAAGGGATAATGCTGTAATAAAGGACTGTAGATCTTCTCGGAAGACCTTCTTGGAGCACACACGTGTTCTCGTCGCTATATATGTGTAATAATTTTGAACGCGACCTAGAACCCCATTTTACCTCATTTCACCTGCTGCGATTAGTCAAGCAAGGGACGAGTCATTATCATATGAATGCATAACATGAAAGTTTATAACAAGAAACCAACAAATTAATATGTGCCTTTATTGTGTGGTTAATGTTGAACAACTGAAACATGCTGGTGCAATTAAGAATGTTCCTATCCTGGTTAATACTGGACATGTGGGCGAGGACTGAACTAGCTGTGTATATCTACTATAGCATCAATCAACATTCACAATCCTTCAAGTCCAGTAGTAAGTTATCTACACACCGTTAATCACAGTAGGTCCTCGCCTGTCAACGTTGTCACACGGACGTACGTGTAGTTACTGGAACCATATTTATTCGCAGCATTTAGCCGAATGTCGTACATTGTTGCCGGTTTCAGACCATCCAGCTTCAGTTGAAGGGCGTGGTCCTCCCTGGGCATGGATGGGTGGGTGATCCATTGACCGTCAGGTTGTCTGTATTCTATGTAGAAACGTTGCTTGGTGTCATCGTTGAAGCCTTTGTCCCATGTGATGATAATGGAACGCGAGTCCACGGTGGCAGCTTGCAGATTCGTTGGTGTATCTGCCTTACCTGTATTGAACACAAGTCAGGACTTAAAAGTACACAATGTTATACCCCAGATCAATAAGACACGGACTACCCTCGGATATTGCACTAAAGCCATATTATCAAAATAAACTATGTCTGTCTTATTGAAACAAAAATAAACCAAAAAGAATGTGTACTGTATGTACTAGTATATATGTATATGTATGTGTATATGTATGTGTATGTGTATATGTATATGTATATGTATATGTATGTGTATATGTATATGTATGTGTATATGTATATGTATGTGTATGTGTATGTGTATATGTATATGTATGTGTATGTGTATATGTATATGTATGTGTATATGTATATGTATGTGTATGTGTATATGTATGTGTATATGTATATGTATATGTATATGTATGTGTATGAGTATATGTATATGTATGTGTATGTGTATGTGTATGTGTATGTGTATGTGTATATGTGTATGTGTATGTGTATATGTATATGTATATGTATGTGCATATATGTATATATGTATATGTATGTGTATATATGTGTATATGTAAATGCATATGTATATGTATATGTATATGTGTATGTATGTATGTATATGTATGTGTATATATGTATATATGCATAAGTATATGTATATGTATGTGTATATATGTAAACATGCATATGTATATGTAGGTGTATATATGTAAATGTATATGTGTATATGTATGTGTATGTGTATATATGTATATATACGTATGTATATGTATATGTGTATATGTATGTGTAGATATGTATATGTGTATGTTTATATGTATATGTATGTGTATATATGTGTATATGTAAATGTATATGTATATGTATATGTGTATGTATGTATATGTATGTGTATATATGTATATACGCATAAGTATATGTATATGTATGTGTATATATGTCTACATGCATATGTATATGTAGGTGTATATATGTATGTGTATGTATATGTGTATATGTATATGTGTATAGCAGCTATGAGGCCGCACGTGCTGCACGTGCCGAAGAACACCAGGTTACTTCTGCGTCTCTGTTTGTTTGTGTCTGTGTTGACGTTGACACTTAGCAACGATGTTGAGTCCAACCCAGGCCCGCCAAAAACCCGCCAACTGACGATTGAGGGAGAGTTTTCTGCTTCTGAAGTCCTAAAAGAACTGAAAGAAATGCGCCAGGAAATAAATGGGAACTTTGATAAACTTAATCGAAAAATTGAATCTGTTGAAAGGGATATGCAATTGGTGATGGAGGAAAACAAAGAACTGAAAGACACTGTGAATAATCTATCAAATAAAGTGGAATATCTGGAGGGACTTAACAAGAGAGATAATCTGATATTCTATAATATTGAAGAATCTACTGGCGAAACCACAAGCGAAATCGAAAATAAACTTAAAGAAGTTATCACCAAAATGGAACTGAGACCCACTGACTTTGTATATGATGACATCAGACGACTTCCTACCAAATCACTGGGACCCAGACCTGTACTCGTGACTATTAGAAATTCGCTTGACAGAAAATCGATATTGAAAGGATCAAGCAAACTGAAAGGATCGCAGTTTGGTATCTCTCAGGATTTTCCAGAAAAAGTACGACAAACCCGACGTAAGTTGAAAACGTTTCTAGATAAAGCAAGAGATGAAATGAAGTATGCAGTACTGAGATATGATAAGATTCAAATTGATAACAAACTGTACAGATTTGATCACATAAATGAAAACCTAATACACATAAAGACATTCTCACCAGTCACTAGGAGTGGTATAAACAACGCGGCAGCAGTGAAGGAATCAACGGAAGCAACAGATACGAATGATGATGATTAGGGGTGTGGCCAACGTCCATTATGCACAGATATCAGCCTAAAACTGTCAGTGTGGAACTGTGAAGGTTTCAAGAGATTACTACAAAAGAGTCTTTCTTTAGATTTTATCAATAAACATCATGTAGCATGTTTCGTGGAATCCTGGTTGAATAAAGAAGATAAAGTAGACATTAATGGATATAATACATACAGCAAAACCAGAACTAAAGCAAGTGGTGCTATCAGAAACTCAGGCGGGATACTCACATTCGTGAATCAAGACATATCATCTAACGTCTGTGAATTACATGGCTGTACTAAAACAGATAATGTCCAGTGGATAAAACTTCAGTTAAACATTACTGTGGTGATAGGCACAGTGTATTACTCTCCAGAAGGATCAACCAGCCCACACTCAAAGGAACAATTGTTTGATATTCTAGAAGAGGATATTGATACGTTTCGAAGTTCTTTTCCTAATTGTGAATTCATTCTACATGGTGACTTTAACGCCAGAACTGGGAATTTTGCAGACTATTTAGAAAATGATGATACCACCTATTTGCCAATTGACGAAAATATAAACTATATAATGGATGAACCCGCCCCAAGAATATCTCAAGACAAAAATGTAAACAAAAGGGGAAAGTCATTGTTAGACTTTTGCAAGAAAAATGAACTCCGTATCTGCAATGGTCGTTTGTTTCAAGATAAAGACATTGGGAAAATAACTTGTGTTGTGAATGAGGGCCAAAGCGTTGTAGATTATGTTTTGTGCTCAAATAACATATTTCACCAGTTTACCAGTTTCGATATTTGTAACGAAGTTGAATCCACACACTTTCCTATCACATACTCTGTCTTGTTCAAGGGATATAGATCACCTAAGTTGACCAACGATACATTATCTAAAAAGTCAAGATATGTCTGGAACGAGAACAAAATGGTAAAATACACTGAAAATTGGAATTTAATATCGGAACATTCTATCCAAGAAATAACAACAATAGCAGCATGTGGGCGTGTCGAGGAAGTTGCTGAAACATTTCACGATTTGCTACTGTCATGTTCAAAGGACTTCAAGAAATCGTCAGTATCCATAGTCAACAAGGGACATAACTGGTGGGATGCGGAATGCTACCAAGCCAGGTGTGACGCACGCCGTAAACTTCGTGCATTTCATGCAACTAACTGTACACGCGACCGCCTCACCTATATCGAAGCATGGAAATCATACAAACATTTATGTCACCTGAAATGTACACGTGCTCTCAATATGAAAAAGGAAAAACTTCAGGAGAGCCTTCTTAATAGGGACAACAAACTATTCTGGTCAATTTTAAAGGGAAAACGACAATTCACTAACCCAGATATTACACCTGCTGAGTGGATAAGACATTTTGAAAGCCACTTTAATAGTATAAGCACTTCACCCGATGAACAATCCTTTATTGAAAGCATAATGGACTTTATTGACTCAATCACCGATGATTTGATAGATACAACTGTAAATACGAATGATTTAGATAGATATATTAGTTATGATGAAATTACTGCTGCAATTTCAGGTATGAAAAAGGGCAAAGCTCCAGGATATAGTGGTATACCAATTGACTTTTTCAAAAATGCTCCATTTGCTTGCGTTAACCTATTACTGACTTTATACAATGCAGTATTGAGAACTGGCATCTATCCAAAACAGTGGTCACTTGGGGCAATACTTCCAATTCATAAAAAAGGAAATGTTAACAATCCTAAAAATTATCGCCCCATAACTTTATTGGAAGTTTCTGGTAAAATATTTGCTAAAATTATATGTGAAAGACTGACCAAATTTGTTGAAACTAATGATATTCTTATCCCTGAACAAGCTGGTTTTAGACATGGATTTCAAACACTGGACAACATCTTTGTTTTAGATACATTGATTGCTAAATACTTTGCTTTGTATAAAGGTCGATTATATTGTTGTTTTATTGACCTTAAAGCTGCATTTGATTCAATTAATAGAAAAAGTATGTTATATAAGATTTGGTTGTACAACATAAAAGGAAGTGTTTTTCGCCTTATTAGAAATATGTATTCCAATGTTCAGTCATGTATTTCACTGCAGGGTGGTTTTACTGATTTTTTCAACTGTTTAAACGGTGTGAAACAGGGATGCCAACTATCTCCATTACTTTTTTCATTGTATATTAATGATATTATAGATTTTTTGAATGTAGATGAGGACAGATGTATAGAACTGGGTATTTGTAATATTTTTATGTTACTGTTTGCAGATGACATGGCACTCTTCGTTAGTACAGTAAAGGGTCTACAAAAAAGACTTGACAAACTATCTGTTTATTGTAAAAAATGGAGCCTCTGTGTTAATGTTGAGAAAACAAAAGTAGTTGTTTTTAGAAAAGGTGGTAGACTTAGGAAATATGAAAAGTTTTATCTTGATAATAGACCATTAGAAATAGTTCCTTCCTATAAATATTTAGGTGTTCAGTTCTCTAGCAGTGGTTCCTGGTATAAAACACAGAAAACTCTGTCTTTTCAAATGTCCAAGGTTTTGAATACAATGCGCTCCCAATGTAACAATTTTAGAAATTTATCATTGCCAGTATTGCTGTATATTTTTGATGTTAAATTGTTTCCAGTGTTGACTTATGGATCTGAAATTTGGGGTTTTCATCCATCGCCAGACGCAACCCGTGTTTATGATACTTACTTTAAGCAATTACTCTGTCTTGGTAGAAACACACCAAATGTTGTTGCTAGAGGTGAAGTTGGATATTGTTCATTAAAAGCTAAGATGTACATCAAAATAATTAAGTATTGGCTGAGATTAATTTAACAACAAGATAATGTGATTTTACAGCAGGCATATTCTTTTCAATATAGGTTAGCTGAATTAGATAAGAGTTGTTGGGCATATAATGTTAAAATGCTTTTATTTAAGTACGGTTTTGGATTTGTTTGGAAAAACCAAAATGTTAATTGTATCACTTCCTTTTTGTCAGAGTTTGAAGAGCGTTGTAAAGAGATTGATTACCAAATGTGGTTTGAGGATTTGTCAAAATATTCTAAATTGAAAATGTACCAGTCTGTTAAGACTGTCTTTAAATTCGAAGAATACCTATCACTTGTCATTGTACATCCTTATAGAAATGCTCTGATTAAATTTAGATGTTCAAACCATAAACTTATGATTGAATACGGACGTACACTTGGTATAAGTGCGAATGAAAGATTCTGTCCATTGTGTATCGTACCTTGTGTCGAAACTGAATACCATTTTTGTATGATATGCCCATTCTATAATGATATAAGAAGTCTATTACCGAAATACTATGTACAAAACCCAACTCTTCTTAAATTCCAACAACTACTGCCATCACAAAATGCCTACACTGTAAATGTCTTAGCGAAATATATTTTCCTGTCAATGAAAAAAAGATGTAAACAACTCAAAATTAATTAATTGTCACTTTGATTGACCAATGTATAATATTGTATGGCGCTCAATTGAATTGAAAAATCAATGAAATATGTATTGTATAATGGGCCGGTGGCCCCTTTACTGCAATAAACTCTCTCTCTCTATGTATGTGTAGATATGTATATGTGTATGTTTAAATGTAAATGTATGTGTATATATGTATATGTATGTATATATGTATATGGATGGACAGGTCCGGGGTTCGATCAGCCGCCGCGTCATACCAAAAGATGTTGAAAGATGGTACTTGTTGTTACCCTGTCTGGCACTCGGCAAAAAGGGGATAAGCTAAGGACTGGTCAACTCTGAGTCAGTATTCTGTCTCTGAGTAGGGAATTCAGGTCAAACTGCGGCATGGTATTTCAGTGAGCTGTATCAGTACAGGACGTGCATGCACCCCATTTCACCTCAACTTAAGCTGACTTGCTTCATTGACTCGTCCACACTATCCAAGCTGTTGTGTTGTCTTTAACAGAAACATGTTTCATGTCCATCTTTGAAACTATATTTCTGTTGCTCTGCAGTGTCATCGACAGATGACGTGTCTATTACTAGTCGCAGTATTATAAAGTATTATAATCTTGAAGGCGACGTTAAACCCCATACTCGGCATAAAGGGGCTAAACCAGGACTAGCGAACAATGGTTGAAACATATTTTTATTTCAACTGAAAATTGGGATTGGTAAACAAGAGCACATAGAAATCAGGCAGCAAAGAAAGTCAAGTTGTTTACATAATACTTACACAAACAATGCCTTGATCAGCAGTGTCCGGTTTTTATAGTCAGAATGAGTGAGTGAGTGAGTGAGTATGGTTTTACGCCGCTTTTAGCCATATTCAAGCAATATCACGGCGGGGGACACCAGACATGGGCTTCACACATTGTACCCATGTCGGTATTCGAACCCAAGTCTTCGGCGTGACGAGCGAACGCTTTAACCACCAGGCTACCCGACCGCCCCAATAGTCAGAATGATGGGTCCACACGAACACAAGGTACATATATATTATATGTGAAGGTTTGGTGTATTATTTAAGTTTAAATCTACCAGAATGTGTGATGAAAGTATGAACACATAGAAGAAATCCTTGATTTGCCAGCGAACAATCAGATGTGACCTGCCCAGTAGCCTGTACGATATTTCACCAACCTTTACACTTGGCATACGGGGCAATATTTCTTGCTTTCCTTATTTCCGTTGCGTATGGAACCTCGGTTACAAAAAATAACTACACTATCATAATATCTTCAAGGATGTTTGGTCAAAGTGTGTGATATAATCAGCAGAGCAGATAAGCAGCGTTTTTGCGTAAAATACCCCACCCCCGACCCACCCCAACAAAAATATTTAAAAAAATATAAAAAATAATAATAATAAATAAAATAAATAAAAAATATAAAAAATTAATAATAATACTCAAAACCCAATAACTTTCAATCAACTTGCATACAGAAACGCATGCATTAAAAGAAAAACTCAAATGTATTAAAACAGCTTGCGTAAATACCCAATGAAGCTTTTTCAGCATGCGTACAAAGGAGCTAATTTCCGAAACACAATTACGGGCAAATTTACTTTCCGAGTCAAGCCTATATATTTAGAACCGTTATATACATGTAAAACATTATTTGATATATTTTTAAATCTTAAACTGTTCACCAATTTGGGGGGGGAAACAATAGAGTGATGAAGAGATGAGTGAAAAAATATTGGTTACACAATGCAAAATGTAATAACCCAATAAAATAGAAATCCTAGAGTAAAAACTGGAAACTGTATACTTCCAAAGTCATATGGTAATTTTATTGGTGTGCGTAACAAGAGTGAAATAGGCATCGGTGATTAAAGATTTTCAATAGGAACTTGCTTAAATGTGTGATTTGTTTCGTCGTTAAATTATAGGTGCTCAGAAGACACATATACTGTATTCGACGTAATAAGCACCCCGCTCTAATAAGCGCCCACGGCCATATTTGCTAATATATTGGTGAACAATCCCAATTAGCACCCCTTCCGATTTATCAATGTACACAAGACTTATTTTTTTATTCATATTCACTCGTGTGTTATATGCACTCTTAATTATGGGCAATTAAATTCTGAAAACAATCAGGCCGCCAGCATAAACCACGAAATTTATCTTTCAACTCTTTTTCTCAGTTTACTAAGATCAGTATCGCTACGAATATTTAATCAAGGAAGCTGTCCTGATATTTCACGTGCCCCGGAATATCATTGTTATCGCACCCTGCAGCTTGAAGTATCATCGTAAACTAATTTGGTTGTTAGCATCCCACACCATAAGATGAACAATCTCAGTGAGAAAAGTGTAGACAAGTTCTTGTTTGTGTTGAACAGTGTTGAACAGTGCTTGTTCTTTATTGAGGTTAAATGGTGCACTCCTATCGTTCTAGCTTCCTTTACAAATAAGTTCGGATATACAGTATACTACGTTTGTAACGAACACGCTTATAACGAACTGACTGATATAACGAACGTATGTTCTAGTCCCGACTATTTGTTGTATATATGCTGTGTGTATGCTTAAAACTAACTACGGTTATTACGAACTAAAATTAGTGGTCCCCTCGAGTTCGTCATAACCGTAGTTTACTGTATTACAAGTTGCAAGTGTGTTTCAAACCGAATGAAAAAAACGTCGCAAAATTTGCAACCACATTCAAATGATCGCAATGAGACATACTTGCGACGTCCCGCAACTGTGAGGTGGGTTATGCGGCGCTCCCTGAGAGCAAAATCGGATATACAGTATACTACGTTTATAACGAACATGCTTATAACGAAGATTTGAATTGTGCAACGGAACCATTGGAACCAAAGCTCAATGGCTGCACTTGCAAATCCTCACTTGTGGCGAGTTGATTTTCAATTAAGCCGACAGGCTACTATATTTCTGAAATACTGTCCAAAGCCGTGATAAACAAAACTCACTCATTCACCCTGTTCACAATTACCGTAGATAATGAGTTGAATGTCGTTGATCATGATGTTGCCTCCGACTGTACATCTACAGGTGTAAGTCCCCTGATCTCCACTGGTCAACTGGTCAAGCTGAAGGCGGGATGCATCGGGCAATGTCAGTGTGTAGACCCTGCAAACAGAACATGGGGCAATGTCAGTGTGTAGACCCTGCATGGAGAACATGGGGCAATGTCAGTGTGTAGACCCTGCATACAGAATATCGGGCATTGCCAGTGTGTAGACCCTGCACACAGAACATGGGGCAATGTCAGTGTGTAGACCCTGCATGGAGAACATGGGGCAATGTCAGTGTGTAGACCCTGCATACAGAACATGGGGCAATGTCAGTGTGTAGACCCTGCATACAGAACATGGGGCAATGTCAGTGTGTAGACCCTGCATACAGAATATCGGACAATGTCAGTGTGTAGACCCTGCACACAGAACATGGGGCAATGTCAGTGTGTAGACGCTGCACACAGAACATGGGGCAATGTCAGTGTGTAGACCCTGCACACAGAACATGGGGCAATGTCAGTGTGTAGACCCAGCACACAGAACATGGGGCAATGTCAGTGTGTAGACCCTGCACACAGAACATGGGGCAATGTCAGTGTGTAGACCCTACACACAGAACATGGGGCAATGTCAGTGTGTAGACCCTGCAAACAGAACATGGGGCAATGTCAGTGTGTAGACCCTGCATACAGAATATCGGGCAATGCCAGTGTGTAGACCCTGCACACAGAACATGGAGCAATGTCAGTGTGTAGACCCTGCACACAGAACATGGAGCAATGCCAGTGTGTAGACCCTGCACACAGAACATGGGGCAATGTCAGTGTGTAGACCCTGCACACAGAACATGGGGCAATGTCAGTGTGTAGACCCTGCACACAGAACATCCGGCATGGACATGCTAATACTAGTGTAGGGTGTCGAGTGGTCCACAAGATGACATACTTTCGTTCAGCTTGCTGAAGGGTCTTTTGCATTTGTGGACAAAGGCTTCCGGTGTCCCGGTATAAACTCTCCCCCGTACAAATTCTCCCCCGGAGATTTTATGCCGGTACAGATTCTACCCCGGAGAATCAATTCTGACAAAAATCTCCCCTAGGCGGATATATTTCGCGCCCCCCTCAGTATAAAGTCTCCCCCCTGATTATTCGGTTTGTTGCAGTGTTTTTAAGTTCTATATTCTTTAAATAGTTATCTTTAATGTAAGGAGGGTTACTTTGAAAAATAGATTATGAAATATGATCATAATGAGTTTATATTTCAGCATATTTTATTTGGTACCTGTACCTTCCTAAAATAATTATAAGACATAATCATACCAAACAAATTTGAATGAAATGACTTAATGTAACAAATACATGTACGGTTACTGTTGTAACTGAATTCAGAAATCTTATTAATCCCCGCAAACATTCGATTTTAACACTAACTACGTAAAATCTGTCACCATATCCATGCACGCCTCCAGCTCAGACTGTCCGTTATACTCTGATTTAAGATCTAAAATCTATTCCTTAAACAGGCTACGATTTGAAAATGGTATCAGTGTAATATCAGTGGCTAGAATACCATGGTGCAACCAGGTTTCTGTTAAACATACAACATCTTGGGGGAGATTTTATTTCGTAGGGTGGGGGAGAGTTTATTTCGAGAGGGGCGGAACTGTACCGGTATAAATTCGCCGGGGAGAGATTGTATTCTGGGGTTGAATATATTTCGTGACACCGGCCACGAATCAGTTCGGTTGTTCGAATCCAACTGAGCACGTTTATATCAAATTTGAGCAAAGTAAGACTCTGAACCCTTCTATGCGACTATCTGTTTGAGTGAGTGAGGGAGTATGGTTTTACGCCGCTTTTATCCAATATTCCAGCACTAACACGGCGGGGGACACCAGAAATGGGCTTCACACCTATCTATTTGAAGGCAGCAGGACGTGACGTCATACCACAGATGACACCTTGACCACCTTGGCCACTTTGGCGAAGTGGACAAGGCGTCTGACCTCGGATCAGAAAGTCCGTGGTTCGAATACTATCACGGGACTCGTGAATTTCAACGCTTCCATGGCAATAACCTTGAAGGGGTTGTGGGCGCAGAGGCTGATACAACAACCTACCCTTGGTATTTCCTGTATTCAAAAATCTACCAATATCTACCAATAGCTACCAATATCTACCGAAACGGCATAGCACTGAGGCAGCCGAGAGAGGGTCTTTTTTCACACTGCTCGAAACAATTTCCAGTTTCACAAAAGGTATGAAGCCAGCTTGGGACAGACAATGTACCTTAATGGCATATATTGAGAGGTACGTGAGGAATTTTTCAAACGTTATCCTTGTAATGTCCAATATAGGGACCTGGTGGAGATGGATGAGGCCTTTCAAGAAGGCGAGAAAACCGGTTCCAGGCTCACTTCAAGTATAAAGTGTAAATCGTTGATTGATGTGGTTCGCGCAACTCGACAGTTCCCACTTAAACAGGTACTACCATGATATTACAGCGGTTTGAAATTCTATCTGTAGAGCAACCAGTTTCGCGCACCTGTCAATGGACTTGCCTAGTGCTACGCAGAGAGGGTACATTTCTGATTACAGAAACGTTCCCAGGGTACACTTCATTCAGCAGCAGAGACAGAAACATAAATAAGGGATTGCCTAAAAGTCGGGCCGGGCCGGGCCGGGCCAAGACGGGCCAAAGTGTTACTGGCTAATTACTTCATTATCGGCGATCATACCTACATATAATTGATGAAACATACACACATGACATTAATGAACAATCACCAAACAAAAAAGTGCACCATAAATAAGTAATTCGGAGAAAATCGCTTGAAAACCAGAAAGTGGAGCTGTGTGTAAGCGTCGCTGATCTTGGTAACATGTAAAAGAGCAATCGTTAAACGAAATAAGATTTGAAACGTATCAAATACTTCTAGCTATCGTGATACAAATTTCCATCTGTCGGCATAGCGTTTATATTTATAGGAACGTACTATATATAAGTAAATACTACTTTATAATGTCACTGATCGTCGTATTTAAAGCAGACACGTTGGTTAAAGTAGACCTCTTCTCCCTATACTCTCAACAGTCACACAAGTGTTCGGTCCGACTTGGCCCGGGCTGTCAAAATCAACTTAAACCTCACAGATGTATCATCAAATGGATCCACATCTTTCGATTAGTATTATATCTACCTAAATACCACTTTATAGTGTCTCAGATCGCTGTACTTAAAGAAAACAAGCGGCTCAAAGTGAAGCCCTTTTCCCTCTACATTCTCAACATAGTCTCTATCAGAAGTGTTTTGCTTGTGTTGGGTCCGACTTGGCCCGGGCCGTCAAAATCTACTTTAAACACACAGATGTATCATCAATGTAGAGGGAAAAGGGCTTCACTTTGAGCACCAAGTTTTCTTTACATACCGCGATCTGAGACACTATAAAGTGGTATATAGGCAGATATAATATTATTTTCTCTTGGAACATCTATAAGATGTACAGCTACATGTATTTACCAAAAGAAAGAATCTACGTTTTTACTTCATTAAATAAACATTCACTCATTGAACATCTCCAACAGTTTTGTCCATGTTGAGATCCACTGAAATGGTTAGTTCACTTGTTACATTTATATAGAACAGAACGATATTTGTGATTAAATATGATTGTGGATACATTTACCTTGGCTATATTTTAAAATTCAACAATAGCTTGCGTGTGGTTTGTTTGGAAGCATAAAATCAACTATTGTTTGTAAAAACAATTTGTGTGTGTTAATATATATGTTTTTTAAAGGAAGAGGTGTTTGAATAAATAATTATTTGTGTGTTCACAAACCCCTATCATGTAATTATATTTTCCTGAATAACATGTTGTTTGCATGTAAAATAAATGTCCCTGTTCACCTATGTAGAAAGTCAATAAGCGAAATAAAACTGAGTAACAGACTGTGTATTATAGATCCATAGAAATACGATTGCATAGACGATCAATTCAGAATACAACAGGTGTAAAAGGTGGCTAATTGAAATGAATCTCGATGACTAATTGAAATGTATTTCACAGGTAATAATCAATAAACATTGTGACAGAAAAACAAGTGAAGGATTGAGTTGAATTTTAGTTTTGCGAAAAAGGTCCGTGGTTTCTGTGGATGAAACTAAGTTTGACAATGTTGCAAATGATCACTTTCTTTGACTTCATTACGGATTCCTCAATCTGTATCGAGGAGAATTGTTTACAGTTAAGTAAAATTCTAATTAAGATTTCTTAAAGCTGTCACGGTGGCAAATTCAAACTTCGATATCATGGTACACAGTTCTATTGTAAAGTCAGATTGGGAGTTCGAATTTGAAATAAGCTGTTAAATTTATATGTTTTGTTTGTTTGTTTTTTTGTTTTACGCCACACTCAGCAATATGCCAGCTATATGAGGGAGGTCATGCAAATAATCAAGTCTGGACCTGACAATCCAGTGATTGACATCACGAGCATCAATCCACACAACTGGGATAAGATGACATGCATCCAATCAACCAAGTCAGCGAGCCTGACAACCAACTCGATCCCGTTAGTCGCCTCTAACGACAACCATAGTCACCTTTTAATAGAAGCATTGGTTGCTGACGATCTGTTCTAACCCTGATCTTCACAGGTCCAAATCTATATGTATTTTTATGGTGAGGCGGTCGTGATCGGAGAATAGGTTCGAGAGTTCGGTATACACATTCGTGGTCAATATCTCTCATGTTGTGGATGATAGGGATTGTTTCATGTTTTGAAGAAATGTCATCACTGTCATGCTTTTGATGGTACACAAAACGTAAGCTTTACCTCGAAGATGCTAGTTCCGGTCACAAAATATATGCTTTATCTTTTACTGATTTTTGTATTAATAACATTACAACGTTTCTCAAGGTTACAGACTCCAAGGATTCATTAAAGTGCATTTTAAGCACCTAAAATTGACAACTAACACCCTGATCGCAAAACTCCTAACGATTTTTACTAAAAATAGACACGAAAACTTTTGCTGAACTCGAGATTTGAATGACTGACAAATCCGTACTTTCTTGTGTTCTCATACATAAAACAGCAGTGTAAACATGATCTAACATGGCTTAATGTGGAATGTGTCTAGGATTGTAAACTGTCCATATTATTCCAAATTGTATGCATACACATGTGTCATGTCTTTATTTGGTTTTGTGTCTCTACCCGCAAACATATGTGGCAAGATACACCTTCCAGGATAGTGGACAATGTGGACACTGACGAAAATTTCTACAACATGTCCAAACATTCCCAAACAGACAGAATCATATGCTTTCTGAAAGTCAATCCAGCACATTGTTGTTGTCGTTGTCGTTTTTGTCGTCTACGTCATCATTATCCTTCAAGGACAGTGGACGGTATGGACACTGGAATATTTCGAATATTTGGAAACGTGTGCAATTTAATTAATATAAACACTAATTTAAGCGTCAGGAAACGGGATTTTTCATTTTTGTCATGAATGGCGAGTATAACAACTTGGGAAGCTAGCTTGACATTTCGTTAGTACGGTCCGCATACTGTCTTTGCCTTGTTTCTCCTGAATCTCATTAGTTTCAAAAGAAACAGATAAATCGGTCATACAATGCTTACATTGGATTTATCAAAAAGGACCATATCAGGTTTGTTCGCTTGGATACGTCTGACTCTGTATGTGGGCGTATTCCAAAGAATTTTATATGTAATTATCCTTTCCCACGACGCCCTCTGCATATTCTGGGTCGTACCATTGATGGTCTCGGAGTCAAAACCACACATTACGGTAACAAGAGGATCGAACCATGCCAAAGATACTGTGTTTGTGTCAAGCTGGACATCAACTTTGACACAAAACCACACATTGACGTTTTCGAGTGGCAAGTGACTGGTTCTTGGTCGATTTGATATGGCACTTCGCTTGATTGACACCCATTTCTGTACCGTCCAGCACCATCAACAAAATAAACATTAACATGGATATTCAGTACTGCATCAATGGGTCGTTTAGGAAAATCCATTGAATGACTTGTTTTCAGTCTTGACATTCTTCACAAGAGGATTTTCAGATGAATAAATATGTGCAATAGTGCACGATTAAATTCAATCATGAAAGGCCTCCTTGTTAATCACACCATTGACGTTAAAATATGGTGATGATCCTCATCATAAACAACTATCATCATCATTATCATTATAATGTTTATGTTCCCGTCACAGTACATCGTATTTAAAGAAAACAAGGTATAGATATAAACACATTTGATGATACATCCGTGAGTTTAAAGTTGATTTTGACAGCCCGGGCCAAGTCGGACCCAACACAAGCAAAACACTTTTGATAAAGACTATGCTGAGAATGTAGAGGGAAAATGGCTTCACTTTAAAAACCATGTTTTCTTTAAATACAGCGACTTGAGACACTATAAAGTGGTATATAGGTAGGTATAATGCTAGTCTATAGATGTAAACACATTTGATGAAACATTTGTGTGTTTAAAAATGATTTTGACAGCCCAGGCCAAGTCGGACCCAACACTTCTGACTTGGATTTTCTTAAGAAAATACAGTAAAAGTGTTTGATTTTAACGGACCAGTTTTCTTTAAATACGATGTACTTTGACATTATAAAGTGGTATATATGTAGATATAATACTAATCTATAGATCTAAACACATTTGCTGATGCATCTGTCTGTTTAAAGTTGATTGTGACATCCCGGGCCATGTCGGACCCAACACAAGACAAACACTTTTGATGGAGACTATGTTGAGAATGTAGAGGGAAAATGGCTTCACTTTGAGCACCTTGTTTCCTCTTTAAATACGATGTACTGTGACATTATAAACTGGTATTTCGGTAGATATAATACTTATCGAAAGATGTGAATCCATTTGATGATACATCTGTGAGGTTTAAATTGATTTTGACAGCCCGGGCCAAGTCGGACCGAACACTTCTGACTTGGATTTTCTTAAGAAAATATAGTAAAAATGCCTCACTTTGAGCACCTTGTTTTCTTTAAATACGATGTACCGTGACATTATCAAGTGGTATATAGGTAGATTTAACACTAATCTATAGATGGTCACACATTTGAAGATACATCTGTGCGTTTAAAGTAGATTTTGACGGCCCGGGCCAAGTCGGACTCAACACAAGCAAAACACTTCTGATAGAGACTATGTTGAGAATGTAGAGGGAAAAGGGCTTCACTTGGAGTCGCTTGTTTTCTTTAAGTACAGCGATCTGAGACACTATAAAGTGGTATTTAGGTAGATATAATACTAATCGAAAGATGTGGATCCATTTGATGATACATCTGTGAGGTTTAAGTTGATTTTGACAGCCCGGGCCAAGTCGGACCGAACACTTCTGACTTGGATTTTCTTAAGAAAATACAGTAAAAATGCTTCACTTTGAGCCCCTTGTTTTCTTTAAATACGATGTACCGTGACATTATAAAGTGGTATATAGGTAGATATAACACTAATCTATAGATGTAAACACATTTGAAGATACATCTGTGTGTTTAAAGTTGATTTTGACGGCCCGGGCCAAGTCGGACCCAACACAAGCAAAACACTTCTGATAGAGACTATGTTGAGAATGTAGAGGGAAAAGGGCTTCACTTGGAGCCCCTTGTTTTCTTTAAGTACAGCGATCTGAGACACTACAAAGTGGTATTTAGGTAGATATAATACTAATCGAAAGATGTGGATCCATTTGATGATACATCTGTGAGGTTTAAGTTGATTTTGACAGTCTGGGCCAAGTCGGACCGAACACTTCTGACTTGGATTTTTTAAGAAAATACAGTAAAAATGCTTCACTTTGAGCCCCTTGTTTTCTATAAATACGATGTACCGTGACATTATAAAGTGGTATATAGGTAGATATAACACTAATCTATAGATGTAAACACATTTGAAGATACATCGGTGTGTTTAAAGTTGATTTTGACGGCCCGGGTCAAGTCGGACCCAACACAAGCAAAACACTTCTGATAGAGACTATGTTGAGAATGTAGAGGGAAAAGGGCTTCACTTGGAGCCCCTTGTTTTCTTTAAATACAGCGAACTGAGACAGTATAAGGTGGTATTTAGGTAGATATAATGCTAGTCAATAGATTTAAAGACATTTGATGATACATTTGTTTGTTTAAAGTGCATTTTGACAGCCCGGGCCAAGTCGGACCCAACACAAGTCAAACACTTCTGATAGAGACTATGTTGAGAATGTGGAGTGAAAAAGGCTTCACTTTGAGCTCTGTGTTTTCTTAAACTACTGAAATATGAAACAAGAAAGTGGTATATAATTTAATGTAATACTAGTCTTTAGATATAAAGAATGTTAGGAACTTTAGAAGTGCTTGGACAGTTATTAACACGTGTCGTGTCAGTCCTTTGACATTCGCGAATATCCACTTCCAGGAAACATCCTATTTTGGTTTTACACGAATAAGTAAAGGTTAATTACCGTAACACGTTAATTAATGAAAGGAGAGTAGTCAAAACACTGTCGTTTCCTGCCCAGGACCTCATACCCCTACACGCTAAGGTCGGTGAGAAGCATTCTAATCAAAGAATACACACAACCAAAACACTGACTTTTCTACGAGACTCACGGTATGTAGTCATAATCATCAGTTTATTACATTGTTGAAGGTGCATTTTTATTCAAACTCAATTAAATGAGCAAAACTATACGTTTGTGGACATTTGAGATCTGCCTAGATATGCGCGTTTCGTTTTATTATTCTGCAATCCGTTTTTGGTATTACCCGCTGGCCCGGCCCGGCCCGACTTTTCTTGGCCCGACTTTTAGGCAATCCCCATAAATAATCATAATTTATTATAACTGTTAGTACAGTACCTGTCGTGTCTGGGATCATATTTAATGTAAGGTCCAATGATGTAATAATAATAATGATGATGATAATAATAATAATAATAATAATATAAAAATAAAATATGATGATGATGATAAAATAAAATATATTATTATTATTATGATGATGATGATGATGATGATGATGATGATGATGATGATCAAAACGCATGCATTAAAAGAAAAACTCAAATGTATAAAAACCGCTTGCGTAAATACCCAATGAAGCTTTTTCAGCATGCGTACAAAGGAGCTAATTTCCGAAACACAATTACGGGCTAATTTATTTTCCGAGTCACACCCATATATTTAGAACCGTTATATACATCTAAAACATTATTTAATATATTTTTAAATCTTAAACTGTTCACTAATTTATTTTATTTTTTATTTTTATTTTTGTTTTGGGGGGGGGGGGCAATATATGCACTGTAACAATAACATAAATATTCATAATTTGTTATAACTGTTAGTACAGTACCTGTTGTGTCTGGGATCATTTCTAATGTAAGGTCCAATGATGTTGTCATTTTTGTCCAGCCATTCGAACTTGGCATCCTGCAATTCTTCGTCTGAAAGTCCCTTGGTTTTGCAATACATAGATGCAGTAGCGCCTTTCATTCGCCTCATGCTATCCTGCGCTGGAACAATAACGCTTTCGGGGGTATCTGAAATACACAACATTAACCATGACAATTGTGAGTGAGTGAGTTGGATTTATCGCTGCTTTTAACAGTATTCCAGTCATATCGCGGCGTGTCTGCTTAATGTGGGAGGAAAGCCCGAAGTGATGCAGGCCTCAGATGTTTACCACTTCGGTGAAACCCACGAGCACGGGTATGGTGCTGATAAACCTAGAACCATAATTGGGGCGAACCGGGATTCGAACCCGCAATCATAGGTTTCTTTAACCATGACTAAACAAATCAATCTGAAACAGCTGCTGGGGATTCTTAAGAGAATGGATTGGCAGTAAACCGCCCGCATGTTATCAGACATGAGCCGGCCACTGTAACTTGATGATGCCCTCAAATTGTTTGACGACGGGCCATTATCACGCCCGTTGTTAGGTGACGTCATTGGGATAAGGACAGGTGACGTCATCTGGTTTGTTCTATGACGTTTCCATATCTGTAAAGGTGGGTCAGTGAAATTCATGTTGATTGCGCTGAATGTTTCAAAATCGATATTGTTATTTATATTTATTTGATAACAAATTCTATCCAATTTACTTTAATAACGGTACCGCTGTTTTTCAGGGCATTACCATTTGCAGAAGCCCAAGGTCTTTAAAATAAGACCTCGAGCTTTTGCAAATGATAATGACCTGAAAAATAGCGTTACCCTTATATGAGCGGACCACTGTAACTTGATAATGACCTCATATTGTTTGACGACGGGCCATAATCACGGCCATTATAAGGTGACGTCAAGTTGATGTTCATTATAGCTAAAATGGATAGAATTATCATTAAACCGCCCGCACGTTATCAGAAATGAGCGGGCCAGTGTAACTTGATAATGACGTCATAGGGTAGAGAAAATGACGTCACGCATTATAGTGACGTCATCTAGTTTGTTCTATGACGTTTCCATATTTGTAAAATGTGGTCAGTGACATTCATGTTGATTGCAGTAAATGTTTCAAAACCGATGTTGTTGTTTCTTTTTATTTGATAACAAATTCCATCCATTTTAGCTATAATAACGGTAACGCTCTTTTTCAGGGCATTATCATTTGCAGAAGCCCTCGGTCTTTTCAACTGCCCTCCTTCGTCGGGCTTCTACAAATGATAATGCCCTGAAAAATAGCGTTACCCTTATATTATAGCTAAAATGGATAAAATGTTCATCACAGAGTCGGAATCTCTCTGCTTTTAGCAGGGATATCATAAGAATAGGGTTTTGTCGCATTATGTATAAATTTGTACACTCTACTGATTAATGTTCACACAAATTGGCAATGTTCACATCATTTAGTAATGCTCACACAAATTACCAATGTTAACCCCCTGGATGCCACAGGAACATATATGTCCCCCCTCGACAACCCTCACTTTGAAGTCGAATAAAATTCATTGCAGCACGGGTTGCGAGCGGTGCCTTTGATCTTACCCGTGCTGTATCATGGTAGTAAAAGCACGGTTTGTTAAAGATTATTACCATTGGCTGGTGCTAAGATCAGCAAGCCCCGCCTACTAGCTTGAGAAATTTCAAACTTACGACAGTGTTCAAGAGTAATAACGTAAATAAACACCAAAAAACAATAGAAATTTTTATAACTTAATTAAAAGATTACAATGTAACTGCCAAACATAAGAACAACTGGACACAGAACGCATTTTGCTAAATGCGGAAAATTAACAGTTGACCTTTCTAATGTGCCTTTGAAAATTACAAGTCACTTACAACACACTCGGTCCTTTTGTCTGTCAATCAATTGCCAAGCCAAACCATGCTCTTACTGCCCAAACAACTCGTCTTGGTGTGTTGTAACTATACGCTTCACAGTTTTGAATAAGGTGGGGAATTCCCTGTGATATAATTCACTGGCATTTTAGGCCAAGTACAAGTACTGAAAATGACCTCTGAAAATTAGGTACATTGTAAATGTCGCCATTTTTTACATGTTACTAATTCACCACTCACGGCGTTATTTACAGCATGTTTTGAAATCTAAATTTCGGGTATTTACTCGGAGAAATGAATTTTAAAAAATAGCATTTTAGTGATCACGGGTATCTGTCGTTTATGAAATCACCAATGATCATTCCAACCGTCTCCGATAACCCTAGAATCGTTTCGAATGTTTTGAAAAATACGCAAACACGAACGCCGAAGTGAACTTTCCGCCATATTGGATAGTGTTTACAAAATCACGTGTCAGGTACACCGGTTATGAGGCGCCTGTAACATCACGTATATTTCAAACTTAGCTGCCATACATCCTTGAATTCCTCATACATTTTAGAATCAAATGACCAATGGTCTTTGTCACCAATACGAAGTGGCTGGATTAAATCAAGCAAAATAAGTCAGGTGTAAAAACGAACGCTGTGCTCGAAAAACTGCACTTGTTTGAAATGTAAACAAAGCAAAATACAGATTTTACACAGTGTAGCATTTTCGCTAGGTGCGGGTTAGTCACAAACAATTTACGAATTATTCCTCTCGTTTTGCATTAAATAATCAATGGCTTCATTCATTTTTCAATATTGTGATCACAGGATATTATTTATACTGTTTACTTTATTTCTCCGGGATTTGTAAAATGTTTAAAATAATAAACTCCATGCTAGGTTCCTCGTTGGTTCAACCTTATACGATTATCCTGAAAATTCTATACCAAAAGAGCTTTCTTCGCATCTTTTATTGTGTAATTCTGAGAGGAGATGAAGAGAAATAATAACATAGTAATGAACAAATATTTGTCCAATATTGAAGATAATTTTGGTATATATTCTTTTGAGTATTTCATTACGTACATTGATGCCAAACAGGTGCGTGTCTTGTCCAATTAAGGTACACGATGAACTATTTAATTGTTTACTTATTCAAGACATTATTTACTTGGTGAAAGCAGTCATTTTATGTTGTGTCGAAAAGGCGTCAAATTCCGTTTTACACATCGAGATTTTCCATACCATGAACGAAAAATAGGAGAGATATGAATTAATCAAAATACCAGTGCTGCTTTCTCCGACATTATCAAAGACATAAAACCAGCCAGGACGTCAAATAACATGGTGTTATTTTTTTGGTATTTCATTACATTTGATGATAAGGCTAGTGCTCCATTAATAATGGTGCAACATTAGTCAAATTACACTTACACATTCAGGAGAATGTTGGAATCTAAGGACTAAGTTATAGGTTAGACAGGGCAATCCATTTCTCTATTACCTATTTTTAATGAAGTACGATTTCATCATTTCTTATGGGGATTTTAACGTATACAGTTTCAATATCGATATTTGTGTTGGAATAGTTTGGTTCCACGTGAACAAAACACCACGAAAATAAATTGTCCTTACCCACAGCTAATTCTCACCAAGCGACCCGAGTTACAATAAACTAGTACTATGCATAGCGGAGTTATGCCCCCTTTTCTTTGTACGTGTGTAACATATCCGGGGCCTTTTGACGTCATAGAGACAAATCAGTTTTCGTCATTTACGGCGTGCTATTTTTGGCATTGAATGTATGTCGTTATTCATACGCATATAGCTCCATTTGATATGTAGTTATGTCGTTCAGATATTAGGCAGTATTTTGTTCCCTTACAGTTTCCGTAAAGCTTCTAAATGAAAAAAATCGTCTCACAGTACTTTTATCGGTGTACGATAAAATGCGGTGAACTGTTTTTCAACGCAGAATAAATTCTCGGACAACACTTAGAAGTGTATTTATTTAAAACCGGATTAATATTTGCAGTTAACTTTACACCATCAAATAGGAAATTGAATATTCTCCACCTCTGCGTAATTTTATAGCCAGTATTTTCCGAATCGTGAGTGTTTCCCGACTAATGGTTTGCACGTCCTTGTTGTGGTCCTTTGATCCGGAAAATTAACACATTAAACCTGTTCATTTTGAACCTCTTCGTCTGCTAATTTTGCCTTTTGTGCAAAAAATGTCCGTATTGCGTTTCTGTTTTTGAAGAAATCGCAGGCCAATGACCATACTATTGACAACCGTGCACACCATTGACAAATGTGCACACTATTGACCAATGTACACACTATTGACCAATGTACACACTATTGACAAATGTACACACTATTGACCAATGTACACACTATTGACAAATGTACACACTATTGACCAATGAACACACTATTGACCAATGTACACACTATTGACCAATGTGCATACTATTGACCATAGAAGACACTATTGACCAATGTGCACACTATTGACCAATGTACACACTATTGACCAATGTACACACTATTGACCAATGCACACACTATTGACGAATGTGCACGCTACTGACCATAGAAGACACTATTGACCAATGTACACACTATTGACCAATGTACACACTATTGACCAATGTACACACTATTGATCAATGTGCACATCATTGTCCAATGTACACACTATTGACCAATGTACACACTATTGACCAATGTACACACCATTGACCAATGTACACACTATTGACCAATGTACACTCTATTGACCAATGTACACACTATTGATCAATGTGCACACCATTGACCAATGTACACACTATTGGCAAATGTGCACACTATTGACCAATGTACACACTATTGGCAAATGTGCACACTATTGACCAATGTTCACACCATTGACCAATGTGTACACTATTGACCAATGTACACACTATTGACCAATGTACACACTATTGGCAAATGTGCACACTATTGACCAATGTTCACACCATTGACCAATGTACACACTATTCACCAATGTACACACTATTGACCAATGTACACACCATTGACCAATGTACACACTATTGACCAATGTACACACTATTGACCAATGTACACACTATTGGCAAATGTGCACACTATTGACCAATGTTCACACCATTGACCAATGTGCACACTATTGACCAATGTACACTCTATTGACCAATGTAAACACTATTGACGAATGTGCACACTATTGACCATAGAAGACACTATTGACCAATGTACACACTATTGACCAATGTACACACTATTGACCAATGTACACACTATTTACCAATGTACACACCATTGACCAATGTACACACTATTGACCAATGTACACACTATTGACCAATGTACACACTACTGACCAATGTTCACACTATTGGCAAATGTGCACACTATTGACCAATGTGCACACTATTGATCAATCTGCACACTATTGATCAGTCTGCACACTATTGACCAATGTACACACTATTGACAAATGTACACATTATTGACCAATGTACACACTATTGACCAATGTAAACACTATTGACAAACGTACACACTATTGACAAATGTACACACCATTGACCAATGTACACACTATTGACAAACGTACACACTATTGACCAATGTACACACCATTGACCAATGTACACACTATTGACAAACGTACACACTATTGACCAATGTACACACCATTGACCAATGTACACACTATTGACCAATGTGCACACTATTGACTAATGTACACACTATTGACCAATGTACACACCATTGACCAATGTGCATACTATTGACCAATGTACACACTATTGACCAATGAACACACCATTGACCAATGTACACACTATTTACCAATGTACACACTATTGACAAATGTGCACACTATTGACCAATGTGCAAACCAATGACCAATATACACACTATTAACCAATGTGCACACTATTGACCAATGTGCACACTATTGACCAATTTTCACACTATTGACCAATGTACACGCTATTTACCAATGTACACACTATTGACCAATGTACACACTATTGACCAATGTGCACACTTTTGACCAATGTACACACTATTGACCAATGTGCAAACCAATGACCAATATATACACTATTAACCAATGTAAACACTATTGACCAATGTGCATACTATTGACCAATGTACACACTATTGACCAATGTACACACTATTGACCACTGTACACACCATTGACCAATGTACACACTATTGACCAATGTGCACACTTTTGACCAATGTACACATTATTGACCAATGTACACACCATTGACCAATGTACACACCATTGACCAATGTGCACACTATTGACCAATGTACACACTATTGACCAATGTACACACTATTGACCAATGTACACACTATTGACCAATGTACACACTATTGACCAATTTTCACACTATTGACCAATGTACACACTATTAACCAATGTACACACTATTGACCAATGTACACACTATTGACCAATGTACACACCATTGACCAATGTGCACACTATTGACCAATGTACACACTATTGACCAATGTGCATACTATTGACCAATGTACACACTATTGACCAATGTACACACTATTGACCAATGTACACACTATTGACACATTATTCGAGTAGTCGAGAGAGGTACTTGGAGTACAAGCATCAGCCCCCTGTTGAGAGACAATGTGGCGCCGTTAGATATGTCTGATCCTCACAGATCCAATGTATGATCATATTTTGAAATCACTGAGGGAATATTTAAAACTGTGCGTTCACTTTGTGGCATGCAGTTGTCTCTGAAAGGCAGAGATGAGAACCACTTCAACGATGAGAACCACTTCAACGATGATGAGGGGAAGCATGCAAAGCTGATCGACAGTTCTGAATTGACAAATACAAAGAAATCGACTCTACTCAACTTCACGAAGATACCATATTGCAAATTATTGCAATTATTCAACTAAATACCAGTAATAACGACCTTTTTATACAACTAAATTAATGATAAGGAAGAGAATTTATGGATGCCAACATCTTTACGTTTCGGAATCATTATGTGTATCACTTCTAGAGGCTTTTCAAAGGCTACATTAACAATATCAGCATACATTATGACGTTTTAGGAGCGAAATGTGTTTGAAAATACGTGGAATTTGTATACAGTTCGACGAATCCCCAAATATACCAACATGCCAACACCGTTATCACCTACACCGAAACGTCGCTCTTAATTGTAATAAAGAAGTTGTTCATCCATAAATTCTTATCCTTACGTAGTACTCCTAACCACCTATCAAAGAAGACCTACGAGTACTCGTGTATATAAATTCCTGCCCGGGTCATCCCGTCATCACTATTGCATGTAACTCCAACCCTGGATTATACACAATACTGACGCATACTTAATCAGCAAGACATCTTCCATAATCGTTTACCATATAATGGGAGGTATATGTCTCGTTCGACGGTGTTCCCATCGATTCTGACCCGACACGTCTGTGGTTTTCCGCCTTCATCTGCCAGGTCGTCAATATACAGCGTGCTTCCCAGCGAGGTTTCCTGCGCGAAGATCCTGCAGAAATAAGAGAGTGAGTGAGAGGACTCGCGGATTCCCATCGAGGTCTCCTGCGCGAAAATCCTGCAGAAATAAGAGAGTGAGTGAGAGGACGTCGTGTCCAATATTATTGCACTTATATAGCGGCGTGCATGCACGTGTGTGTTTGTTGCTGCTTGTACTAGTCCGGACTGATGCCGATTTGTAGTGCTAGCTCAGTGAGATACCATGCTGCAGGTTAACATGAATACCCCACTCAGACACAGTATACTGACTCCGAGCCGACCAGTCCTTGTTTTAGCCCCTTAATGTCGAGCGCCAGACAGGATAACAACAAGTACCATCTTGTAACGTCTTTTGTTATGGCGCGGCTGGGGATCGAACCGCGGACCTTCCGCTCTCCGGGCGGACGCTCTACCATTAGACCACGGAGGCGGTCTAAGTGTAAGAAGGAAGCCGTCAGCCATTTCAGTATAGATAAATATATGAAATATATCAATATATCAAATATCTGCTAAAAGCAGAGTCGATTGTACGATTCCAACTACATCATTAGCTTGTATTTATGAATCACTATCACTGAACGATGACACCAGGTGTTCGGGGAAAGGTGAGCGTATCCTGTCCCAACAGTGGCACCTGCAACAAACACCCGAGTGAATGAGTGAGTGAGTGAGTTGGGTTTAACGCCTCTTTTAACAGTATTCCAGTTATATCGCGGCGTGTCAGCTTAATATGGGAGGAAAGCCCGAAGTGACGCAGGTCTCAGACGTCTACCACTTCGGTGAAACCCACGAGCACGGGTATGGTGCTGATAAACCTAGAAACATAATCAGGGCGAACAGGGATTCGAACCCACAATCATAGGTTTCCGGTGTGCCTAAGGGACGCAACTCGCGGCGCCTTAGACGACTGGGCCACCCATGTCACATAATATTTATGAAGTATGTGAAACGTAATGGCTATTGATCTATTTGTGGTGAAAATAAATTTGTTAATATTTGTTATCTGATAATATATACTTCACTTTTGATAGGGATATTTGTTGACATATTTGACATTAAAAAACACGAGGCCGAGCTTCAAAAAGAATTTCTTAAATTTTAAACTGCTAGACACAATTTCCCTCAATTTTTGGGGGGATAGGTTATGTAATTATGTGATAATTCCATGGATATTGCTAATATTCTGGAAAACGTATTTGTGGACAGATCCCGCACATGTAATCCTCATATGCACCTTCCAACCGTAGAATTAGATAAAGTTGATAATCTATTAGTAAATATAATTTTAATTAAAGGTAAAGTTAGGAATATTTTCCTGTCCGTGGACATCGAAAAGGCAACTGGCCCTGATGGTATTAGAAATGGAGTACTTAAAAATACACAAAGGAAGTACATTATGGTATCTGTGGAAGGGTATTGACATGGTTTGACAGTTACTTAGAAAATCGATATCAAAAGGTAGATATAAATGGCCATAGCTCAATCCTATAAGCTGTCTTGGCAGGTGTGCCACAGGGCTCGATCTTGTGATCATCATTGTTTTTTATTTATATCAATAACATTATTGAAAGAATATAATAGTAATGTAAGACTTTTTGCTGATGACACAGCTTTGCATGTGATCATAGAAGGTCCGGATATGTCTTCTAGTAATCTCAATAATGACTTGGACATAATGTCAGAATGGGCTACTAGATGGCAAGTTAAATTAATTCCCGATAATACTGAATCCTATTCAATTGACTGTAAAGTGAACCCTTGTCGCAAACCTAACTGATAAATGAATTGCACAAACATCAATGAAGACATACCGAAGATGCTTTACATTTGTGTGTGTGTGTGTGTGCGTGTGTGCGTGTGTGCGTGTGTGCGTGTGTGTGTGCGTGTGTGTGTTCGTGTATGTCTGTGTGTATGTGTTTGTGTGTGTGTGTGCGTGCGTGTGTGTGCGTGCGTGTGTGTGTGTGCGTGCGTGCGTGCGTGCGTGCGTGCGTGCGTGTGTTTGTGTGTGTGTGTGTGTGTGTGTGTGTGTGTGTGTGTGTGTGTGTGTGTGTGTGTGTGTGTGTGTGTGCGTGTGTGTGTGTCTGTGTTTGTTTGTGTCTGTGTGTGTGTGTGTGTGTGTGTACAAATAACTATATTCTTGGAAATGAAATGTATTTTTACCCACATGGTTACTCTTCACAAACTGTGCTGTACGGAAATTCGTATTTGATCAAGGAAGATCAAACCCAGATATTAGATTCTATTCAAAACTTCATATTTAAAAAAATGGCAGATTTTCAATTAAGTAAATGACGTGAATGATAAGAAACTGCAAATATTTTTATCAAGTATACACATCTAGCCTGGCACGTATAATTCATTTATTACATTTAACTTTCACTGATGTATTAATTGTATGATGTATTAATAGTTTGATGTATTATTTTCATTATGTATTAATTGCATGATGTATTAATTGCATGATGTATTAATTACATGATGTATTAATTGCATGATGTATTATTTGCATGATGTATTAATTGCATGATGTATTATTTGCATGATGTATTAATTGTATGATGTATTAATTGTATGATGTATTATTTGCATGATGTATTAATTGCATGATGTATTATTTGCATGATGTATTAATTGCATGATGTATTAATTATATGATGTATTAATTGCATGATGTATTATTTGCATGATGTATTAATTGTATGATGTATGAATTGTATGATGTATTAATTGTATGATGTATAATGCGTTATGGAGCGGAATTCACATAAGCGATTCGCTTGTTCACCAATCCATTCTCACATATTTTAAAAAAATATATATGTTTGAATCAGATTCTGTCTGTCATCCAACATAATTTTCCAACATAAACAGTGATAACCAGTTCCTTGGTTGTAAAAGAACAGCACGCAACCTTCAATGGTAGGGACTTCGTGGTAACCAATGGAGTCACAATGGTCTGCAAAAGCATTGTAATGAAATTCATTGTAACGATATCCTCCGGGAGACATTGTTTGATCTCCCCCAAGCGATACCTCTAGCGTAAGCCAGGGTGGGGTGATAGATAGCATGTACTTATTTGCGATAAATGGAAATATTAGAATTCAGAAATAGAACAGATGTATGGTAAAAAAATAGGCCTGCTGCAGAAAGATACACATTGGTTATAATTAAACCTCAATTATTTTACCTGTGTGCGTTCTTTGGATCGTAAGGCGATACGTCTTTGGAGCTCAGCCATTCTATAGTTACATCACTGCCTCCTGATGGCTCGGTGACGTAGCAATGCAAAGCTAGTCCGGTGTTTCTGATCAGCTTTAAACTATTTGGTGGTGGACGTACAACAACTCCTGAAACAGAAGCAAGGATGTAAACACCGAACTTAATCTCATCCACGACACAGAGACCATCGGCTATACACTACACAGACACTATCTGCTATGAACTTAATCTAATCCACGATACGATACAGACGCTATCTCCTATAAACCTAATCAAATCCACCACACAGACACTATCTGCTATAAACATAATCTAATCCACTACACAGACACTATCTGCTATAAACTTAATCTCATCCACTACACAGACACTATCTGCTATGAACTTAATCTCATCCATGATACAGACACTATCTGCTTTGAACTACGCAGACACTATCTGCTATGAACTTAATCTTATCCCCTAGACAGACACTATCTGCTATACACTTAGTCGAGTCTACTGCACAGACACTATCTGCTATAAACCTAATCAAATCCACTAAACAGACACTATCTCCCATAAACTTAATCTCATCCACTATACAGACACTATCTGCAACAAACTTAATCTCATCAACCACAAAGACACTACCTGCTATAATCTTAATTTAATCCATGCTACAGACACTATCTGCTATAAACTACACATACACTATAGGCTATGAACGTATTCTAATCCACTACACAGACACTATCTGCTATATACTTAATCTCATCCACTACACAGAGACTATCTGCTATAAACTTAATCTCATCCACTACACAGACGCCATCTGCTAAAAACGTAATCACATCCACCACACAGACACTATCTGCTATAAACTTAATCTCATCCACTACACAGACGCTATCTGCTATAAAGTTAATCTTATCCACCACACAGACACTATCTGCTATAAACTTAATCTCATCCACTACACAGACACTATCTGCTATAAACTTAATCTCATCCACTACACAGACACTATCTGCTATAAACTTAATCTCATCCACTACACAGACACTATCTGCTATAAACTTAATCTCATCCACTACACAGAGACTATCTGCTGTGTTACCATCTCTCAGTTCATACATTATAGAGGTGGCCTCCGTGAAAATGGCAGATGACTGAGTGAGTGTATGGTGAAATGGTAGATTGCGTAGAAAGGTGGGTGAGTGAGTGTATGGTGAAATGGTAGATTGCGTAGAAAGGTGGGTGAGTGAGTGTATGGTGAAATGGTAGATTGCGTAGAAAGGTGGGTGAGTGAGTGTATGGTGAAATGGTAGATTGCGTAGAAAGGTGGGTGAGTGAGTGTATGGTGAAATGGCAGATTGCGTAGAAAGGTGGGTGAGTGAGTGTATGGTGAAATGGCAGATTGCGTAGAAAGGTGGGTGAGTGAGTGTATGGTGAAATGGCAGATTGCGTAGAAAGGTGGGTGAGTGAGTGTATGGTGAAATGGTAGATTGCGTAGAAAGGTGGGAAAGTGAGTGTACGAGTGGATATGAGGTTAGTTACGAAAGGTGATGACTCAGTCTTTTAAGGACACACCATAAACGTTGAGATGTACATATTTCAGTGTTGTTTTGCCACCATTTATGACACGGCATGTGTATTGTCCATGGTCTTCAATTTTCACGTCATCGAACTGCAAACGCGTTCTCAGAGGAAACTGTTTTGTGTAGATCCTGAAAATATAAAAGAGGCAACTAAATAAGAAGACAAATACGACACGTTTTCTCACTTTTGTGCGGGTACTTTTCTGATATTTGACACTCGAAAATGTCATCATGAATTATTTAATTGTCTTAATTCCGCACCCTTACAACCCAATAACACCCGCGCGTATGTACTTTAACATCGCCAACGCTGGAGAATATCAAGACTCGATTATCTGAACAGATTGCATAAAAATCGTGAAAGGCAAAACACCTGTGAAAAGTATGTGAATAAATCACTGAAAATCAGTTTAGGCACCAGGTGTTCGTGAAAAGGGTAAGCATGACCTCAGACATAGTTTGAGTTAACTATATTCGGACGCCACAATCGTAGATAAAGATATGTTTTGCGACACGTTCTTCAAATATTGCTGGATCCGTAAATCTGTAGGTCATAATCAACATTTGTATCACTGCCCTTCATCGCCCGCATCACTGCTCTTCATCTCCCGCATCACTGCTCTTCATCGCCCGCATCACTGCTCTTCATCACCCATATCACTGCTCTTCATCGCCCGCATCACTGCCCTTCATCACCCATATCACTGCTCTTCATCGCCCGCATCACTGCTCTTCATCTCCCATATCACTGCTCTTCATCTCCCATATCACTGCTCTTCATCGTCCGCATCACTGCTCTTCATCGCCCGCATCAATGCTCTTCATCTCCCGCATCACTGCTCTTCATCGCCCCTATCACTGTTCTTCATCGCCCATATCACTGTTCTTCATCGCCCGCGTCACTGCTCTTCATCACCCATATCACTGCTCTTCATCGCCCACATCACTGTTCTTCATCGCCCGCATCACTGTTCTTCATCGCCCGCATCACTGCTCTTCATCTCCCGCATCACTGCCCTGCATCGCCCATATCACTGCTTTTCATCGCCCGCATCACTGCTCTTCATCGCCCGCATCACTGCTCTTCATCGCCCGCATCGCTGCTCTTCATCGCCCACATCGCTGCTCTTCATCGCCCACATCGCTGCTCTTCATCGCCCGCATCACTGCTCTTCATCGCCCGCATCACTGCTCTTCATCGCCCGCATCACTGCTCTTCATCGCCCGCATCACTGCTCTTCATCGCCCACATCACTGCTCTTCATCGCCCGCATCACTGCTCTTCATCGCCCATATCACTGCTCTTCATCGCCCGCATCACTGCTCTTCATCGCCCGCATCACTGCTCTTCATCGCCCGCATCACTGCTCTTCATCGCCCATATCACTGTTCTTCATCGCCCGCATCACTGCTCTTCATCGCCCGCATCACTGTTCTTCATCGCCCGCATCACTGCTCTTCATCTCCCGCATCACTGCCCTTCATCGCCCATATCAGTGTTCTTCATCGCCCGCATCACTGCTCTTCATCGCCCGCATCACTGTTCTTCATCGCCCATATAACTGCTCTTCATCGCCCGCATCACTGCTCTTCATCGTCCGTATGGCTGCTCCGTATCGCCTGTATTGATGTGAGAAGGAATGAGCGTCATCGCCTTGTCAGACCGGAACTAGGTCCTACGGCATTCCGTCTTCTTATCAACCGGCGCTTGTAGGCACAGTCTCCCTGTGATTGCTGGGGTAGATTTTCTCACAAATGTCATGAATTTCCGGGTCTAAATGATTTGGGGTTAAATTTTATGAGAGATCGATATTCAGTGTAATATTGCGAGAGATACTTTCTTCTAACAGTGGCATATTGTTCACAACACATCACATACATCACAAGGTTGTTCATCGTCAATAGATTTAACGCTTTTAAAGCAGGTGTTTATGAATCAATATCACACACTGACGATACCATGTGACTGCGAAATAGTGAGCGTGTCCTCCACAACCTCAACCCATCACAAACACATGAAAAGGCAACTCAATTTTTCATCCGATAAAACAAAGGAGAATATGGCACTAGTCAAATTAGGGATTTGCATCGGTCAACTCATGTGTATCAGTGGCAAAAATCTAGAAGAAGAAGGATAAGAGAATAAAGGCAGAATATTGTGATGAAAACCATGTATATCAGAAGCAGAAATCTGGAAGCAGAAGGATTGGGATATACATGCAGAATCTTGTGATGTAAACTTTCTATATCAGTGGCAGACATCTGGAAGCAGAAGGATTGGAGTATAGATGCAGAATCTTGTGATGTAAACTACGTATGTATATCAGTGGCAGACATGTAGAAGAAGAAGGATTGGAGTATAGATGCAGAATCTTGTGATGTAAACTACGTATGTATATCAGTGGCAGAAATCTTGAAGCAGAAGGATTGGAGTATAGAAGTTAGTGAGTCTGTTGGGTTTAACACTTTTTTGAACGGTGTTACAATTATATCACGGCGTATCAGCTAAATGAGGGAGGAAAGCCCGAAGTGATGCAGGTCTCAGATTTTTACAACAAGCACGGGTATGGTGCTGACAAACCTAGAAACATAATTGGGGCGAACCGGGATTCGAGCCCACAATCACAGGTTTCTGGTGTGCCCAAGAGACGCAACTCTGCACAGCGAATCGCGGCACCCTGGACGACTGGGCCACCCTTGCCCCCGAGTATAGATGCAGAATGGTGTGATTCAAACCATGTGTATCAGGGTAAGTGATCTGGAAGCAGAAGGACTGAAGTGTAGATGCAGAGTATGGTGATGTAAGATTACCTGCCGGGTTTAAGAGCATGACCAATGGTTTCGTTGTTAGTATCCAGCCATTCTATCTTGGTGTCCGATGCAGACAATCCTGTGGCTTTACAGGTCAGGGCAAGTTTTCCTGTTCCTTGGATCCTCGATACACTATTATTACTATCAATTGGATAGATACCGACGGCTGGGACATCTGAAATATCAGATCACGTATGGTAGAATCTAGCATGTTTGAGTAAGTGCGTGAGTTGGGTTTGACGCCGCTTCGATCAGTATTCCAGTTGTATCACGGCGTGTCACCGTATGTGGGAGGAAAGCCCGAAGTGATGCAGGTCTCAGACGTTTACCACTTCGGTGAAATCCAAGAGTACAGGTTTGGTGCTGATATATCTAGAAACATAATCGGGGCGAACTGGGATTCGAACCCACGATCCTAACTCAATTGCTGCACCTTCGCGACAGGTTGAATGGGCTGACGGGTGACTTATAGAACATTAGGTATATAATTTCTATATACCCAAACGACCATTTAATATTCAGATTTTGGAGGTGATGGTGAGATATAGGTCACGTGGTGTGTTTTGAAAATACCTGAAAGAAATACGTGTACCTCAAGTTTCACAAGAGATAAATATCCTGTATGTTCAAGTTCTGAAGAAGTAAACGAAAGCTCCCCTCCTCTCAGTGAACAAAATGTATGCTTTGAGTAGTAACCGAATATATTTTGTCTCAGACAAAAAGCCCTCTGCCCCTAACGCCGTTTGAAAACGCATATCAATTTTTTAGTTCTGCGTATTTAGGGATGAGATAACTAAAATGTAGGGGTTCGTCGTACGGGCTCGAATTTCGTTCGTTGTGTATGGAGATTGACTACAATTTACCTGAGAAGTAGATCCATGTAGACTTTTCCACAGTCTTTCCCCCGATTGTTGCTCTGCACGTATAGTTTCCCGTTTCTTTCACATCATCGCGCCAAGATTCCATAAAGATCACAACGTAAAGACTGTGGTAGAGCCTCCTAAAAGACAAGTCAATGAAGACACGGTTTACAACATAATCGGACCGTATCCCAATGGCGTGGATCGATGTTCGTCATGTCAATCACAAGATTACCTGGTCCATACTCGATGATTTAAAGACCAAATCATCAATATTCTGGCGATATAACGTCTGGCCGTTAAACAACAATCGCGCACGCACGCACACAAACGCGGGCACTCGTACGCACGCATTATGAAGTCCGTGTGTAACTGATCAGATTTCATTCACCAAGTGAATGTTCATGTCGCTACAGTACTATTGCTACAGTACTATTGCTACAGTACTATTGCTACAGTACTATTGCTACAGTACTATCGCTACAGTACTATCGCTACAGTACTATTGCTACAGTACTATTGCTACAGTACTATTGCTACAGTACTATTGCTACAGTACTATCGCTACAGTACTATCGCTACAGTACCATCGCTACAGTACTATTGCTACAGTACTATTGCTACAGTACTATCGCTACAGTACTATCGCTACAGTACTATTGCTACAGTACTATTGCTACAGTACTATCGCTACAGTACTATCGCTACAGTACTATTGCTACAGTACTATCGCTACAGTACCATCGCTACAGTACCATTGCTACAGCACTATTGCTACAGCACTATTGCTACAGTACTATCGCTACAGTACTATTGCTACAGTACTATTGCTACAGAACTATCGCAACAGTACTATCGCTACAGTACTATTGCTACAGTACTATTGCTACAGTACTATCGCTACAGTACTATCGCTACAGTACTATTGCTACAGTACTATTGCTACAGTACTATCGCTACATTACTATCGCTACAGTACTATTGCTACAGTACTATTGCTACAGTACTATCGCTACAGTACCATCGCTACAGTACTATTGCTACAGTACTATTGCTACAGTACTATTGCTACATTACTATTGCTACAATACTATTGCTACAGTACTATTGCTACAGTACTATTGCTACAGTACTATTGCTACAGTACTATTGCTACAATACTATTGCTACAGTACTATTGCTACAGTACTACTGCCCAGGTCTTTGGATCCGTGAGCACTCAATTCCTCTCACTCCCTGAGGAGTACAGAAACCAAGGTACCGTATGAGGTTCACGAAGGTCTAAATTCACATCCGACCGGGTACCCATTTATAGCTGGATGAACATGTGGTTCAGGGCCATAGCCCCGAAAACTCCAAGGAGTCAAGCAACCACGTGGTCACCCATCCACCAACTCTCCGAGACCATCGTTGCTTAACTTTCATTTGAAACCACGGGCCACAAGACTATTGTAAATCATTTACAATAATTTTCACCTGACCGCCTCCGTGGTCTAGTGGTAGAGCTCCGCCCGGAGAGCGGAAGGTCCGGGGATGGTACCCCGATCGCATCATACCGCTTTTAAAACGCTAAGACGTTACTTGTTGTTACCCTGCCTGGCGCTCGGCATTAAGGGGCTAAAACAAGAACTGGTCGGCTCGGAGTCAGTATACTGTGTGTCAGCGGGCTATCAATATCAAGCGATACGATGACATGCATCAACCACGCAAACCTGACCACCCGATCCACCCCTAGTCGCCTTTAACGACAAGCATACTCGCCTCTTACAGCAAGCAAGGGTTGCTGAAGACCTATTCTACCCCGGTCTTCACGGGTCGAACGCCACCACCTAATGTTTACCTGTCATGAGAGTCAATGACTTCCCCGTCAGGGTCCAACCATTCAACCTTAACGTCTTGGTTCCATCGAACCCCCGCGACATGACAAGACAGTGCAAACGGTCGTGTCACTCTGATAGTTGGCTCTGGTGGATCCATAACAAGCTTTTTGGCACCTGGAATGGAAAATCAGTAAATATTTAATGGTATCGTGAAATTAATTAATGATATCCTTAAAATGAGTGCGAGAGAGTGTGATTTTACGCCGCGTTTAACAATATTCCAGCACTATTACGACGGGGGACACCAGAAATGGGCTTCAAACATTGCACACATTTTAGAAATCGAACCCGGGTCTTCGGCGTGACGTGCGAACGCATTAACCACAATGCTACCTCAAGCCCTCATAGCCTAAAAGAATTCATCATATCAGTTTTATAGGTGAGGTGAAATGGGGTTTAACGTCGCGTCCAAGATTATTGCACTTATATAGCGACGTGCATGTACGTGTCTGTGTTTGTGTGGCTTCTTGTACTAGTCCGGACTGATTCCGATTTATAGTGCTAGCTCACTGAGATACCATGCCGCAGTTTAACATGAATACCCCACTCAGACAGAGTATACTGACTCCGAGCCGACCAGTCCTTGTTTTAGCCCCTTAATGCCGAGCGCCAGACAGGGTAACAAAAAGTACCATCTTTTAACGTCTTTTGGTATGACGCGGTCGGGGATCGAACCCCGGACCTTCCGCTCTCTGGGCGGACGCTCTACCACTAGACCACGGAGGCGGTCTATATCAGTTTTATAACAATACTTACAATGATATCTTCAAACCAGTTACTGATATAAAGTCAGTTCATTATACCTGTAAATAACATACTGAAATAAGAAACCGAATTCCTGAAATTATCTGTGAATAAATATCGTGAAAGGGATTACATATATTAATGAATTAAGCATTACTGTTGTCATTAAATTAATTAATGATGTACAGTAAACGACGGTTATAACGAACACGCTTATAACGAACTGACGGATATAACGAACTTACTTTTTGGTCCCGACTACTTGCTGTAGTCATGCTGTATATGTACTATAACGAACTACGGTTATAACGAACTATAATTAGTGGTCCCTTTGAGTTCGTTATAACCGTAGTTTACTGTACATTAATTCAGTTTTGCTATTATGATTTAAATAATTATCTTTATCATTATTTAACTGAATCAACTCATAGATATTAACAGATATGACGATTGCATTAAAACAATTACTGATCTCATGAAAATAATTAAAAATATCAGTTCATCGATAACGGTTTACTATTCACTGGTGTCTCGACCAAACTTCGTAGTATATCACGTTTGTATGTAAGTTGGGTTTAACGCCGCTTTGAACAGTATTTAAGTTCTGTGACGGTGTGTCGGCTTGATGATGGAGGAGTGAGTGAGTGAGTTGGGTTTAATGTCGCTTTGAACAATATTCCAGTTATATCACCGTGTGTCAGCTTGATTTAGGAGGAGTAAGTGAGTTGGGTTTAATGTCCCTTTGAACAATATTTCAGTTCTAGAACGGTTTGTTAACTTAATGTTGCATGAGTGACTTGCATTTAACGCTGCTATGAACGGTCTTTCAATTAAATCACGGCGTGTCAGCTTGATGTGGGAGGAACGACCGAAGTAATATTGGACAGAAACATTATCATATTTGGTGAGACTCGCGACCATGGTTATGGTGCTGGTAAATCTAAAAGCATAATCAGGGCGAACAGGGATTCGAACCCGCGATCATAGGTTTTTAGCACGCCAAGACATGCACCCATGCCCAGCCTTAGTTAGGGGGCCCCCAGTCTCTAGTCGAGCTAAAACGCAAGCAATCAGCAACAGCAATAAGCTAACACAAATCAGCAATAAACGTTTCTTTTGCGGTTCAGTATATAAAGGAGTCTAGTTTGTTCAAGTCATCAAAATCGAAATTTTAATATGGCTGCAAGTTAGCAATCTTTAATTTAATTTAATTTAATTTAATTTAATTTAATTTAATTTAATTTAATTTAATTTTTACACATATTTTCTAAGCAAACTATGTGGATGACAGGTGCTACGGATAGAGCAGGTCATGTTTAACCAATCCGCAAACACCTCGTGTCTTCACTGGTTTTCACTCATATAATTTTCACTGAGAGTGTTATTTGTTCTGCCACCAAGTTTCACGTCACTGGTCCTTTCACTGAAATATTCTTTTTTCAAATCAAAGATGGCTAACTTGCAGCCATTTTGAAATTTCGATTTTGATGACTTGAACAAACTAGACTCCCTTATAGTTGTTAACAAGCACACCAAATTTCAGCTGAATACATCAAGCCATTTCAGAGAAGTCGAAAATGAACGACGATTTTTCGGGTCAGACGAGCTCGCGACAAGAAGTGCGTTTGTGTGCCCTCATCGCCCCTCACCCAGCAACACATCCTATGGGTTTTTTCACATTACTTGAAAAAAGATTTTCAGATTAGCTGGGTAACTGCAGAAGTCTGTTTCAAATAATATGAAACAACTAAAGCTATGGCATTAGGTCACAGGTATGATTAAATATCACAAGCATGCCGAAATGCACAAGTCGCAAATAGTTCATGGAACTTCCTTCTCTGTGAATAATATCAACCTAGTTTTTAGAAATTTCGAAATGTTTCCAATATTCAAAGTGATGAATCCAATCTGTACAGAAATAACGAAATATAAAATCGTCTTAATTAAACTCTACTTACACACAGCAAGGGGGCCCAAACATATTACCAATAGCAGCAGATGCTGCATGTCAACGTACGCCATGTTGTGAACTGCACGTCACATGGTTGTTCACGAGCTGGGAATGAGGAGTGTGTCAAGTACATGTCAAGTGTCAAGTGTGTTAAGCCTGATAATGTGTAGGAAGTGGAAAGCGATGGAGTCAGACGTGTTGCCCTTCAAATGTCAACCACGTAGTTGACGATGACGATAACAAGGTCAGCCGTCCACAGGATATGTGGAAACCCAAACTCATATTACACACTTCAAAAAAAGAAACGCACAGGTAGATTTGTAGTGAATGTATTGTACCTAATAAAGTCGATATATTCAGTTTAATATCATAGAAACAAATATGAAATTTTGAGGCTCGATAGTCACATGTTGTCGTTGTACAAAGGCATTGACAAATGTTCATTGTCATGTCACATAAGGCCACGAGGATGCGCTGAACTCAGTATCTCGTGTGACCGCCCAGGGCAGCAATCACGGCTCTGCATCTCCTCGGCACTGACTGGATAAGTGTACGAATTCTGTCCTGCTTATAACGTGTTTGCCAGTTGTGGGAGTGTCTGCGGCGTGTTCTGACGTTGACGTAAACGTCGAACGAGTTTATCCCAGAGGTGTTCGATTGGGTTGAGATCTGTAGATCTCGACGGCCAGGGTAGGTCGTCGATGTTGGCATTATGAGGGTAGTCAACCTTGACACGAGCTGTGTGCAGTGGGCCGTTGTCCTATTGAAACAGCTCCCTCTGGCGGTCAATGATTGGAGGAAGGTTGCGTTGAAGAATTTGATTCATGTAGCGATTTGCTGTCAAATTTCACTGAACCACAACCAAGTCAGATCTCCTTGTGTTGGCCTCCCACACCATGACACTACCGCAACCGAATTTGTCGAATTTACGCTAATTTCGACGACGATAAACACGTTGTCTTCCGGCGAAGAAGAAATCGTGATTCATCGCTAAACCACACTCGTCTTTTGTTTCTCAAATTCCAAGGCTGTAAGGCATCACACTTACGCAAACGTCGCTGTCGATGGATCTGTTGCAAAGGTTCCAGCCTCGCGAAGATGGTTACTGACGGTCTGGTCCGATATCCTCCTCAAACCAGGGATGCGTCCTGCAGTCTCCGTAGCTGTGGCATTGCAATGACGTAGGTGGAACAGTCGAATGTAACGATCCTGTGCAGGGGTGGTAACTCTTGGTCGGCCTGTTCTCGGACGGTCTTCAGTGGAATTGAACTGTGAGTATCGGTCACAATTTGAAAGGTGGCAAATGGTGCTGTGGTGGACGTTGAAGTGGCGTACAACAGAAGACTGCGATTCCCCTCTTTGGGTATGTCCTGTGGCGATGTTCTGATCGGCAGCGCTGAGTCTCGGCATTTTCGAACTTGAAAAATGTTGGCAATTGAATGACAAATTATTGGCTTATGCTTGCCTTATTATAGCCACTAACACGAGTTACGAATGCCATAACTTGCACGTGCATTTTGCTTTCCTGTTTTCCACCATAACATTGTTTAAACAATTCCGTTTAAGACATTGCAAATCGACAATGGCCGCATTTTGACGCGTCAGGCCACCAAGAGTTTCCAATAACATATATCCAATTTATAAACCGGAGTTTTTGTGTAGTTCAATGAACTACATACTACATGTGCGTTTCTTTCCTTGAAGAGTGTATATAGAAAATCTCACCCTCAGGTCTTATTGATATCAAATTCATCAACAAAAGCTGATAAAAGTGGAAAAAAATCAACTTTTTCAGTTTGTAGACAGTAATAAGCATTACGATTGTATCATGGTAACCAATGACGTCACAGTGGTCTGCAAACCAATGTGATGAAATTTCATTGCAGCGATATCTACACCCAAGCGATATCTCCTGTGGGAGCCAGTTTTGGATGACAAATACATGTTCGCTATTATTACAATCTGTAAGGTACAAGCAATACCACTTATATACACATGGTCACTATGGTTACTATATGTACGGTACAAGCAAAACCACTTATATACACATGTTCCCTATCATTACAATATGTACGGTACAAGCAAAACCACTTATATACACATGTTCCCTATCATTACTATATGTACGGTACAAGCAAACCACCTATATAAACATGTTCCCTATCATTACTATGTGAAGCGATCCGTGAAGGTCCGAGATAGAATAGGTCTTCAGCAACCCATGCTTGCCGTAAAAAGGCTCATGCTTATGATATCAATCACTGGATTGTCTGGTCCACATAGCTGGAATATTGCTGAGTGCGCGTAGAGCATCAAACAAACACTGACAAGAACTTTTCCAGGCACTTCTATGACGACGTAACCCACGTGACGTCATCAGACGACTGACCATTTCCACGCGCCGGTGAGTTTTTTAGTGTGGTCATACACGCTATTAATGCGATTTAAGCCGATGTGCCCTTTTTCCATTACGTTAAAAGTGTTTTTTTCTATCCCACTTCAGTTCTCGCAACTGTTGTGCCATGTTATACTGTATATCATTTTGTTGATTGCGCTGAGATTTTGATCCTTCAATACATTTTACTTCACGTTTCTATCCTTTGGGTGAGTGGTCGGGTTGGTGGGTGAGTGGTCGGGTTGGTGGGTGAGTGAGTGGTCGGGTTGGTGGGTAAGTGAGTGGTCGGGTTGGTGGGTGAGTGAGTGGTCGGGTTGGTGGGTGAGTGAGTGGTCGGGTTGGAGGGTGAATCAGTGGTCGGGTTGGTGGGTGAGTGAGTGGTCGGGTTGGTGGGTGAGTGAGTGGTCGGGTTGGTGGGTGAGTGAGTGGTCGGGTTGGTGGGTGAGTGAGTGGTCGGGTTGGTGGGTAAGTGAGTGGTCGGGTTGGTGGGTGAGTGAGTGGTCGGGTTGGTGGGTGAGTGAGTGGTCGGGTTGGTGGGTGAGTGGTCGGGTGGGTGGGTGAGTGAGTGGTCGAGTTGGTGGGTGAGTGAGTGGTCGGGCTGGTGGGTGAGTGAGTGGTCGGGTTGGTGGGTGAGTGAGTGGTCGGGTTGGTGGGTGAGTGAGTGGTCGGGTTGGTGGGTGAGTGAGTGGTCGGGTTGGTGGGTGAGTGAGTGGTCGAGTTGGTGGGTGAGTGAGTGGTCGGGTGGGTGGGTGAGTGAGTGGTCGGGTTGGTGGGTGAGTGAGTGGTCGGGCTGGTGGGTGAGTGAGTGGTCGGGTTGGTGGGTGAGTGAGTGGTCGGGTTGGTGGGTTGGTGGGTGAGTGAGTGGTCGAGTTGGTGGGTGAGTGAGTGGTCGGGCTGGTGGGTGAGTGAGTGGTCGGGTTGGTAAGTGAGTGGTCGGGTGGGTGGGTGAGTGAGTGGTCGGGTTGGTGGGTGAGTGAGTGGTCGGGTTGGTGGGTGAGTGAGTGCGTACATGAAACCTGTACTGTTCACCCTCATTGGGAATTTGAAAGCAGAACAAGATTGAATGGCTTGCATTACCCCAAGGGAGCTGAAAATGCTAATTGGAAACAGTGTTAGATTTTGTCATGCGCTTTGTAAAAGATCGTGCGTTGTAAACATGGCGTGCCGAGACATCGTCTATGTCAACGTCGGTCAGAAATACACTAAGTAGGGTCACAGCAAGCGTGTTCAACCACCAACAGGAATGTTCTACGACCAGCAAGAGTATCCGACTACTAGCAAGAGTGTATGACGACTAACAAGAGCATCCGACTACTAGCAAGAGTGTTCAACCACCAGCAGGAGTGTCCGACTACTAGCAAGAGCGTCCGACTACTAGCAAGAGTGTATGACGACCAACAAGAGTATCCGACAACCAACAAGAGTGTTCAACCACCAGCAAGAGTGTCCGATAACCAGCAAGAGTGTCCGACAACCAGAAAGAGTGTCTGACGACTAGCAAGAGCGTCTGACGACTAGCAAGAGTTGTCCGACGACCAGCAAGAGTGTCCGACCACGAGAAACTGTGTCCGACGACCAGCAAGAGTGTCCAACCACGAGCAACTGTGTCCGACGACCAGCAAGAGTGTCCGACATCCGGCAAGAGGGTCCGACCACCGGAATGATTGTCCAACGACCAGCGGGACTAGCAAGAGTGTCTGACATCCTGCAAGAGCTGTCCGACGACCAGCAAGAGTATATGACAACCAGCAAGATTGCCCAACTACCAGCAAGAGTGTCCGACAACCAGCAAGAGAGTATGACGACCAACAAGAGTATCCGACAACCAACAAGAGTGTTCAACCACCAGCAAGAGTGTCCGATAACCAGCAAGAGTGTCCGATAACCAGCAAGAGTGTCCGACAACCAGAAAGAGTGTCTGACTAGCAAGAGCGTCTGACGACTAGCAAGAGTTGTCCGACGACCAGCAAAAGTGTCCGACCACGAGCAACTGTGTCCGACGACCAGCAAGAGTGTCCAACCACGAGCAACTGTGTCCGACGACCAGCAAGAGTGTCCGACATCCGGCAAGAGGGTCCGACAACCGGAATGATTGTCCAACGACCAGCGGGACTAGCAAGAGTGTCTGACATCCTGGAAGAGCTGTCCGACGACCAGCAAGATCGTCCGACGACCAGCAAGAGTGTCCGACAACCAGCAAGAGAGTATGACGACCAACAAGAGTATCCGACAAAACCAACAAGAGCGTCCAACGACCAACAAGAGTGTCCGACAACCAGCAAGAGTGTCCGACAACCAGCAATAGTGTCTGACGACCAGCAAGAGTGTCCGACCACGAGCAAGAGTGTCCAACGACCAGCAAGAGTGTTCGATATCCAGCAAAAGTGTCGGACAACCGGAATGATTCTCCAACGACCAGCGGGACTAGCAAAAGAGTCTGACAATCTGCAAGAGCTGTCCGACGACCAGCAAGAGTGTCCAACAATCAACAATAGTGTCCGACGACCAGCAAGAGTGTCCGACAATCAGCAAGATTGTCCGATGGCCAGCAAGAGCGTCCGACGATCAGCAAGAGTGTCCAACAACCACCAATAGTGTCCGACGACCAGCAAGAGTGTCCGACAACCAACAAGAGGGTCCGACAACCAACAAGAGCGTCCAATGACAAGCAAGAGTGTCAAACTACCAACAATAGCGTCCGACGACCAGCAAGAGTGTCCGACGAAGGGCAACATTGTCCAACGATCAGCAAGAGTGTCATACGACCAGTAAGGTTGTTCAACGACCAGCAAATTTTACGACGATCAGCAAGAATGTCCGAAGACCAGCAAGAGCGTCCGACGATCAGCAAGAGTGTCCAACGATCAGCAAGAGTGTCCAACGCCCAGCAAGAGCGCCTGATGATCAGCAAGTTTGAACTGTTTACATTTCACAACCAGCACCGAGGGGGTTATGCTGTTTGTGAGAGTCTGCACTTCCCCATTCAAATCACTTCATTCGAATTCATACATTTTGTACAAAAAAACATTAAATTTCAATTTCCTTTTGATCAAAGGAAATTTTCAATGCAGTTTAAATGCAGATGTAAGTTATAGGAAGACTTGCTTGTTTATGGAACCACCCAGTGAATTAATATCACACACTGCGCTACGTGCACAAGGTCATTTCAGCATGTTAACATGATGGTTGCACACAGTACAAGAAGCTTTCAGACATACAATACATTGTGTCAACGTCATAACCCCCTCGGTGCTGGTTGTAACAACACCACACAGACAATCAGTACTTTTGTGAACATTATGCAAAGACATTGAGAAATGATTTAACATCCCACAAGCTGACGTTGGGTGAAATACTGAGTGAATATAGTTTTACGCCGCTTTTAGCAATATGCCAGCAATATCACGGCGGGGGACACCACATGGCTACCCGATCGCCCCTTGAGTGAAATAAACACATCATTAATATAGTCATGTACATGCACAATGATGTCACTGTCGTTGCTGGATAGGTCATATGTCGTTCTGGAAATACATGCATCTTATTCATTTGATTCAAAGGAAGCAAGTTGATTGTGAGTGAGTGGTTTGGTTTCAATGCCGCTTTTTACAGTATTCCAGTTATATGTCACAGCGTATCAGCTTCATGTGGGAGTGATGCTCGACTCAGATTTTTGACAACTTGGGTACAAACCTATAAACAAAATTGGAATGAACCGTGATTCGAACCCACATTCATAGGTTCCTGACGTGCCCAAGGGACGCAACTCTGCATAGTGAATTGCGGCGCCTTTAAGGACGGGGTCACCCATGCCCCTGCCAGTTTATGAAAATCCTCGCAAAGCACACGTGTTCCACCATCATTGTACGAGGTATACGTAAACATACGCACTATTGACGTAATGTTGGCTGAATAACGACCGCCTCCGTGGTCTAGTGGTAGAGCGTCCGCCCGGAGAGCGGAAGGTCCTGAGTTCGATCCCCGGCCGCGTCAAACCAAAAGAGGTTAAAAGATGCTACTTGTTGTTACCCTGTCTGGCGCTCGGCATTAAGGCGCTAAAGCAAGGACTGATCGGCTCGGAGTCAGTATATTCATGTTAAACTGCGGCATGGTATCTCAGTAGGCAAGCACTATAAATCGGCTTCAGTCCGGACTAGTACAAGCAGCCACACTAACACATGCACGTCGCTATATAAGTCGTTACCATGTCGCAGTTCTGCAGTAGTTGACGGCGTCGTTACTGTATCACAGTTCTGCAGTAGTTAACGGCGTCGTTACCATGTCACAGTTCTGCAGTAGTTGACGGTGTCGTTACTATATCACAGTTCTGCAGTAGTTGACAGCGTCGTTACCATGACACAGTTCTGCAGTAGTTGACGGCGTCGTTACCATGACACAGTTCTGCAGTAGTTGGCGGCGTCGTTACCATGACACAGTTCTGCAGTAGTTGGCGGCGTCGTTACCATGACACAGTTCTGCAGCAGTTGGCGGCGTCGTTACCATGACACAGTTCTGCAGTAGTTGACGGCGTCGTTACCATGACACAGTTCTGCAGTAGTTGGCGGCGTCGTGTCCATATTCTTCACTTAGGAGTGCGGGAAACCTATGATCGTGGGTTCGAATCCCAGATTGTGTATCGAGGTTCCCCAGCACAGGCCATGGCGCGTCACGATGAAACCAACACAACTGACTAAATCTCCTCAGTGTGTGTGCCGTAAGTCTTAGATTTAGTCCATGTATAATAAAATGGATATTACTTTATATATATTTAAAGGGCCTCCTCTTGAGTAATCCACACAGGTCATGTTTTCCATTTAATTTAGGTGTCGGAAACAAGGGGTTCTATTTCTGTTTGTGGCAGAACTCTTTGGTCCTGTGATCGGAAATATTATCGATATGAAAGGAGTTGTGTTGAATGATAAAGAACAAAAGCCGGGATAATATGCCTACAGTAAATGCACTGTTTTATCAGAGGTTTCAGATGCAAGTCTTGAGGATGTTATGAAATGTCAGGATTTAAAATATATATTAAGTTAACTATTGATTGGTTTAACAGATCGTAATCTTAAATTATGTCGAGCATGCACATAAGAGTGACACCAAGGACATAATTATTGATGTGTCAGGGATATTCCTAAATGCCCAGTTAGAGGACGTAGAGGATATTTAATTATGGTTATCAAACAATGTTCATGTCATCGAGTGGTGTGGTTAGCGGAGATATGTTCATGAACTGGGAAGCGTTATACATAAGATGAACAAAAAATAGTATTTCAAGCGACTGGGTTTCTGGTCAACCACTAGATCGTCATGCAACACGCGCTTACTTTTTCTTGCAACTTGTGTGTTTTTCATGCCTTCCCTTTTCGCGAACACCTGGTGTCATCAATGATTTTCAGTGATCCGTTCATTTAAGAATTGAACGTCAGTTTGGATGGGTTCATTGAAGTGTGTGCGCTGGTTAAACTGTGTGAACCTCTGAGCTTGCGTTGGTGTGTTATATTTTGGAGTTTGGGATTTGTCACGTGTGCTGTAATACTTTGCTTAGCTGGTGTTTCTTGTCACCTGAGATGGACCTACTGTATAACACCTTCATTACTGTGCCCCGTCACTCCTCATGTGCCGCCGCTTCTCGGCCTAGAATGCACGGAGAAGGTCGGCCAACTCAGAAACCGGAACAGTATATTTCTAATTCCGTCTACGGATATTTTCTCGTCTCCGATGTCCAATCGCTAAAACAGGCATGGTTTTTTTGGGTTTTTTATATATTTATGTTTATGTTTTATGGTTTCTCTAAATCTTAGATTTCTTTCCCGATGCGATAGTGAATCGGGTTTTAGTTTGGTATTGATCAGGAGCAGTCGCGTTTGCTCTGTGTCAGGGGCCACATCTGAGCAGGGTACTACATTGTTTTCATTGTTGCTAGATAAACACCGATCGAGAATTCGGGGAAACCCCCGGAAAGTAGTTCCGGCAAACGTTCACACGATCAATTTCACAAAAAGGTGTGTGAACTCCAAATATCAGATCACGTGACTACCAATTCAGCCAATCAGAATGAAAGAAACAGTGTAAACTTCAAAGTATGAAATTATATAATTTTGACCGTTATTTTTCCTTTACGTCCATTGAATTCTGTTTCGACGGATAAACGAGACTGAGTATTCACTGGTGGGAACTTTTTATATTATCAAATGTTGGTGACAATTCAGACGTAAGTTGCAAGTGAAGGTAAGATGTGCACTACAATACAATACATTGATACAAAGACCATTCAGACATAAACAAAATAATCTTTAGATCTTCGTTCTCTAAATATGAGGGCGGTCGGGTAGCCTAGTGGTTAAAGCGTTTGCTCGTCACGCCGAAGACCCGGGTTCGATTCCCGACATGGGTACAATGTGTGAAGCCCATTTCTGGTGTCCCCCGCCGTGATATTGCTGGAATATTGCTAAAAGTGGCGTAAAACCATACTCACTCACTCTAAATATGAAAATCCTGATCAACAGGAATACAAATGTTTTGGGGACCACATCAAAAGTCGATATGTGCAATATTGTTTTTAGAAAGAGTAATCAAAAGAAGACAAATCCCCCGACCTCCACAAATTTGAAAGAAAACATCACCTGACTGTTGTCTTTAAGCCCTTAATGAGAAAATGTCTATCTAATCTGTCTGTCCGTACAAAAGCCATCAAAACAATACCATGGAATTGGGTTCGGAGCTTTATATTTCTATGTCAGGTACATGCCACTATGAACAGAGTCAGGGTCAAACTTGTTGCCATGGAAACGGAAAAGAAATATAACTTCTTAACACCCCTAAGTAGCAAAAGACAACTTCTGGCACCCTGGCCTTCACGGATCTTTACAGTATTTAGCACATAATCAATCTGTCTAGGTAGCAAATTAACCCTTTCATATTTAGAATCATCAAAATGCAGCAACGACCAAATGTATAATTGAACCTTACAATACAGACAAGAGTCATCAGAAAGATGCCATGTCCCCCCGGCAGCTGTCTGTAAAGTAACCACTAGTAAATGTGCAATTCTGTATGTAATGAGTCAACAGTTGAATGTTCTTTAAGAAGCATACATTGTTTACCCACTGAATGGTTTTCGAATTCTGGCCCGGAAACGAACCCGTTCCCCAATGGAGTCGAGGTCCAACTTCTTTCCATAAAAATTGTAAAAAATAATAATTCGTGAAAAAGAAATATCAAAAGGCACCACTTCAGTATGTGCCTGATAGCTTTGCCAAGTTTCGATCAAATGCACTGAATGGTTTTCGAATTCTGCCCCGGAAACGAACCCCATCCCCAATTGAGTCTATGTCCAACTTCATTCCATACAAATTTTAAAAAATTAAAATTAAAAAGGCACCACTTCAGTATGTGCCTGATAGGTTTGCCAAGTTTCGATCAAATACACTGAATGGTTTTGGAATTCTGCCCCGGAAGAGGAAATGATTACGGACGGATAGACGGACAGACGGACGGACAGACTGGCTGGCTGATCGCTATATCCCCCCGCATTACATGCCAAGGGGATAAAAAGGAAAGATGTAACGTCTGGTGTCATCACTCATTTTCAGTGATCAATTCATATAGTTTTCATTACTGTTTTCCCTTTTACGCCCAGTGTAAATACTTGAGACTGATTATTCTCTAGCGTTGACGTGTCATATTTACAATCAAAACATATAATATCAACACAAAACCTTTTTTTCTAAAACGGTCTACAAACTGAGCATCAGGTCAGGGATACATCACACACAAGGCAAATATAACATAGGTTGCTTGTTTTCCATGACATTTTCCATTTTATATTGTTTCACAAAGTGCGATGAGTCCGAATTTAATAGAGGGTTATTAACCAGCGAAGGTACTGACTTTTTCTTCCGCTATTTTATCGCAGTGTGAACTTAATTATTTATACTTCATGCCGCAATACGTCCAAAAGACAATTTATAATGAGGTTCCACTGTAACAGTAACTGAAACCATGAATGTAGTAAGTGATTGAGTTGGGTTTAACGCCGCTTTTAACAGTTTTCCAGTTATATCACGGCGTGTCAGCTTTATGTGGGAGGAAAGCCCGAAGTGATGCAGGTCTCAGACGTTTACAACTTAGGTGAAACCCGCGAGCGCGGGTGTGGTGCTGACAAACCTAGAAACATAATCGGGGCGAACCGGGATTCGAACCCACAATCATAGGTTTCTGGCGTGCTCAAGGGACGCAACTCTGCACAGCGAATCGCGGCGCTTTAGACGACTGGGCCACCAGTGCCTCCATCATGAATTTTACCATATCATGCTATTATCACTGTCATGTGGCCCAAGTCTAGTCACATTTTTGCACTGCGAGTGACTGATAAACACCTGCTTATGATATTGTAACACACAAACCTCCTTCGTAAAATATCCCCGGCGTTTATGATTTATTTGTTCGTGTCAACTATAAACTCTTAGTTTCAATTCCTTGTCCATCAGCCAATAACCAAGTCAAAGGAGCTTCTCATCGTTGTCTTATGCTTGCTTAACCCAATACAATATCGTCTCAGTATGCAATGTAGTGTAAATCGCACAATCCCCCAGCAACATGCTTGTGAGAGGTTTCGGTTTGGTTTGGTTTGGTTTGTTATCTAACGCCGCACTCAGCAATATTCCAGCAATATGACGGCGGTCTGGAAATAATCAGTCTGGACCAGACAATCCAGTGATTGACATGAACAAGATGACATTTATCAACCAAGTCAGCGAGCCTGACCACCCGATCCCGTTTGTCGCCTCTTGCAAGCATATACGCCTTTTACGGCAAGCATGGGTTACCTTCCCAAATTGAGTTGGAGATATATTAGCGATATCCGTCCGTCTCTACTGCTTACAACAGATTTTAAGCATAGGATAATGTCCGAAATCTCGCGATTATTGTCGCACGTGAGGCTTGTTTGAGGCTGTTAGTTCGATCAAGTTAATGCCTCAAACTAATCTTCAAATGATATTCACTATACTATACTATACTGTGGGAGGGTGACCGCTCTTGTTTAACTATGGGAGGGGAACCTTTCAAGGAAAACTGTGGGACGATGTATTACCAAACTACTCAAACTATTAAGTGTCAGCTAAATGATTGCATTTATCAAACTGTTATTAAAGTTCACGTAACTTTGTTTTAATGGATACTAATTTTCAAAAACAGACCTGTCTGTACTTCTCCGTAACTATCCTAAATTAGGCTGAATGAATCTAGAGCTTTTTTATTTTTACCACTGTTCAGCAGTAATTCACCGCCACCAGGAATCTGGGCATCAGTCTAAATATCCACTCCCGCTGCACGATTAGCCCGCCCTGCACGTGGCAACCAGTAGCACCTCGTGTTTGGGTGTCTCGTGACGAACGGTGGTCCGATGGTAATGACTTTCACACATATTTCACTTTGGTACCAATTGCAATTAAAAAAGTACAGACTTACAAAATGTAAACATTCAAACCTGTATGAAATGTAACAATACAGTACGGTTAATAAAACTAACAGGAACGTGCAGAAGATGGTGTGTGGATGTTGTTTTCAAATTGCAACTAACTAGTTCTTGGGCGTTCATATTTCTGATCTGACAGGACAAGACTGAGTGTTATACATTTATTTCTAAAAAAATATATTTACACATTTCATTGAGCAATATAATTGCCTAACAATTTCAATCATATAACTAAATGTGTAAATTTGTAAAAGACTGTACACAATCATAAATCTAACAATGACCAGAATTTATTTGTTTTAGAATGTAAAGAATTCCTTTCAACACAATCAAGTATTGTACATATCTAGTAAACAAAATCTACCATGCTTATTTCCATATTGCACTACCCCATGAAAAATTTAAATCAACTGTGACATTGTATGTGATTCTTCAGAGAATCCCCTCGTGTAAACCCCTTCCCACACTCACTACACTTGAAAGGTTTCTCTCCAGTGTGACATCTCATGTGTTTCTGCAGGTGACCTGCTTGTGTAAACCCCTTCCCACACTCACTACACTTGAAAGGTTTCTCTCCAGTGTGACATCGCATGTGTTTCTGCAAGTCACCTGCTTGTGTAAACCCCTTCCCACACTCACTACACTTGAAAGGTTTCTCTCCAGTGTGACATCGCATGTGTTGCTGCAGGTTACATGCTACTGTAAACCCCTTCCCACACTCACTACACTTGAAAGGTTTCTCTCCAGTGTGACATCGCATGTGTTTCTGCAAGTCACCTGCTTGTGTAAACCCCTTCCCACACTCACTACACTTGAAAGGTTTCTCTCCAGTGTGACATCGCATGTGTTGCTGCAGGTTACATGCTACTGTAAACCCCTTCCCACACTCACTACACTTGAAAGGTTTCTCTCCAGTGTGAAATCGCATGTGTTGCTGCAGGTGATCTGCTCGTGTAAACCCCTTCCCACACTCACTACACTTGAAAGGTTTCTCTCCAGTGTGACATCGCATGTGTTTCTGCAGGTTACATGCTACTGTAAACCCCTTCCCACACTCACTACACTTGAAAGGTTTCTCTCCAGTGTGACATCGCATGTGTTGCTGCAGGTTATCTGCTCGTGTAAACCCCTTCCCACACTCACTACACTTGAAAGGTCTTGCTCTGATCACACATGTGTGCCTCTCTAAAGTCACTGAATGACTAAATGCCCTACCACATTTGTGACAAGAAATCACTTGATCTGATCTAAAATGTTTTCTTTTAACTTCTGTATTGTAACAATCATTTTCTATGATCTTTGAATCAACTGTGGGTTCCAGTTTTACACATTCTTGTCTGTTTTTCAGGTTCTGTTCTCCCATGGCTGAGTGTGGCACAAAGATGAATCCAGAACCCAACTTGAACGTGAAATCTCTGACACTGTATCCATACAACTTGGCCATGGCACAGATCTGATCAGTGACCCGACCCTCGTGTTTGTTCTTCATGTGTTTCCACAAATAGCCAACGGAGTTGAAACTCAAATAACAGCTATCACAAGGGTAAATATCTGAAAGTTAAAAACAAAAATATAAAAAAAACAGATCTTATTTCATCACATCAGTCGGTATGGTTTTACGCCGCTTTTTTCACAGCAGGGGACACCACAAACAGGGGCTCCACACATTGTACCCACGTGGGGAATTGAACACGGGTCTTCAGTGTGACGAGCGAATGCCTTATCCACTAGTCTATCCAACCGCCCATTCATCACACCACACTACTGTTCAATTTGATAAAAAATGCCAATACAGCACAGGACACAGAATCTGGTGCCTTTAGACCTGGACATTGTTTAGAAAGTGTCTCACTTTAACTAGTGATTGGTAAAAGGGAAAAAATCACACACATTAAACAAGATCACAAAATAGTGTGGATCACTAAAATTCGAAACTGAATCAAAATTTTCAATTGATTCTGATATTTGATTGCTGAACAATCATTCTGAGTTTATGTTTCCATAAACTGAAAAATAAATTAGGCCATATCCACTTACAGACTGTTTCCTAATTGGCTGGTAATAGAATGGATGGAACTTGTTGCAATATTGCACAGACTGATCTTAAGGACTCTGGCATGTTGTCTACACATTTTTGTGTGATGATCATTTAAGAAGCAGTCTGTGAAGTTGTTATTGTTGTATTTATAAGAATTGTCTTCAATATTTCCTGAAACAAGCAAAAACCCTTGACTACTTGTTTTCTCCTAAATGTAGTCATTTTTCAAAAGTTATTCAAAATGAGTTGTGTACTGGATTGATATCCCTCTTGATATTGACCCGGTAGGACAGTCAAATTGTTAGTAATGAATTGTAAAATACAATGATACATGTAGTAACATTTAGTAAACCCCTCAAACCAGTTATATTCAACATTTACTCGACTTCAGCTTCGGACTAGTGGTGAAAGTCGAGGACTACAGGGTTCAAATAAGTTCATTTTCGAAGACACTGACTTAAAATCATGAAATTGTCTAATTGCCATTAGTATCTAGCAAAATCACTGCAACTACCTCTCTGTATATGATGACAGCTGTCAAAGAATAATGGATTGTATTGTAACAAAGTGTATTGTAAGTATCTCTACAAATTAAAAAAGTTGAAAGAATGATGTTGGATGATAAATAAAATCTCAGCCTCGTGTCTTTTGATATAAAAAATATCAACACTTGTTGATAAAAGTGGCAAAAAGGCAAGCCTCGGAATTTTTCCCTTTTTATCAACTCGTGTTGATATAATTGATATCAAAAGACACTCGGGTGAGATTCTTTATGTGTCAAGAAAGATTGCAAATAGTTCTGGTTTACTTGGCAAAACTTACCTGGAATTTTTGAATGATGCACTTTCACCTCTCTTCTTATTCCAAGGTCTCTAGCATAGTCCTGTCCATACCACACCAGCAGCTCGTCACCTGGTAACATAAACAAAACTGTTATACAGTTAATTTTGGTTTCACATGTATGTCAGCGATGTCATGGGCATACTGTATTTTCTTGGGTATAGTGCGCACTTTTTTCCCCAGAAATACACCTGTGTAGAAGGGGGTGCGCAATATACACAAATTAATTAATTTTGATGCTTTTCCCCCCCATGGAAAAACATTACCGTGAGCACGTAACACGGGAAATACCATGTCAACAAATCCATACTAAAGTACGCAAATTAGTCATGTAATAACACTGTCTGGCTATAAAAAGTGTTCTTTGTGTATCTGGACTTACGTTTGTAACTTATTTTATTAATTTTATTCAAAATTCCTTTTAATATTGTTTTAATTAATTTCGGCAAAATCGTGTGTGAAGCGATCGTAAGATCTCAAAACTCACCGTTATTAACAGCAACCACGGTCAGATTACCGCTATTGACGCCTTGAAATGAACTTTACTTGACAGAGAATGGATACATATGTCATAAATGCCATACTGTGACTCGTTAAAAGTCATATTTGTTTTTGATGGATGATTTTATGTCAACACATAATTCTCGCGATCTTGTGCACTGGAGCCTTGATGGTGACTGGTCAGACTGGTTCCATGTAAAAAATAATACCCGGCAATAGCGATCAGCTGCTTCGCTTAGGGTTATTATTATTTTAAATATGTTTAGTAAAAGCTACATCTAAATTAATAGGATATTGGAATATATTATTCCTGATAAAAAATAGGTTCAGATACAATTTTTGCTGATCCTTGCATCAAAATCCTGTAAAGTTATATCACTGGGTGTGTCTTGACCGAATCACCGGTAGATTCCAAGAAAACGTGTGTACAGCTGATTGCTGTGTCCGGCTTAGTTTACGAGAAAATACACAAGGTAATCTTAATCCCTGGATATAAAACAATGCCTATCAGAACAAAAATACAATTTAAACGGTAAATCAACATGTCTGGTGATTTTTTATCTAAAATTTCAAATTTGTACTGATCAAGTTTCTCATCACCAGTTCGTTTGCCGGACTTCGCTAAAGGGGTACGGTGTAATTTGTTTTCTGCGCTTGGAATTCAAATTTTTTTTCTACAAAATATTGAATCGGCTAGAGGGGGGTGCGCATTATACATGGGTGCGCACTATGCTCAAGAAAATACAGTACATATCAACATCAGGCAGCCTCCAGTTAGACGATATTGGTAATCCAAGACCCGGGCTGTGGGGTGTAGAGAAAGTCCACTGCCAGGTCACAGTTGAATTTCCTAGAAACCTACCATCATGCAATTATCAGAGTCTTCAATTTCTGATATTTTTCAGAGAAGTCTTAAATGTTTCCCCAGAATCACCTTTGGGATTGGTATTTAATTTCTCAATTACAATAACTATCAGCTCATTTTTACCTAAGTTAAAACTTAGGTGAATATGCGTCTTTTTCATGGTTACAACTTCATTATAATGTAGAAGGATTTCAGATAATCAATTGAAGAAAGGCTATTTAAGACAATAAGTTCACCTGGTAATATAGGCTTGTATGATCGGTAGTATATGCTTCCCTCGAACTGATATGCTGTAACATTCTGTTCATCCTCTGTCCTTGCACAGTTGACGAACCTCATCCAGTTGGCAGTCTCTACATTGGCAGCATCCACAAAGTGAGAACCACGACCATCCACACAGACCTGAAACACCATGACAAATCAGTCCACACAGACCTGAAACACCATGACAAATCAGTCCACACAGACCTGCAACACCATGACAAATCAGTCCACACAGACCTGAAACACCATGACAAATCAGTCCACACAGACCTGAAACACCATGACAAATCAGTCCACACAGACATGAAACACCATGACAAATCAGTCCACACAGACCTGAAACACGACAAATCAGTCCACAGACCTGAAACACCATTACTAATCAGTCCACCCAGACCTGAAACACCATGACAAATAAGTCCACACAGACCTGAAACACCACGACAAATCAGTCCACACAGACCTGAAACACCATGACAAATCAGTCCGACAGACCTGAAACACCACGACAAATCAGTCCACAGACCTGAAACACCATGACAAATCAGTCCACACAGACCTGAAACACCATGACAAATCAGTCCACACAGACATGAAACACCATTACTAATCAGTCCACACAGACCTGAAACACCATGACAAATCAGTCCACACAGACCTGAAACACCATGACAAATCAGTCCACACAGACATGAAACACCATGACAAATCAGTCCACACAGACCTGAAACACCACGACAAATCAGTCCACACAGACCTGAAACACCACGACAAATCAGTCCACACAGACCTGAAACACCATGACAAATCAGTCCACACAGACCTGAAACACCATTACTAATCAGTCCACCCAGACCTGAAACACCATGACAAATCAGTCCACACAGACCTGAAACACCATGACAAATCAGTCCTCACAGACCTGAAACACCATGACAAATCAGTCCACACAGACCTGAAACACCATGACAAATCAGTCCACACAGACCTGAAACACCACGACAAATCAGTCCACACAGACATGAAACACCATGACAAATCAGTCCACAGACCTGAAACACCATTACTAATCAGTCCACCCAGACCTGAAACACCATGACAAATCAGTCCACACAGACCTGAAACACCACGACAAATCAGTCCACAGACCTGAAACACCATGACAAATCAGTCCGACAGACCTGAAACACCACGACAAATCAGTCCACAGACCTGAAACACCATGACAAATCAGTCCACACAGACCTGAAACACCATGACAAATCAGTCCACACAGACCTGAAACACCATGACAAATCAGTCCACACAGACCTGAAACACCACGACAAATCAGTCCACACAGACCTGAAACACCATGACAATTCAGTCCACACAGACCTGAAACACCATTACTAATCAGTCCACCCAGACCTGAAACACCATGACAAATCAGTCCTCACAGACCTGAAACACCATGACAAATCAGTCCACAGACCTGAAACACCATGACAAATCAGTCCACACAGACCTGAAACACCACGACAAATCAGTCCACACAGACCTGAAACACCATTACTAATCAGTCCACACAGACATGAAACACCATGACAAATCAGTCCACACAGACCTGAAACACCATTACTAATCAGTCCACACAGACCTGAAACACGACAAATCAGTCCACAGACCTGAAACACCATGACAAATCAGTCCACTTAGACCTGAAACACCATGTCAAATCAGTCCACAGACCTGAAACACCATGACAAATCAGTCCACACAGACCTGAAAACACCATTACTAATCAGTCCACACAGACCTGAAACATCATGACAAATCAGTCCACACAGACCTGAAACACCATGACAAATCAGTCCACACAGACCTGAAACACCATGCCAAATCAGTCCACAGACCTGAAACACCATGACAAATCAGTCCACACAGACCTGAAACACCACGACAAATCCGTCCACACAGACCTGAAACACCATGACAAATCAGTCCACACAGACCTGAAACACCATTACTAATCAGTCCACCCAGACCTGAAACACCATGACAAATCAGTCCACAGACCTGAAACACCATGACAAATCAGTCCACAGACCTGAAACACCATGACAAATCAGTCCACACAGACCTGAAACACCATGTCAAATCAGTCCACACAGACCTGAAACACCATTACAAATCAGTCCACACAGACCTGAAACACCATGACAAATCAGTCCACCCAGACCTGAAACACCATGACAAATCAGTCCACACAGACCTGAAACACCACGACAAATCAGTCCACACAGACCTGAAACACCACGACAAATCAGTCCACACAGACCTGAAACACCATTACAAATCAGTCCACACAGACCTGAAACACCATGTCAAATCAGTCCACACAGACCTGAAACACCATGTCAAATCAGTCCCGTCACAGAATATTTTGCTGATTTGTACTCTTGATTCAGAAATGTACCCATATTGCCTAAAATCACAATTTTAAAACTTTTAAAACAACACCTGACCTAAACACATCCTTATCTTCACCATGGCCACCACCATAAACAATGGGTCATGCACCACCTGATTCCAGCACGACTTGATCACACAACGTTCACAGCAAACTCATTCTCTTTCTCATCGCCTTGGTATGAATTGAATAATACTTTGTTTTTTTAAAGTCTTATAACACTAAACAGAGAGGTTACTATGGATAATGGACCCGTGAAGATTCCGGGGTAGAATAGGTCTTCAGCAACCCATGCTTGCCGTGAAAGGTGACTATGCTTGTCGTAAAAAGGCCACTAACAGACACTCACTCCTTATACTGTGACTGTCATAACTGAAAGCATGACTGAGTGCATGTCATGGCCAGTGCACTATGAAAGATTGTTGAAACCAGTGCATGAACCTCTTCAAGTCAAGACTTTCAACGTTCTACATGAAAACGTAATCTTACAAGTCTACTCCTTTCGTGTGATTACCACCGCTGGTGGCCTACAACCTGCGTGAAACAAGGGCAGGGCAGTAACGTTGACCATTGCTCTACATAGCAACCATACATTATCATCAATATTGGCAGATTGTATCTGGAAAGACACAGTGTTTGCCTCCCACTACCCGAGGGACATCTCAGTCTCAGACTTATAGTGCCAATTTCTACGTAGGCTGTGACTGTCAGTTCATAATAATTATTAATAATGTCCAGTTAATTCATAAAGAAAAGCTTCAGAGAAATTTGTGCAGAATGAAAATGGATTGAAGAATTGATAAAAGATAACATCCAGAATAGTGATCCAATGGCTGCTGAATTCAGCTGGGACTGCGATATTAATCAACAAAATGATCGCAAAGTACGAGGGGAGATTACATAGGCATGAAACAAGATGACAAATGAATTAACATCATACAAGCATGTAAGTTTATGGTTTGTTGTTTGTTTGTTATTTCATGCCTCACTCAGCAATAGTCAAGCTATATGATGGCGGTCTGTAAATAATCAAGTCTGGACAAGACAATCCAGTGATTGATATCATGAGCATCGATACACGCAATTGGGACAAGATGACATACATCATCCAAGTCAGCGGGCCTGACCCCCGGATCCCGTTAGTCGCCTCTTGCGACAAGCATAGTTGGCTAGCTGGCTAGTAATAAAATCAAATTGGTGGGTGCAGGAAAGTTTAAATAACAAGGTGCAACAGCTTGACTCTGTCAGCCATTAGCTAATAGATCTCTAAGGACAAGTATAAGCAAATGCAGCTGGCATTTTGAAATATCCAGCTGTCCACAAATCTCTTCTTGTTCTCTGTTTCAGCCAACTGACATCAAAGTACACAACAATTCTGACATTAAGAAGTTTTGTTTTGTTTGTTTGTGTGTTGTTTAACGCCGCACTCAGCAATATTCCAGCTAAATAACGGCGGTCTGTAAATAATCGAGTCTGGACCAGACAATCCAGTGATTGACATCATGAGCCTTGGTCCACGCAATTGGGATCGATGACATGCATCAACCAAGTCACCGAGCCTGACCACTCGATCCCGTTAGTCGCCTTTTACGACAAGCATAGTCACCTTTTACGGCAAGCATGGGTTGCTGAAGACATTAACAAGTGTTGCTATTAACAAATATTTAAGGTTCAACTTAAATGAAAATTAAATGAAAAAGATAAGAAATTTAAATCATAAAGGAAGCCATCCTTATTAGCTGACAACCTGAAGATGCATAGTTTCATGTTAGCAGCACCCACAATTTTGTGAAAAATATATTTGTAAGTCATAACAAAAACTATTGATAACTGTTAAAAATAGGAGACTATCAAGAGTTTATCCCAATGCTCAAATTGCGTTATCTATTTTGGAAAATCATTTTACAGTTGTATCACATAAGCCCACCTGACCCTCCCATTGAAAATCTTTCAAGTCACAATATTAATTCTGAAAAATTTAAGGACTAGTGAACGGTTAAAAAAGGATTACATTTTTATTGGTGATCACAATTCCACGATTGTTGCAAGATATATCCAACTATCCTAATGCTGAAGAAGTGCCACCTTTCTAAACTATATTTACAAGTCATAAACTGGAACAATGTCAAAACCCTCTCCAACAACCTCCATGACTTCACTAAAAGAAAACTAACAGAAGCAGTCCACATTCACCGCTACAAGCCATCAGTCAACAGAGATCAAGGCTATTTCATCCCATCCGCCTACTATGAACTTATTAAGCAATAATAACCATCGGCTTCCTCCTATGTGTTCTCTGTCCATATGTTGTGACCGTATTATCCTTGTGTTGTCCTAACTTACTCATGTTAGCCCACTCATGTATGCAATTGTTGTTGCTGTTAATCCTCCACCTACTATGTATATTTTGTGCAATGTTCCTCATTTAGTTGTCCACGAAATACATGAACTTTGAAATGGACGAAACCCTTAATCCCATTCCAATCCTCATTTAGTTTTGCTTGACAACAGTATAAGGATCTATACCGAAATGCCGCCTTTACAGTGTTATAAAAGTTGTTATCCATAAATTGTGTCTACTCTATATTTACAAGCCCAGGTCACCTAAAACGCTGAATACCATATTGATCAATTTGTCAATATAGTATTTGTCTTATTTCGTTTTTTCAAACTTAAGTTCTGTTCAGTGCTCTAGTATTTCAATACCCATAAACTCTTACACAGGGTATATGACCTTTGCTTTTAATCTGCAACACCTGATTGTTTATAATAACAAGTCACAGTTGTCCCTACTTGTTTGTAGTGTGAAAATTCTTGGACCCATTATTCCCCTTACTGAAACTGAAAGCTTTTCGTATCCGATTTACCGTTATCAAAATATTCAAAACAACTGCAGTGCAATAGCTCAGTGCTATGCTTGTCATTCACATCACATGTAATTTTCTTGAAATTATTCATATGGCTCAAACTTCCTCAATTTAGTCCTTTCCACAAGTCTTATGAGTGAGTGAGTTATGGTTTATAGTCACATATCGTGACTATACAAGTCTTATAAATTTAACCAGCTATTGCACAATGTTCAGCACCTGCCAGCAGTATCCAGAGTTGTGTGCCACATCAGCATCTTTGATGTTGTCTCCCTCGTACGGACCAAACCTTGTGCGTGTGGGGAAGTCAGCGATGGCAAACACCCCCAGGCCAGCATTAGGGATTGAGGAAGATCTTATCTCCAGACCTGGTGGCAGTGTCTTTTCAGCTCGTTCACCCTTCTTGCTTGGTGACGATACCTGCATACAGAAACAAGGAGACTACTGCAATAGTGAAGATCCCTATGGGTAAAAAACAAGTTCACTACTTCACAGATCATGTACATTGCTCCAACAATTAATAAAAAAACCTCTGTTCCAAAATAAAGGATCTAAAACTGTTAAACAGATATGGCTTGTTTTGGCAACATCGACTTGTTAAGAAGAAACATATCGTGTTCGACGTAACAAGCGCCCAGGGCAGGATTTGATAGCTCTAAAGGCGCTCTCAAAATTAGAAATAGGGGGCTCTTATTAGAATATAATTTTGGTAAGAAATAAAAAAACAGAGTTGAAAGATTGTAAATTTGGTAGTTTATGCTGACAGCCTGAAATGATACAAAAGAAAAGTATGTGCACATCTTACAAGACAGATATATTTTCCAGAATTTAATTGCCCATAATTAAGGGTGCATATAACACACGAGTGCGTATTATACACCAATAAATAAGTCTTGTGTATATTGATCAATCTCAAGGGGTGCTAATTGGGATTGATCACTAGCCAATATATTAGCAAATATTGCTGTGAGCGCTTATTAGAGTGGGGTGCTTCATCCTCAGTCCATCAGTTTCAATGGTGAAGATGCTGACAGGGCAAACAAGAGTCATCAGATGATGCCAAATCCCTCCAGCCCAACAAATTCTAAAGAACAAATCATCCGACTGCTACTTTAAGTCCAACTTGATGAGAGAATTTCTATCTAATCTGTCTGTCTGTATACAAGAATAGAATATAGGTGGGTGGGTTTGGGAATTCCAGGATTAGATCTTATCATTCATGCCCTGTGGATGGATGGTTTTCAGATCAAATATCCATTTTAGTTCAATGGACCGGCGTCTAGCCGTGCTCGGAGCTGTTGTATGATTTGATAGTGTAGGTCTCTGGTTGAGTCTCCTACGGAATTCAAGTGTTTAGCAACAGGTTTGTCCCTTTGGTGGTTTATATCTGCAAAGTGTTCTTTGAGTCTAGTGCAGAAGTGTCGTTTGGTCTCACCTACGTATTGTTTACCACATTTAATGCAGCTGAGCAGGTAGATTATGTTTCTGCTTTTGTGGATTTTTTGCCTGTTGTGTGGCTGTTGAAGGTGTTGACCGATTTCATATTTATGCAGATTTTGCATGTTTGTTTGTGACAGCTGTTTGGGCACAGTTCGGCCACTGATTTGTGGTTTGGCTGGTGGATAGGTGATTGCCGCTCTCATGAGGATATCTCTTCAGTGTGTGGTTCTTTGGTGTCTTTGCAGGTGTCTGATCCTAGAAGTAGGTGCCAGGATTTTTTTTTCATAGAGCTAACCTTGAGTGCAGTGGGGTTGTAATCTGTGATAAAGATCACTGGTTTAGTGTCTTTAGAGGGTGTCTGTTTTTGTGATAAGAGGGATGTTCTCTCTTTAGCGTTAGCTTTTATTTCATTATCCAAGAGAATTTTCTTGGGGTAACCTCTCCTGAGGTAATACTTTACTAGATTGTTACTGTGGAACTCATATTGTGATTGCGAGCTGCAGATCTTTTTGAGTCGGAGGAAATGGTCCTTTGACTTTGATGTGACGCGGGTGGCAGGAAGTATATAGCAGATAAGAATGTGTATCTGTGGGTTTGCAATATAGGTCAAAGTCCAGTTTATTGGTTTCTTGGTTAAATATGACCCATGTGTCTAAGAAAGCCACTTTTTCTCTGGAAAATTCGGCCGTGAATTTGATTATGGGATGTGAGTTTGGGCTATCAGTTGGGTTTTTTAAGAAGTTTTTCTTCTAATTCTCCCATGAAAATGTTTGCGTATGATGGGGCTAGTTTGGTACCCATGGCTGTTCCTCCGGTTTGTACGAAGTGTATATAGTTGAAAACAAAATTGTTTTTGTATAGAACAAGTCTAAGTAAAGAAAGTAAGCTAGTGGAGCTGATGGACCAGTCAGGCTTGAAGCGTCTAATGGCCTGAGCTACTGCACGGAGGCCCTCCGTGTTGGGTATATTGGTGTAACGGGATGTGACGTCCATAGTGACAAGAATGATGTCACTATTGGGTGGGAGGTGGATGGAGCCCACGGGCTGGATGAAGTGGGTGGTGTCCCTGATGATGTACCTGGGATAATGTTTGACAAACTCTTTTATGTGTTCGTCAACGCAGCTGCTAATCAGTTCAGTGGTAGTACAGTTTCCGCTTATGATTGGGCGGCCTGGTACTTTGCCAGGTGTTAGGCTTTATGAATTTTGTGCAGGAGGTAGAACCAGCGGGGTTTGGGGTCTTTGGGTAACAGTCCATTGAATATTTTGTAAGTAATCTCTTCTTTAATGAAGATTTTGGTGAGAAGTTGTGTGATCTCATTAGCAAATTCCATGGTGGGGTCATGGTCTATGTCAATGAGTTGACATGTGGCCTCTTGTATGTAATCAGTAGTGTTGAGAATAACGACTGCTGATCCCTTATCAGCTTTTTTTAATCACGATTTCTGTGTTGTTTTTGAGACTATTGATGGCAGTTCTCTGTGCACGTGTTAGATTGTTGCGTATGAACGGGATGGTGTTCATTTTGAGAAACTGGTGTTTAACTGATTTGATGAAGGCAGCGAGCATAGGGTCTATGCCTGGATTTGGGGTCCAGGTGCTTCGTGGGCCAAATTTACCCTCTAGATCTTTGAAATTATCACCTGTATCTGTTTTGTTTGTCTCATGAGAGAAGTGAGAGATTCTCATTCTCCGAAAAAAAGGCTTTAAGATCTTTATATATTTTGCTAAGATCCGTATCTAACGGTGTAGGGCTAAAGGTCAGACCCTTGCTAAGAACACTAAGTTCTGTCTCATTAAACTGATAATCAGACAGATTGACAACAAAGGCATATTTGTAAGGTTCAGGATTTGTATTTGAACTATTATTGTTGAGATTCAAATATGAAAATTCATTGCTAATGTCTGTATTATTGTTGCCGCTCACATTGAGGGCATTGGCAAGCTGCCTTAGGACTTTTTCCAGTTGGAAATTTCCTGACTGGTTCCAGGTTTCCTTTTGAAGGTCTGTCTTGATTTGTTATTGAACCGGTTCAGAGGCCTAAGTTTCCAGGTTCTTGGCGGCGCGGTCCCCGTTGGGTTACGTGGGGTGATGGTGGGTTCCATGAATAGTTTGGGACAGTATGGGTTCCTCTCGTTGAACTCGGTTTTGAGTTCATCAAATCGTTTATCCAATTTCGTGTGCCAGTTTGTAGATTCACGGGTGTATCCAGTGAGGTTTTGTCAGCATCCTTTTGGAGTTTGTTTTTCTCCATGGTGGCTTGGTCTCTTGACTTGTAATTGGGAAATGTGTGTTTCAATTAATTTTAAGGCGCATGATTTTGCCGCCTCGCTTCTAATTCTGACCAATTCTTGATTGTAATTGGTTTGGTGCTGTAGGATAAACGGTCTAAACGACCTAGGGATCAGAATTTTCTCTTTACATGCAATTGTAAATTCCAGTTGCATATTGTTACGGGCGATTTTGCTCGTGAGATTCCTATATGTCTTATATGGGCCGACTAGATTGTCGGGTAAATCCACCGCTTTTGCGATGTTATGGGTTGATTTGGATTCTGTGGTTCCAAATTCAACCCTCTTCCTTTTACTTGATGGTTCTACTTGAACCACTGTAGTAATAGAGCGGCTTTCTAGGCTGCTGAAGGAGAAAGACGGAGTAATTTCAGCCATTACTCTTGGGTGTTTGGCACATTTGGTCTATTATTGGTGAAAGATGGCTTTGCCACATCTTCCCTATTCTGTGGCCTGTAAACAGACCAAAATTTGGTGTCCAAGTTGACACTTGGCTCATTTAGGTACTCCGTCCATTTGGTAAATGGTGGAGGGAGTATCAGCGCCGGGCTGTATGGCGGTGATTCCAGTGGTGTGTCCCTGTAGGAATCTGGAGATTGTGTCGTGCTTGTAGTCGGGTCATGTGCTGGCTTGCCGGTAACGTTATGCGCACAATGTGTTAGTGCGCCCGGCCGTCCTTCTCCCAGTGGGGCTGGGATTTCTGGCCTTGGTGGGCCGTCGCTCACGCTCATAGTAGCGGTGATATCGGTGATAGTAGCTGCTTTGTGGGCAGTGCATATTCCATGGTGGTAATGGTGATTTTTAAAATCATCCTGCCGTTTGTAGGATTTATGGCATGACACACAAATGAACCTGTCGGAGCTATGGACGCTCCTTATGTGTCTTTTGAGCCCGTCCTGGCGTGAGTAGTATTTCGGGCAGTGTGGGCATTGGAGGGACTCCATAGTTTGTGAGTGCCGATTGTGACATCATAGTGATGGATGTCACAGTTCTTAGACCTGTATACAAGAATAGTTATTGAGCTATCAAAACAATACCATGGAATTGGGATTCAGAAGTTTGTATTTCTATGTCAGGTACACACCACTATGAACAAAGTCAAATTCAAACTTGTTAAATTGGAAACAGAAAAAAATTAACTTCTAAACACATCTAAGTAGCAAACTTGGTCTTTGTTTGTGCACAGTTTCAAGTAAGAATACCTATTACTTTTAGAGATATGGTCCGGACAAACACACCACTATGAACAGATTCAAAGTAAAACGTGTTGCAATGGAAACAGGAAAAATGAATATTTAAAATTCCTAAATAGCAAAAGGCACCACTTCTGGATGAAAAATGTTGAATAGATTTTTAGTTCTGCTCGGGAAACGACACCTACCTCCGTTTCAGCTGTCCAACTTGTTTACATGGAAACATGAAAATCAAATTCTGAAAACTTCCTCAATAGCAAAAAAGCACCACTTTAGCCCTTGGTTAATACATTTACAAGGTTTGGATGACACCTCCCCCACCCTTTTGAGACCAAGGCGTAAGTCCCAATTGTTTCCATAAGATATGGTACTGTTGCTCACCATTAAGGGGCTAAAACAAGGACTGGTCAGCTCGGAGTCAGTATACTGTGTCTGAGTGAGGTGTTAATGCAGCATTGTATCTCAGTGGGCTAACACAATAAAGTCGGCATTTGACCAGACTAGTACAAGCAGCCAAACACACACGTACATAAAAGTGCAATAATCTTGGATGTGACGTTATACCCACTTCACATTACCTCATAATTTACATAAAGTACCGGGAATCAAAATAGCCCATACAATCACTGTGACTGGAGAGATTTCAGAAGTAGTTGATGAACCTGTGGCAATTACAAGTGTTAGTCATCATTGACCAATTGGCCAATCATTGACATTTAAAGACAACTAAGGTAGGATACTATACTCTAGAGTAAAACTTCCCCCGGGATAATATTTAGGTAGGATATAATCCTTGCTTACAGTGACATTACAAGGGCACTTGATCTTTACCCTTGCAAATAAAGCTTTTTAGTTTAGTTCTAACCCTGATATTCCTACATGGGCATGCAGCCAAACACTCTCACCTTCCCCAATGTATGGTAAAACCCAGAGTTCAAACTTACGAAAAGGGTCTAAATGATCAGAAACGACGCTTCTGTATTAAGTTGGGTTATCCCTATGAATGTGGAAGTAAAAAGTCATATCAAGAATCTAGTGAAAAATATGCAAGAAAGTCAAAATGTGGCACTCATACACTTATGAACATCTGTTTCGCAACCACTGACTGGGAAGGATAGAACTAAACTCAAAAGCTTTACTAGCTCAGGTAAAGATAAACTTCCTTTGTAATGTTGAAACAATGCGGAAATCTTGAAAATTTGTACTAGCCCCATGCTAGTGTTAAGTTGTAACCCTTGTGACTGGCCTCTCGTCCAGCATTAAAGCTGAATATGACATAAATCATGAATAACATTCACATTTACTTTACATGAAAAATATTTAAATGTGCGTGATTAGTATATCATGCGACAAGATAAAAAAACTGTCAATCAAAATGAAAAGCAGTCGACAACAAGCACTAAATGAGTCAGTTAACATAAATTTATTGCTGCAATACAATCATTTTTTAATGGCCTGGTGAAGATACTCAGTTTCAAAAAAAATAATATTTTCTTGCAATATTACATGACTTTGAAAAAATTTCTTTTGGCTCATACAAACAATTCTGTGTAACTGACTCAAATTACGTAAATGACAACTAATATAATGTAGCAGATCATATTTCCAAACAAGTGAAAACAGCAATAGGCTTGCAATCCTGTTGTGTCATAAATGTTCAAGACTTCATTGTCTGTACATACCTGGGTGTCCATGACGACGAGTAGAGGTCCATGAACAGGACAGTCTCCCTCATACTCCTTGTTGCATTCTTCACAGTCTGGAACACAATTGTTCAGTACAGCAGTCTATCAAGTGTCATACTAGAACTGATGATCCACAGATGTCGGTGTAACAACACAGATATCAGACAATATATCTGACATACAACATAGGATTCAAAGATACAAAATATGAAACCTAGAATAAAACGAAATTTAAAAAGTATTATTCTCACTTTTAAAAGTTCTTTTGGTATTACGACTACATTAACTATGTTTACATCCAACCATAAATAAATATCAGTGATGCACATCTATGCACATCTATTCACAATTTTATCCAATGAGAACCAGGTTGTTCTATCTCCACTTTTGGTCAAAATTGACTCAGAAGGCTTTGTTCTATGTCTTGAAAAAGTTTCAAGTCATTAGTATGAGGAGAAATGCGATTTTTCACATAATAGTATTGTGCTATCTCCCTATCTAAAACGAACACTACAGTCCATTTGATTCCATTTGAGACCAATGAATTGCTCACTAACTCAAAATCTAATAATTGCAACAAAACCAAAATGTGCCCAGTGACATGAATTGGACAGACCAACTCTGATGGTTTGTCTCATAATCTTAGACACCCGAATAAAACATTTGTTTAACAAACGATCATCATATTGTTGACATTTTTTGCCATCCCATACTAGGGAGGACCAGTCGCTCATGGAACAGCCAGGGAATGAACAAGCATGTGCACCGTACATGGGGGTCATCTAAAAAAAAACCTTCAAAGGTAGTCTGGGAACAGTTACATCGACACAAGGGGTCGGAAGGTTCCTGAGCGAAGTGTGAAAACAAAGAAAGATTGTATTGGGACGTGCAAATACAAGTGTGCAAGGAAAATATCAGTTACAGAGAGGAAGAATCTATTTGAGTCATTTTGGTCTCTTTCAGACGGCGAGAAGCAACACTTTTACAACAAAACAGTTGACAGAATGGTCAAGAAGAGACAGCGGAGTAAAGAGCAAAGCAGGAGAATGTACTCCTATGCCTACTTTTTCAATATTAGTGAAAGCCAGATTCACGTCTATAAGGAGTACTATCTCTCTACACTAAACATATCGCAGAGAAGAATTTCCTATTACTTTGAAGTTAAACATGATTCTTTGAGTTCTACTCCAAATCAGGGTGATATGAGACAGTGTTTACGTTTACGGCGTCCCATATACAAAAATATGCACTGAAAAAAAATAGGACGCAAAAAAAACAACCTTCACGCGTCCCTTTACGCGTTTTTTATTTTGAAAAAAGGTCACTTCACGCATAACTTATTGTTGTTTTGTTTCGTGTTTCTCTCGCTCCCAAAACCCATGTGATAATGTGTATCCAATATTCGCGGGGTTCCGGTGCAAGCAAGATTTTGGCGGGAAACTGAGAGGTATCCGATGACGTTTCTCTTCGATGTCGCGTCCGTAATGGCACCGCTGATTGGTTTATAAAACGGAAATAGAAACGTAAGCCAATCGCAGACATTGTTAACAGTATTTTGTCAATGTCAAGGACTAAAGTCCAAATGGCATCCCCGAAACTTTGTCAAAAGAAAATTAGGTTTCAAGAAAGTTTGCTTGAAGAGCCAATACACTCTTTCAACACCGTAGGCCGGTAGACCAGCCATGTCGTAGTCACGTCAAAATAAAGGGTAGATCTATATAATTTTATGAACCTACCTGTCATATCATTCATATTAAATCAATCACATTTCACAATGTCTAATATATGTATTCCATTTCAATTTATCATTTTTTATCGAAAGATTAAATGATTCACTATTTCCCGCGATGTTATTGAAAATAAGATTCTCGGACACACACTTCAAACATGTCAAAGAGCAAAACAAAGACGTTTTAAACAAATATTTAAATCCAGTATACAAAGTAATAAATAACATCAACCAAAATATATCAATAAGTTGTCGAAATTACAGCTAAGTTATTATTTCAATCTTTTCGTGCGATCGCGTATAATGTAAATCAAATGACATCTCGGCTTTCGTCGCCTCGATTTCTCGGCTCAGATACGATGTTTCCAATATGCCCGAAAAACCTGTGTCACAGCTCCTAACCTAGAACGATACATCCACGAAGTTCCATGTTCTTAATATAGATCGCGAGTTTCCTTCTTGAAACGTTCAGAATAACAAAAAACTTTCGTCAAAATGTTTGATTACACACGTGCCATTGCTGTCATTTGATTGACAGCCTTAGTTTGACCAATCACCACCCTCGTAGCAGATATCGACAAGAAAGCACGTGACAAACTTACAGCGACGAAAAGACATGGCGAGGTTAGTGTAGATGAAAAAATAAACTTTCTAATACGAAGCTTCGAAAACGGACGTATTTTACTGACAGCCGCAGGTATTGAGAAATTGGTGATGACAGATACTATTTACAATTATTTATAAAATACTTTCCCGATCAGGTAAACAATGAAATAAAAAAGAAATAGGTAAGTGGATTTTATGTTTGTTTATATTTGACAAAAATCGTCTAATTTACCCTTCCTTGGTACTCAATCTGGACGTTTGAATGTGTTAGCTTACATTTGTTTTTATTTACAACTTACTTAAGTTGTAAATGCTTTATTAAAATAATGTGATAAACATAAATATATATAAACAGTAGGATTAGACCTTTCAAATGGTGTATAACATGTAGTTGCAAAGATGTTTTACTAGACTAACGTTTAGTCTATGAAATCTTATATTACACAATACCCTTCTCGACTCTAAAAATAAATATATAATTTCCCCTTTGCTGATTTCCTAGCTAGAACTGGCTTGACTTGCTTTTGTATACGTTTCTAGATTGGTGTTGTTTTCACAAAATATATATATTCCACAGTCATAGTGCAGGACTAATGTTTTACAAGCAGATATTTTCCTTGATAAATGTTGGCTCCATCTATCACACAAGAGTCTCTGGGAACTTGGTGTCACAGCAGATAAAGCTTCTGGTTGACTGGTGTTGAAAGAGTCAAGTGGCTAATCTATGAAGATTTCAAAGATGTCTTGTGTACACACATAAAAACTGAGACTTAAAGATTTTAACCACACACTTATTTATGCTCAGAATGTCCTAAAGTACACCATTTCAGGTCCACATTTAACAAAATTTCTCGAAAATGTGATTTCTTGTCCCAGAGCCAATATTTCAGGGTTTTTTACAGACCCAAAATCAGCGTCTACAACGTAACTGCTCATTGTTCAATTGATTCATCAGCCTATTGTGCCATATGGAATGAGAAGCAAGCTGGCAGAGGTGCAAATGAACTGGCTAGTTCACTGATTGCGATCCTTGAGAAAATAGAATCAGAACATCACCCAAAGCATCTTGTCCTTTGGTCAGATTCATGTGTTGCTCAAAATAGAAATTCTGGAATGGCGTTTGCTCTGAAAGATTTTATGCGTCATCATTCGATTAAGTCAATTGAACACAAGTATTGTGAACCTGGACATTCCTCAATTCAGGAAGTGGCCAGTATCCACAGTACACAACTGAGTAGTCATGACACATTCTGCCCTTCGGATAAAAAGGGCCTGGAGTAAGGCACCAATGCATATAATTCAGATGAAGGAGTCCAACTTCAAAAAGTATTTCGAGTCAGCTAAACTGCTGAACCTGAAACAGGTACCCTTTACAAAAGTGAAATCCATGAAGTTCCCAAAAGATGATCTGTACAGTTTGAAATATAAAACCTCCTTGAGTGAGCCCTTTACTACAATATCCATTCGTCCATGATGCGCTGGTGCTTGCATGTCATCTCCTCCTAGATATCCATCAAATATCGAATGGCCTTCAACAAAGGCTTCCACAAAGAAACCAGAATTAGCAAAGGAAAAAGTTGCTGATATCAAAGCAATGCTGAACTTCATGACGCCAACAGACAAGCGATTCATGAGTGGAATCATATCATGAACTCATTTTAAGTTCCATGTTCTTATTCATCTCTGTTGGTCTTGCTCAGACAGTGTATGTTTGCTTTCTGGACATCAGTTAAATGTTCTTGCACAGTTAGTGATGATACCTTTAAGGTTTGTTGTAGCTTTACATTTCATGTTTCAGAAAAAAAACCTTCCCATTTAGACCTTTTTTTGTTTTTATGTCACTCAAGAATGCTGGGAGTTGTTCTGTAACCTCAACGTGTGACATGGCAATGGGAAGTTTAATTTGTGCTTTGATAACAACAATTTAGTTGAAGTTGGTTCCTGGAATGGAGCTAAGATAGTGACATTTAGTTGTAACCAGTTCCTGGAATGGTGCTAATGTTGCTGACATTTACTTGGAACATGTCCCTGGATTGGTTCTTATTATTTTCAGTATACCAGAGTTCGATTACAGGATCCTTGGCCAATAACGCAGCCTATTTCAGAATCCATTGTCCAGAAATACTTTTCTAACCTTACTTTAGTACACAGTTCATCATCCTACTCTGTGTCATACCCATCAGAATCACTAGTATCTGAATCTGTGTCCGATTCTACAGAGCAGTTTGCTCTGGCATCACTCAGATGTTCAGGCAGTGCTGGCTGTGAATATGCTGCGTTATTGGCCAAGGATCCTGTTTCCAATGACTTTGCTGAAGCATGACAATTCTTCGTGCAGCCAATTCCACCATTTTCGATTTTCAAGGTCAAGGTAACCCTTTTTACTTTTAAAAGTAGCTTGGTTGAATTTGTCATGTCAGAAAACATATTATTAGACACTAAAATCATGACTATCGGACAATGTTAACTGTGTTTGTGAATTTCACTGACAGCCAAAAGTGTGTTGACCTTTCAACGTTTTTGGCCATAGCTCCCCCATTTCAGAAGTATAACAAACTATATATTTCTAGGTTCCTTATGACTGGACGAGTAATTTGATATGCATATCGACACAATTTTGTATTTTGACCCCTGTTTGACCTTTGTTGACCCTTCCCAAAAATTACCGGGATTTTCAACTGGGCAGCCCAAGTCAAAATTGTTCAGTATACAGCAGGAAACTCAAAAACACTTTCAAACCTTTGTTTCAATGATTTGGTCATGGGACCTACAGGTTGGTCCTTGACTATGATGTCTGTACTGTTCAATGGCACTAAAACAAGGTCAGTCATTGGCAATAGAATACTAAAAGTATCAAAGGCACAAATAATCAGTCATCATCTGGGCATTCTAAGAGTGAGAGTCTGATCAGTTGTGTGACTGATCGCGTAATGTCAGCGGTCACCCACAGTTACTGTAGCAACACAAACTCTACCTTCACTACTGGGATGGGACTTACCAGGTGGCATGCATACTTTGTTGGTCAACTATCATCACAACATACAGTCAATGTCTTTCTGATCTTTCAAAACAGAAACCCATTTGATTATTAACTGCAAGTCTGGCAAATTACGTCTCAAATAGTGCTTCCAATACTGATCTGTAAGGATTTGACCATGACGCCATCTGCGCCATCCTATGATTTCACTGGCACCTGTGAAAGGGATTGATCCTGGCATCTGATCAGCAGTACATTTGGAGTAACAGGATCTATGTCACGCACGTCACTAGACACATACCTTAATGGTTTAGAGTTTAAAATGCCTTCTATTTTAGCAAATACTGTTTGAAGTACAGCCTCAGTGACTGATTGATCTCCCCAAATTACCTTAAGTCTATTCTGGACATACTTAATCTCCTGTTCTCATGCATCACTGAAGTGTGGACCTCATGGTGGATTAATGATCGTTGTAATCTGCTGCAAGGATCGTGATTGGTCAATTTCTAAGCACAAGACCTAAGGCAGCCAATCGATGACAGCAATGGATACCATCCTTATGTATGTTAAATTTCATATTTAAAACGTTCAGATTAACACAATTTAACCAAAACCTTTCGAGACATGTATCGCATCATGAATAAGATATCATGATACATATCCGATTGCACAGTTGGTGTAACGTTCCAGCCCTAGAAAATATATAACTTGGATCATAGGCTTCCAGACATCATCCGTTTTGGGACGGTCATGTTTATCTCAATTACTCACGCCATTACTTGGGATTTAGTATCACACAGACATTGTAAATACTAAGATAATGGTTTTACAGTTATTTAGGTGATTAGAGAGCAAACTACGAATGTTTCTCATACCCCTAACACAGGGAAATAACAGTCAATAATGCTCCAGATCAAACTTACACAGAAAATGGTCATCATCAGGGCCTTCCATCATCATGTAGTTTGTGTCAGGTCTCTGTCGGAGGGGATAGGGGCAGCTGACAGTCTCAGTGGCTGTTGGTTTCGCTGTTCTCTGCAACATTAGGTTATACTGTTATTACTACATCACCTGAACTCTCAGACAGTTAAGGATAAAACTTATTGTCCACATTCGCATTTTTGATCTATCTTGCAACTATCTGAAATGGACAAAGCACTTGTACTCAACAGGTATGTTCTCAGGAAGCTGAAATAGTGAAATGTGGCTATTAAGTACCACCCTCTAATAATCAGAGTATTATATATCTCCATTTCTGGTGTCCCCTGCCGTGATAATGCTTGAATATTGCTAAAAGTAGGGAGGTCAGGCCCGGCGGCCATCTTGTTTATTAAATGAAGATTAACAAAATTCATTACATTTCAGCTTCATTAACAGAAAGAACAAGAAGATTCATGCTTATGAAGAATGTCTAAATAAAACATTATGCCTATTCTTGTTTGTTCTCTTCGCTTATTTCACCATGAATAGAATGTTTATTTAAGAATGCAGCTTCTTTAGATTACAAGGGTATGCACTTTTTGCCAAAATGGCACCATAAAATCTTGGTACCTTCGACGTTGAGGGAAAAACTAGGAGGTGTGCCTGGATTCACATTACAACAATACTTATATCACATGACAGATGGAAGACTCTATTTAACGACTTTGATATCGTTCTGGAGCTAGCGGCGCGAAATTTGAAAACAAAAATCATTCAAAGGTAAGTTTACTAACATTTTCAGTGAAAATTTTAAAATGGCGGCAAAACGAATAGCTACTATGTATTTCAAGACTATCTAGTTTCTAAATATTGTAATCGAAAAACTGTAAAATTCTAGGCACACCTACTTTTTTCTCAACAAAGTTCCGTCGTTTTCATCTAGCAGCCGACATTACCACCGATCAGACGAGCTTATTGTGGAAGGGGACAATGCCAAAGATGGAAGTGTCCCACGGACAATGTGACAGGTAAAACCCGTTAAAAAAAACTTACATAAGTAGAATGTTGGTAAATAAAAAAACATGTTTCCTTTATCAGATATCAATTGATGTTATTAGTTGAAAAAGGAAAATAAACAACAGGAAAAAGATTATAGAGTTACTACCTCTCCCCTATCAATAAACTTAAACTCGTCCAAGGTTTTTCCTAGCTGTCGCTTTCAGTAGAAGTCTTGACAATAAACACATTCAAGACTTCGTGTGTATATTCACAATCCTGAAATGTCCCCCAAAATACCACTTCCATTGAAATGTTATATTTGGAACGCATTCTGTTTACATTTCATCCTAATTAGGCCCAATTTCCATCACAGCCATGCTGACAGCTCAGTCGCACTCCGAGTGGGCTTGGTCCATAGTAGGGGTGACAAGGGAGAAAGTACAGGAATTGCTGACACGCCCTGTCTTAGTTGGGGGGACTAAGTCTTTTGTAGTCGTTGTAATTTGTATTGATAGGCAATAAACATTTATTGTTGGGGTATCACAATGTAAAACTTTATTTTTATGTACATTGAGATTTTCATGGCAGCCCATTTCCCCGTATCAAAATGGACTGGTCCATGTTTCGTAGCTCGAATGTTTACAACTTCATTATTTTTTAAAGAAGGCATTTTGTGCGATTTCACATCTGGTTACCATTTACACACATACTTGAAAGCACAGCACTTTGAAAAAAGATTATTGTCAGCAAGATTCAGCTAGCTGCCACTGAATTGCCGTCATACAAACATGAAAACATTTGTCAATTTTACTTCCGGTTTGCTTTGCGTAAAGATGCCGCTGACTTATCAAAATGTAATTGATGACACTTGAAATATACCCCGGTACTTTATCCTGACAACTTAAATGAAAGGTTGCTAAAAAGTCATGAAGTTAATTGTATACGCTATACAATTAGAAGGAAATGTTGACAATGTATTTGAACATTCCAAAATTTAGTTTTTATATCTACCAATGAAAAAATGACTGCGAAAGGGGGTGGTGATGGTCAAAATATAATACAACTGCAGGGGGAGTGAATCATGAAAATAGTTACAGTGCTTTATTTCCAAACAAAAATAAATTATGTTATAGAACTTAAATTAATACTGGAATTCCAGTCAACTTAACATGATTTCATTTTGTTGACTGCATCCTATTCACCAAATATTTATCAATTTTAATATTGTTATCCATGTATTTATTATATGATTATCATCACTTTAAAATAGATCTATACAGGTTTAAAATTACATTTAGCAAACTGAACAATATTGAATGGCCCTAGTGTGTGATAGTGAGTGATATGACTTTGTGTTTTATTTATAACCTATCCCATATCACACTTTGCATTTATTCAGCCGTTAGACAGTGGGGTGCAAATACCCAAGCTTGTAAAAGACCTATTATATATTAATGAGATTAGTCAGGTAAAAATAATTTTTCCTGAATATAATTACACATAACAATTGCTTGAATCTTTTCTTCTTATATCTCCCTTGATACTGAACTGGATATGAGTTCAAGTGATTCCAAATATTTGTTACAGATGACTGGTCACTGGATGAGATTAGCCAACCAGGCTTCTGCTCCTTGGGATTCTGAAGGCTGGTTCGTCAGGTGAAAGACAGCAGTGAACACTTCACATTTAATACAAATTTAAAATGTGTATTGTAAAATCTTCATCAGACTTGTAAGTGTGTACTCGGTCCGGTCAGTCCACACGATACAAATGCGAATAAAATTGATCAAAACTGCATATCAAGGTTGTTGTTCTTTGTATTATAGAGGAGATAAAACCTTATTACTTGCAGTAAGAGGAACATGATGATGCACCCCAAATGGAGCATTGAAAGATGTACATGCCTTCCAAAATTCACTGAGATATCTTCATTAAAAAAATAATTATGTTCAATTTTGTGCATGTCATTGAAGGAATTCCGATCACTGCATGGTGCCACATCTATTTTCATGATTGATAATTGATAAAGGTACATTTTCGTGATGATTTTTGAAAATGATAATGAAGGAATTGATTGTTTTTTACTTTATTTTTTGTGAATAAATATTATTGTTGAATCACATCAGGGATCTTAAAATGCAAATGAATTGTCAATGCACTTCTAACACCATTCAAAGTATGGTAATTTTGGCTATTGTTGTGCATATGAATAGCCATTTTCCATGTTTTTAAATGTTAAAATTAAAAGTTATGATACAGTCAAGGAGCTGATTGTTAATGGCTTGGTTGAGACTGTTTCTTTCCAGGTAAATAATGTATTAAAAATAGGAAAATACCTTTTCAGTTTATTTTCCCGGAGCTTTTTAATCCTGAAAAATATGCAAACTTAATGGCGGCCATCTTGGAAAACAAAATGGCCGCCTTTTACACTCCTTAAAACAGCCATATCTCAAAAAGTTGTTGACATAAATTAAAAAGGAAAAGTGTTTTTTATTCATTTTCACATAAACTAAATGTAGATGCATAAACCTGTACAAAATAATTTATGTACAAAATAAGCCTGACCTCCCTACTAAAAGCGGCGTAAAACCAAACTCACTCACTCACTATGATAAATACCCTGGACCCATTTGCCATAGATTCTTTTGGAAGCTGAATTTGTTTGGCACAATTCTCATCCAATCAAATTACTCTTCTGAGCATGGTGGTGACCTCACTTCAAAACAGGATGCTATGTAATGATGGGAGATTGTATGGTATTTATCTTATTTAAAATGGAACGGATTCTGATAAACACTGCATAATTAAGGAGGGGTTAATACAAGGATTTGAGTTGGGAAAAGTTTGATGTGCAAGGACAGAACAGCATAATAATTGGGTAATAGGACTTTATGACTAGTTATGATGGTATCATGCAGCTTAAACAGTATTTCAGACACATAGACCAGTGCTTACTGGGGGGGGGGGGGGGGGGGGGGGGGGGCACCAAGACTCAATACGATGTACTCGTATGTGGGAAACAGTTTTATATGGCCTTGAAGAAGTGACTTATGTTACACTGAAAACAACAAATGCATAGTTTTACAGTATTACCTTGACGCTTGGTTCTTTCTTCACTTGCTTTACTTTTCTCTTTTTCTGCTCCTCTTTGATTGGATACCTAAATGTAGCTACTGGCTTGACAGCTGCAATGTAGAAGTAAGAGTTACAAATTATTAAAAACTAAAAACCCAAATTGCTCAATGATAGTACACTTGGACCTACGAACAGCATTGGAAATAATGTAGTTCAGGGAACTTCCACTTTATATTTACATAACTTGACTTTAGTGTAATGACAAGGGCCCCATGAAAACGTCATAATGTAATGTTAACAGTATGTGTCATCATAATACATCTAATAATAACTAAAATTGGTATTTACAGTGAATTTCGTCAATTATGCACCAAGCTATTAGCTATTGCAAATTAACAATACTGTAGTTTTACGTGTCATTCACTCTTTCTGAATTTGACTGGTCTAAGACCCCTGATATTTTCTATTTCCAAAGAACTGATTATAGAGCACCTACTTCTGCTACTTTTCCTCTGTGATGCTGGAATCCATTCCTCGTCACTGTCCGACTCCTCAACGACTTTCTTCACTCTCTTCTTGCCCTTGGGGCCTCGCATAAATTCAGGTTTGATGACTGGTAGACCTGAAAAAAAACAACCCATTATGAATGGTAATCATTGGTTATTTCATAATTTCTGTAAAGTTACGACTAAAGTTATGCCTTTCCCAAAATAGCCTCATTGTTTTGTAACTCTAAAAGAGAGTCCAAAGGAAGAGCTTATTATTATATGAAGATCCGGGTTAGAATAGGTCTTTAGTAACCCATGCTTGCCATGAAAGGCAACTATGCTTGTCGTAAGAGGCGACTAACAGGATCGGGTGGTCAGGCTCAGTGAGTTGTTGGATGCATGTCCAATTGCGTGGATCGATGCTCGTGTTGTTACTCACTGGATTGTCTTGTCCAGACTCGATACTTTGCAGACCAGCATTAGAAATGGGCACTAGTCCTGTCGTCCTTGCCAAACTACCCAGTAGTTAAGGTATCATAAGGACTATTAGAAATTTGCCATTTAAAATAGGTTTGCTGTTATCATCATAAGGACCAGTGGACGAAATGCAGCCGCCATCTTATAGCTGGAATATTGCTGAGTGTGGTGTTAAACAAACAAACTTATGACTAGCAACAAAAGATTTCTATTTCTTTGTATCAATAGAACAACTGATGTTCAGACAGTATGAATAGGAAAGTGACTAAAACATGCTGAGTCAGCTGTATAACAGCTGTATAAGAGTTTGTACCAGCAAAACTGTCACTGAAGCATGAGCAAGGTACACTCCTCTGTGTTACGATGACTAGGTCTGCAAGTTTTATCAATAGAATATACCACAATAAGACACAAATACTAACAATAAAAAGAACTTTTGTATTGTTTTCTAGTGATGCATCAGCTCACAATACGATATGCAAATATTTTCGTCACGTGACCCTGTTCACTGAAATCTGTGAATTACTACACCCCAGTGACCTTACTACAGACAAATGCCAAAGGGATATTTTTATGATCTTATCAACTCTGATCATTTTTCCAAATTTGAAAAATATGTTCAGGACATATTGGAGGATAATCAGTTGATTTCCTCAAAAATGGATGGATTTGAAGAAACCCTGCACACTGAGCCAAGTCATATCCAATCCCCTTTTCGGTTAGCACTTAGACCAATCTCATTAAAATCAGATCTTCCGTTAAACAAAGATCTGAGGATATCCCATTATGGGTTAAGTAAGACCAACCTTGCGCAAACTTTGACCCACCAATGGAATGACCAATCAGAAGAGAGCTTTCACATGCTTTACGGCACTAATTTCAAATTGGTGACAACGCTTCGAAACATATTTTGACAAATTCTCCATTAAAACTTTGAAACCTGAACTAAAGAACATTCTGGAATGGATAATACTAATAGAAGGTCTAGATTGTATGGATTCAGTCGTTAAACCTGTAACTATCGTTCAGAATTCCCCGTGTTAAAGTTCTCGTGGTTGCATGATTAGAAATCACATTCCGACGGTCACTTTCATGATCTGGTAAGCGACGCTCTGATTGGTTGGATTAAAGGTCGTTCTGACCTGACCCCTAATGGGATGTCCTCAGATCTTTGTCTAGCTGTAGCCAGAACTAAGGTCTGATTTCATTGAGATTGGCACTAAGACAAGCATGAAGTACTGCAGTCCTGTTACTTTCCAGAATCCTCACATGGATAGAAATGTACTCCAGGCTAGAACAAAAGGCTGCTGTTCCCCTCTTCCAACTAATAGTTTTCACACTCGTACAGCCCATATGATTACCCTTTTTCAAAATTGAGGAGGTTCCATTGATTCTTAAGGTCTTCAATGGTATTTGAATCTAGGAACCCCCTAAATTTTAACATCACGGTTATGACAAGGACTCCTTGATTTTCATGCGTACTGGCCGCATTAATGAGACAAGGCCTGAAATCACAAGCAAACCAATTACAAATATTACACTTATGTTTGCTTTGGTCTTTGATGTCAGCAATATTTCAGCTGTACGAGGGGACCTTTAAATATTCTGTCTGGACCACACAAACCTGTTAACAAAATATAAGTGCAACATCCTATGCCATTGGGGTACAAAACCACGTAATCAACCAAGTCACCTTATCTATTTCAGTGTTTGAAATTAAGTAGGCAAGTCAAAGGCAGGAGTAGAAACTAACAGTGTTAGCCCATGAGTCCTTATAATGATAACATATAGCAAAAGCCTTAAAAGTGACAAAGTTCTACTAGTCATTATACCTTAACTACTGGATAGTTTGGCAAGGACAACAGGACCAGTGCCTATAGACCAATCTAGTCTGTCAATCAAAATTGGCGCATGCGTCAGTTTGAGCCAATCAGAAGGCCGGGCGTGCTTTGCGGATTTGTCAGACTTACATCCGAGGTCAAACGACACCCGAGAAGCGACGTGGCTACGGTTTGTGCTATTTTCGCGATATTCATTACGTATCGCTAGGATTAGATATATACCTTTACCCAAACCCACAGAGTCAGGAGAAAAAATGTTTGAGGCTGATCAAGATGTGCGGTAGGCCTCACCATCAGTTAAATGTAGACACCATTTTCCACGGGAACCACGTCTGCTCAAAGGTGAGAATTTGCAAGAATTTTCGCACTTTGGCACATATGCATACTCAATACAGGTAAATGACAACAAGAAGCAAGTTATGATTTTACACGTTACAAACAAGGATAATGCTTGTAACTACAAAATCTTTTTTGAATTATGTATTTTGGCAACATCAGGCATTGAGTTAGCAGGTAATATTGCTGAAATATGACACGCGAGACGTCTGCGCCACACTGTAAACAAATATGACAGTGATCTGATTTTGGTTAGAGCAGAACGAAATCTACTATTATTTACATTGAAGTACAATCTAATGGAAATTGTATTCCTCTCTCTTAGATATGATTTATTTTGTTAGTTTTTTAGATATGATTTAGTTTCAAAATCACAAAAATCACAATAAGCTATCTATTAATATTGCAAATTACTCAAGCATAATGTTGCAAATTACACTAGCAGTAATAATTCTTTAAACATAGATATATAATCATACAATGGTTTTCGTTCCACAAAATATTTCGATTTTACTGATATAAGTTCCCATTAAATCATGCTTTGACTATTTCAGCATTTCTATGAAGAGACAGGACCCATGCAGTAATGAATTACCTGATCCTACTCTTGTGAATTGGAATCATCCCTTCAAGGTTAGAAAGAAGAGGACAATTTCGTGAGAAGGAAGTGAATTACTGAAATATTTTGACAGATTGAAATAAAAAAAAATCTTAGTTGACATAAGATATAGGTCATTCACTGGTAGTGGTAGTGGAAGCTTACTGATATACATTTTAGTGAAACAATATAACTGTTAAAAATTATTTTATGTGTCAAGTCATTTTAATAAATTTACTGGAAATAATAGCAAGTTTTTTATGAACTCAGAGTAACATGGTCAAGTAATGATATAAATTATAATCTAATCAAGTAATTAATAATGTTTCCAACCTGTCATTTAATTGATGCCGTAAAAAAGTAAGATTAATATGATTTAATTGCACTAACAAACACTAAACATTTGATGGTACAACATCCACCGGGTATAAAACTTAGCTTGTTGGCTCTTTCTATAGGACATAATATTATTTAAAAAATTCTTTTTAAATAATATATTTTTAAAAAAGAAAGTGTTGAAAGTCATTGTCAGTATCATAACACATGATACTTATTTCAAGATACAAAGAATTTGTTAACAAAGGCAGCATCTCTTTGTCACACCCTGATCAGGGCTGAGGCATTATCCAAAGTGCCTGACCAATTCTGATACAGAATGAATTATATAATTCTTAATACATGTCATATATAACTGTGAATATTGAAATGTATTTAACTCAAAATGTAATTCTTTACCTTGATTTGAGAAGATTGTCAATATTTGGTAATTGAGCAAGAGCTAGTGTTTATTAAGAATGTTGGTTAATTACATATTGTTCAAGTTTTGGTTATGATTACCGTATTCGACGTAATAAGCGCCCCGCTCTAATAAGCGCCCATGGCGATATTTGCTAATATATTGGCTTGTGAACAATCCCAATTAGCACCCCTTCCGATTGATCAATGTACACAAGACTTATCTATTTGTGTATAATATGCACTCGTGTGTTATATGCAACCTTAATTATGGGCAATTAAATTCTGGATAAATATATCTGTCGTGTATAATACACACAGACTTTTATTTTGCTTATTATGTTTCTAAGTTTGTCAGCACCATACCCGTGCTCGTGGGTTTCAGCGAAGTGGTAAACGTCTGAGACCTGCATCACTTCGGGCTTTCCTCCATATTAAGCTGACACGCCGTGATATAACTGGAATAATGTTAAAATCGGCGTTAAACCCACTCACTCAGGACATTTTCAAGTGGGGTTTTAATCTTTAGATATGATTTACCAAATTTTAGAACAACTTTATGACATTATGGATGACGATCAGTCAGTATCCTAGACAAGGAACTGGTCTGAATCCCTGTTTGTGTGTATTTTAATCATTTAAGGAAAGGTCATGGCCACCTCAGTATTTGTGAAGCATACTTGGAATGTATGTTTAAATATCTAATGAACTCAAGGTGTCCAGCAACCTAATATTTGCATTTAAATGTATGTTGTCTCAGTGACTCATGCATAAGTAATACTTGTCACTTCACATGTGATTTGTAAAATGAAATATTATTTAGTGTTATTTCCTGTTGTTATGTGGTTTCTGGAGCAATGAAAGAATTATTTCTTCTTATTAAGTAACAGTCATGATGTCAACAGGTAATTTTGTTGATTAAGGCTTTTAACTTATGACATATGTATGTCTTTGGATGGCATTTAGAAGTGATACACAAAACGGAAGAAAATTTAAGGATGGTGTTGTTCCCCATAGTTAAGAAGTTAACACCCATAAATTCTCTTCCTTATGAGATATTTGTTGTACTTCATTTACATGTTTAGTTGTTAGCAGTAATAATGCTTGGATTAGCAAGTCTTTTGAATAAAAGATCATATATGAATTTTAATTTGTGTTGAATATTTTTTCAATGCAAGTTAATTGATGGGAAGTACTGCAGACCCTGTCTTCAGATACTTTTGCCACCACAGGTTTCCCTTTTCCGGAACATGAATCCGACTGACTTGCCATAACTATGGCAGTTTCACTGTTACAGGTGCTCATTTTATCTTGGATCCTCTTAATGTTTTCAAACATGAACCTAAATGTTGGCAGTTTATTTAGTCCAATATTCTGGAAGTGTGACCAGGGATTTTGATCTAAATTTAGAATTCCAAACTAAGTGCCCTTGGCAAACAGATTGGGAAAAAAAATAATAACATAATTTCCTTACATTTTGCATTATTTTAGTATGGCCTAGAAACATTTGAAGAGAGACAGTTTACTGACATCTGCTACAGATTTAGGGCTGAATAGGGTCTAGATTTATCCCTGGTGACATACCCAACCCCATGTTCCAGATGCCCAAATAAAATATATGTTATGATTTATTATATAATAAAAACCAATGTAGCAGTGGGGAAAATAATGTACTGCTTTGATTTTATTCTTTTATTCAACTATTCTTATTCAAATGTTTATTTATTAATAAGACCCACTAACTCCATGCCTTTCAGGCTTTATTAGTTTCACTTAGAGCACCAGACAAAAAACGTGGCCAATGTAACTGTTGACATTCTATTTATAGATATCCACATGATTTCTAACTTTGTGCTTGTGTTTACGGTTTCCAGTACTTTCCATACACTAAATTGCGATGCAAATGTAGCGGCCATAAAATTTCCGAGTCCCGTGATGGGATTCCAACCACAGACTTTCTGACCGAGGTCAGACGCCTTGTCCACATGACCAAAGAGGTTAACCCCATCAGAAAGCTGACAAGGTAAGGATGTCATCTGTGGGATGACTCCATGCCCTGCTACACAAAGTAAAAACAAAACTTAGTTACCCCGCCCTTGGATGAGTGATATATTATTTACATGCTATATATTGAAAATATATTATGCTCTGCCTGACGTGAGTGCTTCGAAGTAGTGCACACTTCTAACTTTCAGCCATGGTGACTTCCTCATTACACCATTACATCGGACATATGACTCATTCTTACTCCCCATATGCAATTTGACAACTAAAATAGAACCCAAAACAGAACTATTTTTGATATTTTTGACACACGACTGGCAACAAAACATCCTGAGCCAAATTCATCACCCGCTCATTCAAGTTTCACCGGCTGTGACGCCATAGCGAATAGCCAGTGGTTGTCCCCCCTAACGCCTAAAACGAGGACGGCAGCTGGTGGGCGGGGCTTATCGGTCGGGACTGGATCGGTCTATTCTAACGCTGTTTTCCACCGTCCCAGTATATTCAACAACTACACACTCCAAAGGAGTAAGCACAGGTTACTGTGACTCAGAATCTTTCAAATTATCTTATGCCAAATATGTAAACAACAAAACAACAGCATACCTAGTTCAGCCATCATCTCATAGTTTTTCCTCATGTTTCGTAGTCGTAGCTTTTCATAATTGGACATGGTGGTCAGTTCAGCCTTTGTGAAGAACTGTTCGATTTCATCACAAACTTTCTTCTTCATGATGGCCTTGTAGTCAATGGGACGCTCACCTTCTCTGCTCAAAGCTGGCAGGATCTATAAAATAAGTGATTCTCCAGTGAGTGTTTGCATTAAAGGCATACCATGTACAAAAATATGCACTGAAACATACTAGGAAGCAAAACAACCCAACCTACAGCCAACCCTCATGTGGAATAATGTTTACTTCATACATAATTTAATGTTGTTTTGAATCAAGGTTTCTCTTGCGTCCCAGAATCAAAGTGACATCGTATAGCCGTTGTTTATCAATGGCGATGCGGGAACCAGCGAAGTATGAAATGATGTTTCTCTTTCATGTCTTGTCTGTAGAGGCACTGCTGATTGGCTAAGAAAAGTAAGCCAAACACAGAACTTGTTAACACAATCTTGACAATGTCTAGGACACAAGGTCAAGACGGTACCGCCCAAACTTCATCGAAAAAAAAGAAAGTGTCAAGAAAGTTGACTAGAAATGCTGATGTTTAACTAAGAAGATTCAAAGAAGTTTTGCTGAGTTTGATAACCGGAGAAAGATTAAAATTAAAATGATCAAGCTGCCACCACGGTGCAGGTATTCAACAAGACAAGATGACAAATCCCCCCAGCCCCCACAAATTTGAATGAACAAATCTTTTGACTGGTGTTTAGAGAACTTGATCAGAGAATTTCTAATGAATATGTCTGTCTGTATAAAAGAGTAGTTATTGAGCTGACCCGGTAAGATTCCGGAGTAGAATAAGTCTTCAGAAACCCATGCTTGCCGTAAAAGGTGACTATGCTTGTCGTAAAAGGCAACTAACGGGATCCGGTGGTCAGGCTCGCTGACTTTGTTGATGCATGTCATCGATCCCAATTGCGTGGATCAATGCTCATGATATTAATCACTGGATTGTCTGGTCCAGACTCGATTATTTACAGACCGCCATCATATAGCTGGAATAATGCTGAGTGTGGCATTAAACAACAAACCAACAAGTTATTGAGCTATCCAAACAATTCCATGGATTTGTGTTTTTCAATGTCAGGTACACACCACTTTGAACAGTCAGTCAAACTTGTTGCCATGGAAACAGAAAAAAATATAAACTCTAAAAATCCCTAAATAGCAAAAGACACCAGTTGACAACATGGTCTTTGTGTGCAGTTTCAAAAGTAGAGATATGGTCCGCACAAACACACCACCAGGGGTAGAAACTAACATTTTTAGTCCACTAGTCCTTATAATGATAACAAGTAGCAAAAGCCTTATAAAGGGCAAATTTCTACAAGTCCTTATGATACCTTAAGTTAACCATTGGGCAGTTTGGCAAGGACTACAGGACGAATGCCAATTTCAAACACTGACCACTATGAACAGTAAAAGTCAATCTTGTTGCCACAGAAACAGCAAATCTACAAATTTTAAACACCCCCCAAGTAGCAAAAGACACCATTTCACAACCTGGTCTTTATTTGTGCAAAGTGTTATGAAAGAATACTTACTAGTTTTAGAGAAATGGTCTGGACAAACACACCACAATGAACCCTAAAGTCAAACTTGTTGCCATGGAAACAGAAAATATATACTATCTAAACACCCCCCAAGTAGCAAAAGGCACCATTTGACAACCTGGTCTTTGTTTGTGCAAAGTGTTATGAAAGAATACTTACTAGTTTTAGAGATATGGTCCGGACAAATACGCTACTAAGAACAGGGTCAAAGTCAAACTTGTTTGACAGGAAAAATCAATTTTAAAAAATTCCTAAATAGCAAAAGGCACCACTTCAGCCCTTGGTTAACACATGTACAAGGTTTGGATGAAAAGTCTTTCACAGTTTTTAAGTTGTGCTCCGGATATGACACCTACTAACCCTACCCTTTTTAGACAAGTTACAAATTGTTTCCATGGATATTGAGAAAAAGAATACGCCCCAAATCCGCAACTAGCAAAAGGCACCACTTCAGGATCTGTTACATCATGACATATATCTGCTAAGTTTTGATGAAAAATATTGAAAGGTTTTCGATATGTTCCGTAAATGAAATGATTACGGACGGACGGACGGGCAGAGCACAGGCATCGACTATATCTCCCCACATTATGTGCCAGGGGGATAAAAAGGTATTTCCAAGACTGGCAGTGGTAGCAATTCCCCCACACCATGAAATTCGCCGTTTAAATCTATACTCACGTGCTCATGAAACACAAGAAAATATATTGATTTTGATTTTAATTTTGGCTTGGGTACATTTCTGTTTACAGAATCGTACCTGGGGTTACATTTCTGTAGTATCTGTGCCGACAACGACCCCTTGAGCTCAACTTACCGGTATGTCCATGATGATTGTCCACTTCGATGTTCACAGTCAAGAGCTCACTCTGAAAAATGAAATCAGGAATGAAAACATGAAGATACGTGCACAACTTGGAATCATTCATAGATAAATAAAAGTGACAAATTCCGGTTTCCAAGAACTTTCTGTCAAGAACAGAGTCGATTGTTCGATTCCGACTATATCACAAGAATGTCAACCCATACATACATGTTCACATTACTATACAATTAACTTTGTGCGAAATGTTTGCTTTGTATTCAAAGGTGACAAGCCTTTCAGATATACAGACAAGGCAGACATGACATTCGTCCACATGTGAAAATCAGCTTGTCATCATTTTGGGACCCCATATAGCATGTTCCTGTAACCACACTAAACTGTCGATTATTGTTTTGAAATTGACCACGAATCAAAATGATCAATGTCACAACATAAAAAAATAATTAACATGGATCTTACCTGACAATAATCGATTCAAAAAGAGAAAAACTCTGAAGAGAATATTTTCAGTGCTTTCGGCAGTTGTCTCGCGCATTGGAAACAGATAACTGGGTGCCCTGTCTGAGTTGCTCTAAAATCTATGTTCAAGAAGGGGTTGCGCAACAGATAGCAGACGCCAGTATTTGCAGCAGACGACATTGGCACTTCCGGTAACCAATTTCCCGCGTAAGAATCACGTGACATCATTGACGCGACGTGTTCCAGCTAGCTTTTTTAATGAAACGGGATAGATTTGACAAAACATGTGCTACGAGTGGCTGTGAATAAAGTTCCCTGGTTAGGCCAACATTTTTAACAACCTGAACACTACAGGACAAATTATTATAAGTATAAATTGAGTGTGCATTCGTTTTTCTATCTCTTTTTCTCATGAACCCAAAGTGTCGAAATGTGTTTGGATTAGCGTTTAAAGCCATAATCGGGTTTTATATACATATATATTGTAATATCAGAAAATATTAATTCAACAAATTACCTTGAGTCTCTTATCACGTTAATATGAGTTTGCCAACCCCCTCTTGGAAAGCGGGATTCAGGGTTTATATTAGGCCTAATAGAAGTATTCGGGACTCGACCAGCAGTGCGCTACGTGGGACGCAAATAAAATCGTACTTAGATTCAACATTTCCACGAAAAAATATAATTTAGTGTACGTCAATATCCTTCATATTATTTCATTTTTTCGATATTTTTTCAGCAATCCAACTGTAAATATCACCCTTTTCTCAATGTTTTTGAGACTTGCGTAAAGTACGTGACTTAAAGGTAAGCAATGAGACTGTGTGTGTGTGAAAACATGGATGATATTCGGGATTAAGGGGAGGTTTGTGTGGGTGTTTTTAAAAATATAATCTTTTCCCTAAATTAAATTGGTCCTACCTCGGGTATTAGGCCGACCTCAAAAACTGAACTTGCATGGCATTGGACGTTTGAGGTCTTCGATCCTTTTAGAAGAAAAATACATTTAAATCGCGGACTGAAAAAGAATTCTTACTCGAAATAGATCTCCTGGTTGTTATTCAGGAATACAGTTCAGTTTATCTTCTTTCCTGGGAATAATTTCAACTATTAACGGTATTTAGTTTGTGTCCTATGTCCTGCCAAATCGTCCAGTAATTCTCTTAGAATTATGCCTTCACATTATTTTACACCCGCTTCATTAAAGTGATTTCCGGTGACTGTGATGTAGTTTTACGCCGAGCCATATGAGTATGACGACTTGGGACGCCAGAAATTGGCTTCACACAATTCAATCATTATAGAAGAATCGAACCCGGGCCTTCGGCGTGACGAGCGAACGCATTAACCACTAGACTATATATGAAAGAAACAAACATAAGTTAAAAAATTGACTTAAATCTGAGTTTTTACTCAAATTTGAGAAAACTCAGCAAAATGCATTTCTCGAACCAAACTGAGTTTGATTTTGAGCTCAAACAGAGTTTACAACTTGAGTTAGGTAGGAAGGTAACTTAAGTTTTTTTGTCGGTCATAAAATGGCGGTGTTGAATAGGCGTAGACGTACGTCGTAGGCAGAAACAAACATCAACATTGTCAAGGGGATTAGTCGATAGACAAAATCCTCTCGAGTTCATGGAACCCGAGGAGTTATTCATGAGGTTCCGTTTCCGTGCGGAGAGCATTTTATTTATTGTTTCCCTTGTTTGCGAGAAACTTGAACGGTGCTCCAACCGAAGCAGCCCCCCAGGTAGCATGCCATCATCGGCCCTGCATCGGCCCAACGTCGGCTACACCATCGGCCCAACGTCGGCAAACTGCATCGGGCCGATGAAGTTTTGCTCATCGGATCGGCATCGGCCCAACGCCGGCAAACGTCATTGGCCCTGCATCGGCACTGCACCGGCCCAGCATCGGCCCAGCGTCGGCAAACATCGTCGGGCCGATGAAGTTTTGCTCATCGGATCGACATTGGCCCAACGTCGGCAAACATCATCGGCCCTGCATCGGCAATGCACCGGCCCAGCATTGGCCCAGCGTCGGCAAACAATGTCGGGCCGATGAAGTTTTGCTCATCGGATCGACATCGGCCCAACGTCGTAAATAGTTATCTGGCCAGCCTCCGGCAACTGTTATGGAATCAGCATTGGATGGACATCGGCCGAACGTCGACAATAATTATCAGCGCAGCATCTGCCATTGTCTTAAATAGGCTGATGTCATCAGAAGTCATAACTGACAACATCTCATCTTCATATTTCATATTTTCCAAGTGTAGTGTTAGGGTACATAAAACTAAACATTTCTAAAAGCTGCAGCTAGCCGTGATGTTAAAGTTACAAAGATAAAAGGTAAAACTAAAAAATACTGCATTTTTAAAAAGATAATATTTTTTTATCATAGTTAATACTTTGAAAACCAAATGTTAGTAATATAAATACTTCTAGCTGTACAAAACAATCGAAATGCTTACACTAGTTACAGTACTATTTTTTATGTACCCTAATACATGTGTAGTTAATACTTATAAATAAACACAAAGAGCAAAATAGAATAATAAACTTTATTATTAATTAATTATTATTTACAAGAAAACAGTGTTACTACCTGCAACAAGGCGGATGTGAAACATATATTCTCAAAATCTGTTTTAAAACACAGTCTAAACATATACCCCTCATATTGGCCTGCAAAATTTCATTTATGTGGCTTCAAATTCAGAGACAAACTCCCCCCCCCCCCCCATATTTCATCAAGTTAAAATAGCATGAAGAAAAGGCCATAACTCCATACAAAATAAGTTCTTATAACCATCTTCTGGAGTTTGTACCTTAGATAAGCATGGAAAGTTTCATTTATTAACTTCAGTAGTGTCCAAGAGAACCTGGCAGTATATGTACCAAGTTCAAAAACAAGGGTCATAACCCTGTGAAAAATATGTTGTCAACACCATCTTTTTGGATTTCTTTGTTCCGTTGCAATTCAGCACTTTTGTTTGCAGATTCTCTATCTACACCTCTGTTTTTCAGTACGCGTATTCCTTATGCCATTTCTAAGCCTTGCTCCTGGAACTCGAAGCCATTCTTTTACACAGGTCACCATGTACTTGTCAGTGGCTTGTAAGAGCCCAGCTGCAGGCTTCCTCCTCAGCTTCTGTTTACAAATGATAGCAAAAAATGTCAGTGTGCATATTATAAGTCATTGCATGCACTCTCACAATTACAAGTAATGGACTTCACAAGTGTGTTAACATAATGGAATAATAGAATAAGTAATACCCTGTTCACATGCACCACCTTACATATGTGTGTATATTTTATTTTAAGTCTTGACACCTGTTAATAAATACAGGGTTCACTCAAGGAATTTTCTGCCATGGGCCCTTTATGTGACAATTTCATATATTCCCTAGGTACACCCGCACTTGTCCATACAGCACAATGTTAAAATGCCCCATTGTATTTGAAAATGTGGGCCTTTTTCCAAATTTAGGGGCTAAAAGCAGAAGGCCCCACCCTAGAATTATCGGAATCCCAGTAAGTAAATTGATGAGTTAATAATATGTGTAAATAAGTAAATTGAATTATGTGTAATTATATACGCAAATAACATATCAACTCCCAATATTGTATGGTAGGTCCCTAATCTGTTTCTTATGTCAATTAAAAAAGATTTTATAACTGACATATTACCCTATTAATTTAGCCCAATAAAAATCCCCAATAACCACATAACCCCGCTCCTCCAATCTTGCTGGAAAACAGTTTTAGGTGTGCAATCTCTATTGTATGTCCATCAAAAGTAAGTCAGCATGAAATTTCATTTGGAAGATTACCATAGTAAGTGTCAGGGTCCCTTAATAGGGCAAACATGATATTAAATATATGCTTATAAATATTTCAAGCAGAAACATGTATCAGTTGGTTTGGTTTGTTGTTTAACGCCTCACTCAGCAATATTCCAGCTATATGACGGCGGTCTGTAAATAATCGAGTCTGGACAAGACAATCCAGTGATTAACATCATGAGCATCAATCCATGCAATTGGGATTGATGACATGCATCAACAAAGTCAGAGAGCCTCACCTCCCGATCCCATTAGTCGCCTCATACGACAAGCATAGTTGCCTTTTACGGCAAACATGGGTTGCTGAAGATATCTTCTACCCCGGATCTTCTATATGAATCAAAATTGGAGTAAATTTCCCATACTTGATACATCTAAAGAAATTTAATTCACTCACCAGTTCTCTCTCAGTTGCTCGATTTTGGAAAAGCTGCTAAGAGTTCATTCAGCTCATCCATGTTTGCCAATCTGATTTTCTTAAATAGAAATATAAGGATATTATATGTCAAGTTTGTGTAGCAGCAGTGAGCACTTAGCTATTATGGTGATGATGTCAAGAGGTTGAGGGGAATATTGCTCAAAACATAAAAGTAACATTTAAATAAAGCTTTGGCCATACACAGATATCAGGTCCTTTCCTTAAGTCATACATCTTATCTCATATATTTGCACTTGTACATACAGTCCTTATCTGGAGCCATGTAGCAGAAATAATTTCCCAGGGAAAGTATTTTCATGTTAATAGCCATAGCCACATCCATTGAAAAGCAGTGAGAAAATCCCCATATTGACATAATATTGACTTGTACATACAGTCCTTATCTGGAGCCATGTAGCAGAAATAATTTCCCAGGGAAAGTAGTTTCACGTTAATAGCCATAGCCACATCCATTGAAAAGCAGTGAGAAAATCCCCATATTGACATAATATTGAACAGATCCTGTGAAGTCTGGTTACCACAAAACAGATTTCATTTATTATATGATGCCAAAATATATGTAGATTACATCATGGTAAACCAAAACTGCAAATAAACGTTTTTCATTAAAAGATCAGATACAAAGGTATGTACATATTACAAACACTTGTATGCAAAAAATAGCAGGAAAGTATTGGGGACAAGTAATTTTATGCAGTTTCATTGCTTGTAAACATAGGCAAAGGGATAATGATAAACTGAAATAATATATCTTTAGTTAGAATAAATCAAATTTGAAACAAGGCTGTGGGTGTTTTTCTACAATGGATAATGTCCTGAAAAATCTGTACTGAAGTATCTTCCTCAAAGTTTTACCATTAATTTGAAATTTGATCAAATAAATGACATTCTAAATTGTTTTGGATTATATATTTAGCATCATACCTTTGAAATAGTACATTTAAAAAAAATTAATTCAGTATTTCATCAAAAATGTACATCATAAATTACTTAACTAGATAAGACTACCATACCCCCCCCCCCAAACACACACAACCTAAAAATCCATTCTGAAATAGCCATATCTCAAAACCTCAATCGATCGATACAGATACCATACATAGGTATAAGATTTCTGATCGATTATAGGCCTAAGTCTATGTAAGGTATCCAGCAGATCTTGATAAAATTGCCCACACCTGTAATGCGCAGTGATCCGTTTACTAAAAGAGCTGTCCTTTCATTTCGCCCATTATCCAGAAAAAGTTCCAAATTCGCAAGTAACTATGACATTAAAAAAACATACATTTTTTTTTTTATTTCAACTTTTTGGTGATCGAAAACCAAACTCGGCAGTGAAGCTCCGTTCATCGATCAGTAGGAAACATTAGCTGGATCGCATGACATGCACACGCAATGCTGAAAGTTTCCGAAAGCCTCGTTATGAATTTCATGTTCACTGCTTTTTGCGCTGACAGCAATCACAAAATTGACTTGTAAATTCGAGTTTGTAATCAATTTCCTAACCTCATCCATCCCCACACTTAACAAATACGCATGTGACAATGACAAATAAAGCAATGTTCATTCAAAAATACTAATGTAAGTAAATGTTTGGCTATTCATTTGCTTGCCGCTGTAATACTCTCACCCCGAGATTGCGACTCGTTGGTTGAACATCGCTGAATCTACATGGAAATAAAACATATCTTGTCATGTTTTGTATTTGCCCTTGTCCCCGCGTTTTGCTAGAAATATGTATATGGTGGTATTTAAAAAAAATATAAATAGAGAATCTGGTGAGGATGCAGTGTCACGACATATTCCACGGATTTTGACACTGACGTAGAATTGACAGGAGTGTGTTTCTCAAAACCTCCAAAACACATAGGCCTAGATTTCTCTACTCACGTTGACACTTATGAATTTACACTGTTTCTCGTTTCAATTGTAAGGTTTGAAAATGAAATAAACACCTCGTAAATACAGTAATGAAGTAAACACTTACCGCAAAATAGATTTTCCCTCAGCCCTCCACACATCATCCTTTCGTCGTCTGCTTGAAATGACGCGCGTGAGTAACAGCGCCCTCTATAACAAGAGTAGCTTCCCTTGGAAACATGTTGTGAAAACGTTGGACCAACGTAACATAACCGCTCGCGATATTCCAAACTTTTGCCAATATCATGTAATTTGCTGAATGAATTGTAAGATGTGACGAATCCCGTCTGTATCTTCTCTGTCTGTTGTATATGTGCAGCCAAAATGGTCAGTGAATGTGCTTGATCTATTTAATTTAAAAATTAAAAATAAAGTTAATATTTTGAGTTCGAATAGAATTATTGTATTATTCGTAAATATACTTGATCTATTATTTGTCACATTGTAATCGACAAATGTGTTTTTTTCTTTTATGTTATCATAACAAGATCAAATCATATATCAGGTTCAATGTCAGTGCCAGTCACCAGCATTGGCCTGACAGCGGACCGCTGCAGTTTGCCGATGCCGATATTGCCGGCGGTTGCCGATGCAAAGCCAACGTCGGCCCGATGTAGGTGTGCTAGCTGGGCCATTACCTGTTTTAACGCAGGTACTTGTCGCCCTGCGTTTCCTGGCCACTGGATCTTTTTATTCTTTGATCGCTGATTCATATTCGATTATTTCAACTTCTTCGGTATTTCGGTCAGTTTAATTTCTCGAAACAAACTTAAGGTTTGACTCAAATCTCAAACTGAGTTTTCAAAAAACTCAACTGCATTTCTCGAATCAAACACCAGAGTTTTTACCTCAGGACTTAAAGTCCGATCTCAGTTTTATTTTTATGCGATGTAAGCGGCCTTGGCGCGAGATTTGACTTCCGTTTCCAATGTAAACACGGAAGCGCGTGATGTTACATTTGTCGTCTGCTGCTGAAACCAAACGGAGGCCAGAGCGAAAGACAACGCCAACAAAATTCAGGATCGCTTATTTGGAAAATTTAAAGGATGCGGCACGCTGAAGGGAGCTAAAATTAAAGAACAAGCGTAGGAGGAGGTGGTGAAGGCCCTAAATGCGTAAGTCACATGGTTGCAGTTGTTATAGTATGACTCGATCTATTATCGCGGTGTCGGCAAATCTCGTAATCCACACACCTGTCGACTGTTTACTTACGCAAATCTAAATCAAATGACTGATTGAACACAAACATAAATTTGGACTCAGCAGCGGACGGGAGGCAGGCATGCTTCTTCTTTGAAGACAGGAAATCAATAGGGTTGTATTAACTTTCGTCACCGACAACACCTCTTGCTAAGTGGTTTTCTTTGTTCTTATTATTTAAACTGTTGGCAATACAGCAAGGTGAGCTACAGTGCCTGACTCTTTTTTTCATTTATTTTTTTTCTCAAGCAACACGTCGGACTCCGGTACGACGTTCAAGTCACATTCCTGGAGCATAACTCCACGCAAAATTGTATACACGTCAGAATAAAACGTAACGCCGAAATGGCGCCTTTCTAATTCATGACATGTTTATTTTTTGTTTGACTCATTGACGATTCATAATTTCTCATGTATTTACGTCAGTCAACTACTGTACTGGTGAATTTTGCTATTCAGAAATTACAATGTGACGGAATATTATATTTATATCCAGTGCATATTTATAAACCATTCAGTGCTTCTCTTAGATGAAATTAAGACAAGCGTCATTTCGGGCCTTCCTCCCACATCAAGCTGACCACCCGATCCAGGCAATACCGTATTAAATAAATAAATAAATAAATAAATAAATAAATAAATAAATAATAAAAATAATAAATAAGCCCCCAGGTCGCTCTAAAAATTAGAAACAGGGGGCTCTTATTAGAATATTATTTTGGTGAGAGAAAAAAAACAGTCGAAAGATAAATTTCTTGATTTGTACTGACAGCCTGAAATGTTTATATACTAAAGATACATTTTTTCGGAATTTAATTGCCCATAATTAAGGGTGCATATTACAAACGAGTGCGTATTATATACGCGAGTAAATAAGTGTTGTGTATATAGATCAATCGGAAGGGATGCTAATTAGGATCGTTCACTAGCCAACATATCAGCAAATATCGCTGTGGGCGCTTATTAGAGCGGGGCGCTTACTACGTCGAATACGGTATTACCTACTACTAGCACAGATTTGCTAGTAGCAGCTTGGTACAAAGACGGTCTATACGTCTCTGGAGACTAACATGTACTGCTACCACTAACTAACAGTAACAACATGAAAGAGCATGACCATATTAGGCAACACCATATTTCTCATCCAAGGCACGCCATATCGAGGCAAGCAACACACAGTAGGTTCTTGACGTCACCATAGTTACAAATCATGACTGGGTCATGACAAGTAGGAATTTTGGTAATAGTTTCTTTATGATATCACTTTCGTATGCAGATCATTCGCTGGGTAACGTTTGCAATCTAGAAGTAAGGAAGCCTACTGAAACTATTTGACGATGTGCTTACGTTGTTTAAACAAGTCTCAATATTACTGTTCCATCTATAATCTTATATGTCTACAATTCTTTGGGTCGTTGCGAAAACGTGAAGGTCAAGGTCCATATAGTTAGGCCTGCTATCAACGGATAGTGAACGCCGAGAGCAGGATGGGAGTAAAACATTCCATCTATCTAAAACTAAATTGGTAGATCTAGTCACAATCATGAACTGTACGTATTATCAATATCGACTACTGTCGACCGTGTTGTGTCTATATATACCTTTGCAGACAAAGTTTTATATCTTTTTATTATCGGCACTACACGATGTCGTTACGAGTTACCTCCCTTGCTAATCCATATTTTCCCCTGGTTTTCGGACGCGTAAGAAACACATGTAGTTTACTCTCTAATCACATGAACAAATGTAAAATATCTATTCACTTTTAAAAGAGCATTTTCCCTTAGAAACAAGCCATCAACTGTATACTTACAATGGCTGTGTGATGCTATCCCCCGTTATAGCTCGAGTAATCACGATGAACATCGCAGTCCGAAAACGATTGACGTTTGAGTTGATCCGACGGTATATTTGTAAAGATTTGCTATTTATAAAAAAAGCGTCAGCAATGTCACTGTGGCCTGTAAATGGAATCTAGAACAGACAAACCAGTGAATGTAGTTTTAGCGACGGTCCACACAGTTGGGGTACAAAGACAGATACAATTTAGTCACAGACCTCATCACGCCATGTAACGCAGGCCAGTCGTTAGCCTTGCTCCAATGTTGTACTGGAAGATATGTCCATGGATGTTTGTTTATGTGATATGTAATGGCGCACTCAGCAATATTCCAGGTATATTCTAAACCAGAATCCCCACAGGGGGGCGTTATATATTAGGCCATGCTTAAAAAATATATAATTCAGAAGCTAATTTATATTGAATTTGACACTTTTCTCTTAGGCAAAAAAAGACATCTCTTTTGTTAAATTCTGGACAATAATTATTTTCATTTAACGCACCCTGCACAGTGAAGCATATCCATATTCATGTTTCTTTGTATTCACTCCATTCTAAACAATTCAAGACACTCAAGGTTTTTTGGGGGGAAGTTTTTGTTCTACTAAAAGAAAGCTTAGGCCTACTTGGCAAATAAACATTCGCTTGTCTGCAGTCTCATGATGAAGATAGATATGTAATGCTATCCCAGAATATTTAATGTGTACTTTAGTTATGATCTAGAGCATAAACTATGTGATAGTTTGACCCACTTTTACTATTATCCACACCATCCTTACAGTGTTATTGTTATAGATTAAACTCAGTTTTTCTGATTGAAAAACTCTTGGAGAAGAGTCAAACTGGCACAAACTTGCATATAATGTATTGTCAAACTTAATTTACTTGTGTAAACTATATGTTTGGGAATTATTACAGCTTACAAATACAATCATTTTTAATACTTAAGCATGACTTTCTTTCTAAGTCAGCTGAGGTAAAAGTATTTCAATCAAGCATTTCCTGAATATTCTACCAAACCATGAAATACCGTCCTTCAAGTTTTTAGCATCAGTCTGTTTTATGGTTCTATTCTTTTTCAGAAAAGTTCACTTCACAGTCTTGCCATGTTCGTATTTTTGGTGATCAATTTAGTTATGCTATTCTTAAGCAGGAAACAGGAAATGTATATATTGTCAAAAGCAAATACTGTATTCGATGTAATAAGCGCCCCGCTCTAATAAGCGTCCACGGTGATATTTGCTAATATATTGGCTCGTGAACAATCCCAATTAGCACCCCTTCCGATTGATCAATGTATACAAGACTTATTGATTCGCGTATAATACGCACTCGTGTGTCATATCCACCCGTAATTATCGGCAATTAAATTCTGGAAAAATATATCTTTCGTATATAAACATTTCAGGCTGTCAGCATAAACCTTGAAATTTATCCTTTAACTCATAAATAATTATCTAATAAGAGACCCCTATTTCTAATTTTGAGAGCGCCATGGGCGCTTATTATGTCGAATACGGTACATGTATTGTTAAATAAGGACCTATTTTCTGTCTTGTACAGTCCACGGAGGGCAGAAGGAGCAGGTCTGTCAGATGGAGAAGGTCTTGAGAGACTGTGGTCTTATCTGGGAAAATTTGCAAATATTGCCAAGGAAATGACAACAGAAAACAGGATTTACCTCCTCAGTGATGCCCTTCTCCACTTCGGCCAAAACATTCAAGACAAATGTGGTGTGTAACAATCATACCTAAGATTAGCAGCTGCTGTACCACAATGATGAATGATAATACAGAGCCCCAGATAAGCTTTTGGTGTTGTGGGTATTTTACCCATGCATTTTAAAATCATTGGGTATCAGTAATTCTGTCTGGGTATTTAAATTTCTGTTACCCACTTGTTTTTACACATGTGGGTATTTAACTTAAATATTGTAAAACACTATTCATCTAGGCCTTTCAAGCCGATATCGTGTGGGTTGGACAGCTTTATAGGACTCAAAAGTACCACAATACTTTCACAAGAAAGTGTGATGGCTAATGATCATGATGTAACTGTCATCGTGGAGTTTGGCAAGGTTAACGGAATGCCCGTTTATATAATTTCAAAATAAGTTGCTGATTTGCTAATCGAATACGCAGGGTTACTTCGCAATATTTTGATGATATGCTCAAGTTCTATTTTTGTAGCGTATCTGTAATGTTCGTTGCGTATTTGATACGCTTGGATTTTATTTTACTGCGTTTTTCTTCATTTCTGATGCGTATTTCACGCAGATACGCAGCTTATCTGGAGCTCTTATAATATGTTCATCTGTAAGCTATGACGTTTGACCTTTTAATGTGTTATCTTCTTTATCTGCAATTAATGTTAACTCTTTGGTCCCAGAATTATCCTTTTTGTCACATAATGTTGACTAAATATGATAATAATAACTGGATATATTGTATGTGGTCCTTAACTGTTGAGGTGAGGTGAAATGGAGTTTAACGTCGCGTCCAAGATTATTGCAATTATATAGCAACGTGCATATATGTGTGTGTGGCTGATTGTACTAGGCCGGACTGATGCCGATTTATAGAGCTATCACACTGAGATACCATGCCGCAGTTTAACATGAATATCCCACTCAGACACAGTATACTGACTCCAAGTCCTTGTTTAGCCCCTTAATGCCAAGCGCCAGACAGGGTAACATCAAGTACCATCTTTTAACGTCTTTTGGTATGACGCGGCCGGGGATCGAACCCCTCTCTCCGGGCGGGCGCTCTACCACTAGACCACGGATGCTGTCCTTATCTGTTGAAGTTACAAAGGTTTCACAATGTTAAGTATGTGTTCCATGGGCAGAGAAATTTGTTTATGTCTTAATGTTTATAGTGTATTTGAACTGGAAGGTACTGTTTTCATTTCAACTAGCTACAACTTTGGTCAGAAGACACGAAAAGGCCATTGAAATGGAGCAATCTAGCAAGGCTGCTCTCGAGGATTTGTTGGCTGCTCTGCCAGGTATTCTCATTAGCTTATGCGACCCATGAAAATCCGGTCTTCAGCAACCCATGCTTGCAATAAAAGGCGACTATGCTTGCCATAAAAGGCGACTAACAGGATCAGGTGGTCAGGCTCGCTGACTTGGTTGATGCATATCATTGATCCCAATTGTATGGATTAATGTTCACTGGATTGTCTGGTCCAGACTCGATTACTTTCAGACCACCGTCATATAGCTGGAATATTGCTGAGTGAAGTGTTTAACAACAAACAAACAAACATTGGTTCATGCAATGGCACTTGCCTTTAAAACCAACCAAATGGAAAGTATCTCATGACTTTCTTTCAATTTTGGTGTTTATTATTATGTACTTATTTCCTGTACAAAGACATATTGTAAGAATGTAGTAATTATATCCCACAGGTGCTGGTACCGTATTCGACGTAATAAGCGCCCCGCTCTAATAAGCACCCAAGGCGATATTTGCTAATATATTGGGTAGTAAACAATCCCAATTAGCACCCCTTCCGATTGATCAATGTACACAAGACTTATTTATTCGTGTATAATACGCACTCGTGTGTTATATGCACCCTTAATTATGGGCAATTAAATTCTGGAAAAATATATCTGTCGTGTATAATACGCACAGACTTTGTATCATTTCAGGCTGTAGGTATAAACCACGAAATTTACGATCTTTCAACGCTGTTTCTTTTTTCACAAAAATGTTATTCTAATAAGAGGCCCCTATTTCTAATATTGAGAGCGCCCTGGGAGCTTATTACGTCAAATACAGTATATCACACAAACATTTGGTCTCTTTAGTCCAAGGTGTCACTGACGTTTGTATCAGAAAAAAAATGCAATGAATAATAATAGGGTTGTATTTTGGGTTCATTGCTTTGACAAGGTTGAAATAGTACAAATCTAATTATGTATAAAAGTCTTTAATCGTGATAAAAAAATGTGTCAGTGCTTACTTATTACTTTCTCTAAACCTGCAAGAAATAAAGCAAACAACAACATGAACAATATGTCAAAACTAAAAAACTTTTTTAAGTTCTATCTTTCCTTGAACTTACAAAGGAGTGAGTGAGTGAGTTGTGTTTAATTGGGGCGAACCGGGATTCGAACCCACAATCATAGGTTTCTGGCATGCCCAAGGGACGCAACTCTGTACAGCGAATCGCGGCGACGACTGGGCCAGCCGTGCCCCCAACTTACAAAGGAAATAAAGACAGTCTATGTTATCAATATGCCTTATGATGAACACACATGATAATGTATAGTTCTGAAATGTTTAGTTCTCTTATGTTACTGGTACATCGATTCATTACTTCAACTTTAGTTTTGGGAATGACCATATTCGACGTAATAAGCGCCCAGGGCGCTCTAAAAATTAGAAATAGGGGGCTCTTATTAGAATAATATTTTGGTTAAAAAAAACCCAGAAAACGACATAAATTTCGTGGTTTATGCTGACAGCCTAAAATGTTTATATACGACAGATATATTTTTCCAGAATTTAATTGCCCATAATTAAGGGTGCATATAACACACGAGTGCGTATTATACACGAATAAATAAATCTTGTGTGCATTGATCAAACGGAAGGGGTGCTTATTGGGATTGTTCACTAGCCAATATATTAGCAAATATCTCCGTGGGCACTTATTAGCACGGGGCGCTTTATTACGTCGAATACGGTATTAAAATGTTATTCTGCAAATATCAGAAAATAAATACTTTTGTTTTTAAATACTTATACTGTTTGTAGTAACCCTTTTTCAGAACCCCTTTCCATTAAGGAGGAATACAGCGCCACAATTGAAAAATTGAACAAACTCAGGTAAGTATTAACAGACAACATTTTCTAGTCATAGCCTGAACAAACACACAGAGCTAGAATATGTCCCAAGAACTCCATGCTTGTTCGAAACAGGTGTATACAGTGTATTTACTAATTGACTATATGTCACTGTGCCCAAATGGGCATGGGGAATCGTTTTGGCACATTTCATGTAAAGGTCAAAGGTCAAGGTCTTGAGTGAGATACCGTATTTGACGCAATAAACACCCAGGGCTCTCTCAAAATTAGAAATATGAGGCTCTTATTAGAAGATTATTTTGGTGGAAAAAACAGTTGAGAGATAAATTTCGTGGTCTATGCTGAGAGCCTGAAATGTTTATATACGACATATATATTTTTCCAGAATTTAATTACCTATAATTAGGGTATATAAAACACACGAGTGCGTATTATATGCGAATAAATAAGTCTTGTGTACATTGATCAATTGGGATTGTTCACTAGCCAATATATTAGCAAATATCGCCATGGGCGCTTATTAGAGCAGGGCTCTTATTACGTCGAATACGGTAATGGAAGTACAAGTACATGGAAACAGATTTGATTATTTACACTGGAGTAAATAGGATTCCTTCAATTAATATTATCCATGATATTGTGACTAAAATTTAATCTGATACTAGTATTTGTGTAGCTAATCAAATCTTACATTTGCAGTACCTTTTTATCATTATTTTTACTAATTTACCAGCAAATTATTCAGCATTAACAATTACTTTCTTCTTATATATTATATCACACTGACAAATGTGTAAAATGTGTTGTTGTTTGATACTTTGCACCATACTGTTTACATGATGTTAAACTTTTTTTTCTTGTCTCATATTTAATTCTCTTTTATCCAGATCTGATAATCTGAATATAAACAAACAAGAGCAAAGGTATGTGCAATGATATATGTAAGTATATCATTGCCCCACCTGAATTAATATTCACGAACAAAACTTCTTTGAGTTGTGTTTCACCCATCTTCCCGAGGCAAGGAAGTTAACTGACTTTAAAAGTCCAGTTTCCACCCTTGCCGAACAAGGCTGGAATTACTGGACTCGATCCTAGCGCCACCAGTGGCTTTTACCAATTATGTCCCTTCTTAGCCTCTCCTATGGGCCAATCAGATTCCACCTCTCGTATCACTTGCGTTTGTTTCACACAAAATGGTGGCACCCAGTCAGGACGATCTGATCGATAATCAAGATCTATATTGGGATAAAACGGGTCTTACGTCGCGAAATGCATCGTGAGCACCTTGATTAAAAACATGAAAGAATTTGGAAAATATCTGCTGACAACGAATTGGCGATGCACATGATTTGCAAACCCTGCAATCGATCGAAATCTGCACGACAGTTTACGAACCGGATTTTGATTTCGGTGTACGATTTTCATTGGACTATGCATAGACTGGTTAGTCCAGACAAAACGTAACTCCATAATACCAGCCTAGTTCGGCAAGGGTGGAAACTGGACTTTTATAGTCAGTTAACTCCTTTGACTCTGGAAGATGTGTTTCACCTTAGATGACAGATTTACCTCCTGCTATGTTTGAATCATCTGCATGTTGTCCCTACTGTTTCAGACTGGAGAACAAAGTGAGAGGGATGATGACAAAGAAGAGCCTGTCTGACCTGATGCATCGGCTCGTCAGAAAAAGTCGAAATCCCTCCTGATAAAATTGAGGCAACAGTGCATTGAGAAAGTCTATTTGCAGGAACTAAACAAAAAATACTCAAGTAAGTTCATGCATAAGGCAGTTCATAGACTTTATGTAAAAATACTCAAGTAAGTTCATGCATAAGGCAGTTCATAGACTTTATGTAAAAATACTCAAGTAAGTTCAAGCATAAGGCAGTTCATAGACTTTATGTAAAAATACTCAAGTAAGTTCATGGATAAGGCAGTTCATAGACTTTATGTAAAAATACTCAAGTAAGTTCATGCATAAGGCAGTTCATAGACTTTATGTAAAAATACTCAAGTAAGTTCATGCATAAGGCAGTTCGTAGACTTTATGTAAAAATACACAAGTAAGTTCATGCATAAGGCAGTTCATAGACTTTATGTAAAAATACTCAAGTAAGTTCATGCATAAGGCAGTTCATAGACTTTATGTAAAAATACTCAAGTAAGTTCATGCATAAGGCAGTTCATAGACTTTATGTAAAAATACACAAGTAAGTTCATGCATAAGGCAGTTCATAGACTTTATGTAAAAATACTCAAGTAAGTTCATGCATAAGGCAGTTCATAGACTTTATGTAAAAATACTCAAGTAAGTTCATGCATAAGGCAGTTCATAGACTTTATGTAAAAATACTCAAGTAAGTTCATGCATAAGGCAGTTCATAGACTTTATGTAAAAATACTCAAGTATGTTCATGCATAAGGCAGTTCATAGACTTTATGTAAAAATACTCAAGTAAGTTCATGCATAAGGCAGTTCATAGACTTTATGTAAAAATACTCAAGTATGTTCATGCATAAGGCAGTTCATAGACTTTATGTAAAAATACTCAAGTAAGTTCATGCATAAGGCAGTTCATAGACTTTATGTAAAAATACTCAAGTAAGTTCATGCATAAGGCAGTTCATAGACTTTATGTAAAAATACTCAAGTAAGTTCATGCATAAGGCAGTTCATAGACTTTATGTAAAAATACTCAAGTATGTTCATGCATAAGGCAGTTCATAGACTTTATGTAAAAAAAATCAGAACTAATTAAACATAAGAAATCACAATGGTATGAGTGTAAGCTTAACCTGTCCCTTTATTTCCTTACTGAACAAACATCAATAGCCAAGACAATTAGGTAGATCATGTGGTGGAAGATACGCATGAGCATATTTGTGATACATTAGTTGTCAGACATTCTTAATTATTTAACTGTGCCTTGTGTTCTGTTCTTCAGGAGGACAAAGTCTCTCCATCAGATTGTCAAGACGAATGAAGACCTCAAAGTCTTATAGGGGTGGTCGGGTAGCCTAGTGGTTAAAGTGTTCGCCCGTCATGCCGAAGACCCGGGTTTGATTCCCGACATGGGTACAATGTGTGAAGCCCATTTCTGGTGTCTCCCGCCGTGATATTGCTGGAATATTGCTAAAAACGGCATAAAACCATACTCACTCACTCAAAGTCGTATATTGATAAGACGATCACAGAATTTAATCACAGTGCCACCATCAAGAACAATCTCCTACGGGGATCGCTGCTTTGCAAGGGCTGGTCCTCTTCTTTGGAACGTCCTGCTCAGTGAACTTAACAGTTTCAAAAAACATCTGAAGACACACTTGTTCAGCAAAATATATACGGCCATACCAACTGTGCGAGCTTCAAGAGCAGTCAGTCTGGAAACTAGCGCTATATAAATACCAAGATAAAAATAACAATAACAGAATTGAATGCAATTAACACTGAAAACCATGTCATGGATATGAATGATCCTCTATGTCACTAGTGAGGCAATACAAGAACAGGATCTTTTGAAGCCGGAAATGAAGTCTGTTTTGTCCTGGTATTTGGACTAACTTATTTCTCTTTGTGACAGAGTTGAAAAATCTTTGTTTTTTCAAGAAGGCTTATTTCTTGAAAGACAATTGCATGTCTGCCCTGTTGCATATGATAAATTTGTTGGCAAAGTTTCGGTACCCACAATGTTCACAGACATTGTCGGAATTGAAATTGACAATTTTTCACACTCCTTCTTGTTGCAAGAGGTATTGGAGTGTGAAGATGCTGAGATCATGGAAGATGCTGAGATCATGGAAGATGCTGAGATCATGGAAGATGCTGAGATCATGGAAGATGATGAGTTCGATCGGAGAGAGACTGAAGAGCAATATATTGATAATGTTGTTTTTTTATTTTATAATCAAATAAATAATCCTATCATGAATACATTTAATGTCTTCTGTAATTTATCTTTGTTTGTTTTGTTTGTTGTGTAATGCCGCACTCCGCAATATTCCCGCTATATTATGGCAGTCTGAAAAATAATCGAGTCTGGTTGTGATTGATATCTTGAGCATTGATCCACGCAATTGGGATAAGATGACATGCATCAATCAGCGAGTCTGACCACCCTACCCTGTTCGTCGCCTCTTATAACAAGCATAATCGCCTTTCATGGCAAGCATGGGTTACTGGAGACCTATTCTACCCTGGATCTTCACGGGTCCATTTATCTTTAGAAACAGTATTTTCTATGTGTGTCAAATATGACAGAACCGGTGCCACAGCCTGGGAACAAGACGCTATGAACGTGTTTCTGTGGTTTTGAAATCCTAAACACCTTGACTATTTGGAATTTATATGTAAAATATGACAGAACCGGTGCTGGAGCCTTTTCGAATATGTGCGTGAAATATGACAGAACCGGTGCTGGAGCCTATTCGAATATGTGTGTGAAATATGACAGAACCAGTGCTACAGCCTATTCGAATACGAGCGTGAAATATGACAGAACCGGTGCTACAGCCTATTCGAATATGTGTGTGAAATATGACAGAACCGGTGCTACAGCCTATTTGAATATGTGTGTGAAATATGACAGAACTGGTGCTACAGCCTATTCGAATATGTGGGTGAAATATGACAGAACCGGTGCTACAGCCTATTTGAATATGTGTGTGAAATATGACAGAACCGGTGCTACAGCCTATTTGAATATGTGCGTGAAATATGACAGAACCGGTGCTACAGCCTATTTGAATATGTGTGTGAAATATGACAGAACCGGTGCTACAGCCTATTTGAATATGTGCGTGAAATATGACAGAACCGGTGCTACAGCCTATTTGAATATGTGTGTGAAATATGACAGAACCGGTGCTACAGCCTATTCGAATATGTGTGTGAAATATGACAGAACCGGTGCTACAGCCTATTTGAATATGTGTGTAAAATATGACAGAACCGGTGCTACAGCCTATTTGAATATGTGTGTGAAATATGACAGAACCGGTGCTACAGCCTATTCGAATATGTGTGTGAAATATGACAGAACCGGTGCTACAGCCTATTTGAATATGTGTGTGAAATATGACAGAACCGGTGCTACAGCCTATTCGAATATGTGTGTGAAATATGACAGAACTGGTGCTACAGCCTATTCGAATATGTGGGTGAAATATGACAGAACTGGTGCTACAGCCTATTCGAATATGTGTGTGAAATATGACAGAACTGGTGCTACAGCCTATTCGAATATGTGGGTGAAATATGACAGAACCAGTGCTACAGCCTATTCGAATATGTGGGTGAAATATGACAGAACCGGTGCTGGAGCCTTTTCGAATATGTGCGTGAAATATGACAGAACCGGTGCTGGAGCCTATTCGAATATGTGTGTGAAATATGACAGAACCAGTGCTACAGCCTATTCGAATACGAGCGTGAAATATGACAGAACCGGTGCTACAGCCTATTCGAATATGTGTGTGAAATATGACAGAACCGGTGCTACAGCCTATTTGAATATGTGTGTGAAATATGACAGAACCGGTGCTACAGCCTATTTGAATATGTGTGTGAAATATGACAGAACCGGTGCTACAGCCTATTTGAATATGTGCGTGAAATATGACAGAACCGGTGCTACAGCCTATTTGAATATGTGTGTGAAATATGACAGAACCGGTGCTACAGCCTATTTGAATATGTGCGTGAAATATGACAGAACCGGTGCTACAGCCTATTTGAATATGTGTGTGAAATATGACAGAACCGGTGCTACAGCCTATTCGAATATGTGTGTGAAATATGACAGAACCGGTGCTACAGCCTATTTGAATATGTGTGTAAAATATGACAGAACCGGTGCTACAGCCTATTTGAATATGTGTGTGAAATATGACAGAACCGGTGCTACAGCCTATTCGAATATGTGTGTGAAATATGACAGAACCGGTGCTACAGCCTATTTGAATATGTGTGTGAAATATGACAGAACCGGTGCTACAGCCTATTCGAATATGTGTGTGAAATATGACAGAACTGGTGCTACAGCCTATTCGAATATGTGGGTGAAATATGACAGAACTGGTGCTACAGCCTATTCGAATATGTGTGTGAAATATGACAGAACTGGTGCTACAGCCTATTCGAATATGTGGGTGAAATATGACAGAACCAGTGCTACAGCCTATTCGAATATGTGGGTGAAATATGACAGAACCGGTGCTGGAGCCTTTTCGAATATGTGCGTGAAATATGACAGAACCGGTGCTGGAGCCTATTCGAATATGTGTGTGAAATATGACAGAACCAGTGCTACAGCCTATTCGAATACGAGCGTGAAATATGACAGAACCGGTGCTACAGCCTATTCGAATATGTGTGTGAAATATGACAGAACCGGTGCTACAGCCTATTTGAATATGTGTGTGAAATATGACAGAACTGGTGCTACAGCCTATTCGAATATGTGGGTGAAATATGACAGAACCGGTGCTACAGCCTATTTGAATATGTGTGTGAAATATGACAGAACCGGTGCTACAGCCTATTTGAATATGTGCGTGAAATATGACAGAACCGGTGCTACAGCCTATTTGAATATGTGTGTGAAATATGACAGAACCGGTGCTACAGCCTATTTGAATATGTGCGTGAAATATGACAGAACCGGTGCTACAGCCTATTTGAGTATGTGTGTGAAATATGACAGAACCGGTGCTACAGCCTATTTGAATATGTGTGTGAAATATGACAGAACCGGTGCTACAGCCTATTCGAATATGTGTGTGAAATATGACAGAACCGGTGCTACAGCCTATTCGAATATGTGGGTGAAATATGACAGAACCGGTGCTACAGCCTATTTGAATATGTGTGTGAAATATGACAGAACTGGTGCTACAGCCTATTTGAATATGTGGGTGAAATATGACAAAACTGGTGCTACAGCCTATTTGAATATGTGCGTGAAATATGACAAAACTGGTGCTACAGCCTATTCAAATACGAGCGTGAAATATGACAGAACCGGTGCTACAGCCTATTCGAATACGAGCGTGAAATATGACAGAACCGGTGCTGAACATTTAATAGTACAATATTCTTGTAACCCTAACTTGAACTATTTCGAATATATGTGATAGTTCAAATGATGAATGCTCAATCTACTGCACTTTCAAAAACGAATGGGCACTGGTCAGGTGCTAATAGCCAAAGTTTCACACCAGTGCAAATCTAGAAAACACATGAAAAAGAAATCCTTGCACTTACATTAGGAAGTGTGTGTGTTATATGCAAAGAGTTTTCAAAAACTAGATTAAGTGTTGAAAGGTCATTAAAAAGTGAAATAAGAAAACATGTCATGTTTTAGGAACAATCTTTTATTTCAGTCTAATAAACATAAACACAAACATAATTCATATATTTGTTCCTTCATTTGACAATAATTTTTTAAATTGAAGTTTACACGATATACGGCTTTTTCATTGGACGAGAGGTCGGTCACATGACCACAAAATTGACATTCATAAGTGTACGAACGACACAATTTGAAGTTTATACGTTTTTTCACGAGACCGTGTTCTTGAAATGACGTAAACACTGATGGACTACTTCCACTCTCATACAGCTCCGACGTTCATACAGTTTGGCCCTCACTCTATGAAGGTTCATACTCCAATGAACTCACACAAAGTGAAGGTCAATTCTTAATTAACAACATTCAAGGCATGAACATCAATGTCTGTTTCATGCTTGAATGTAACATTTAAACATTACATGTATGCCATTGTTTGGTAAATCACATACTGGAGGAAATTGTTCACATGGTCGACAAGAAAATACTATTTCCATTCTTTAATAGTGACAATCGTATAACTAAATAAGATTGGTTGGTTTGTTGTTTAATGCCACACTCAGCAATATTCCAGCTATATGACGGCGGTCTGTAAATAATCGAGTCCGGACCAGACAATCCAGTGATTAATGTCATGAGCATCAATCCATGCAATGGGAATCGATGACATGCATCAACCAAGTCAGCGAGCCTGACCACCCGATCCCGTTAGTCACCTTTTACGACAAGCATAGTCGCCTTTTACGGCAAGCCTAGGTTGCTGAAGACCTATTCTACCCCAGAATCTTCAAGGGTCTATAAGGGTTTGTGCTCAAGCATACTAGTACTATACGCCTCCACACATTTTACACTTTAAATTTGTTCACATGTATTTTTACTAAGATCTATAGAGAATGGCACCCTTGTGTCTTTTGATATTAAACATACCGTATTCGACGTAATAAGCGCCCCGCTCCAATAACCCTCATTATTCCTGTGGTTAATGTAGTAATTTCATCATTTGATATTATGATACTTATCATCATGACAGTGATAAGTATCATAACTAGGAGAAACATATTAAAGTTGTATCAGTGAGTGAGTGAGTGAGTTGGGTTTAACGCTGTTTTTAACAGTATTCCAGTTATATCGCGGCGTGTCAGCTTAATGTGGGAGGAAAGCGCGAAGTGATGCAGGTTTCAGACGTTTACCACTTCGCTGAAACCCACGAGCACAGGTATGGTGCTGACAAACCTAGAAACATAATCGGGACGAACCGGGATTCGAACCCACAATCATAGGATTCTGGCATGCCAAAGGGACGCAACTCTGCTAACTAGTTGTATCAATAAGTATGTCCACCATGATTCCAACTCATGAACCTACATGACCCAAACCAATAATAAGAAGAGTTCTACGTAATTAGCATTTCATGGATATTAATGCTGATTGAATATGGCTGGACAGAAAAACAAATGATAAATATTATATTTATTCTTCTTTCAGCGGTACTGAAAATGTTATATATACAGCAGTCATACTAATAATAAGACAGAACATTATTGACGTAACCCTTGGGAGATATTCTACTATTCAATTAAATATGGTATATTATATAACACCTGTGTTAAATGCAGTCATTTTATCCTTTCTTATTTCTTGTGACATACAAGTTTTGGATTAAATAATTTCAATAAGGACCAACCTCCAAAGAAACAAAGCCTTGATGCTGCTTTGGTAGCCGAGCACGTAGTGCTTCACAGAAGCGTTTAACTGACAGTGACATTCAATTGACAGGCCATGTATTCATCGCAGCAGCTTCTGCAACCTTATCAGCGTGATTGGCTCTGGGTCGCATCGACAGAATTGAAATCGTTGAATATGCTGTCTTCCTGCAAATACAGGATAATAAAAACTGAAGAAATTAAGTCATATGATGTCCACATTGAAGCCAGTTAATAATCTGTTTGCCTATTTTAGATGTGTGAAATATTAGAAATAAGACAAATTGAAAGTTCATAGTAAACACATTGGTCTCATTTGATCATGTATTAATCATTACTTTTATATATTTAGTAACTAGTAATACCTTTGTCATCAACCACTACCATGTCCGTTGCATCCTGATGTCCAGACATATGTGCCACTCTGGAAACAGATTTGATACTGAATGACATTCTAAAAGTACTCATGGAAATGAAAAAAACCCTGTTTTGCTGGATTTAATAATCGACACAAAGCATTACGAAGATGTAAACATGAAATAACAAAACAACTGGAAAAGTACTAGTCTGGATTTGCTAGTTTTATCTCAGTGCTCAATACAAAATGTACTTTACAGGAGGTAATTTGTAGGCACTTTCAACATTCAAAAATAAAACTAAGTGAAAAATGGACTGAGCAGAAACAGGCTATAGGCATTATGCAAATTAGCCTGGAAAAAAAGTTATCAGAACAACAATAAAAATACCTTTGTCATCAACCACTACGAACAGCCTTGTTTGTTGCATCCTGAGAGACACTCACATATGTGCCATTCTGAAAACAGATTTGATACTGAATGACATTCTAGTAACACCTTAAAAAACCCAACTAAATTAGTTCTGTAGATGTTAACATGGCTGCCTCTTGGCTCATTTGAATTAACAAGTGGTTGAATGAAAATGTTATGAGTAAGGTGACCACCTCCGTGGTCTAGTGGTAGAGCGTCCGCCCAGAGAGCGGAATGTCCGGGGTTCGATCCCCGGCCACGTCATACCAAAAGACGTTAAAAGATGGTACTTGTTGTTACCCTGTCTGACGCTCGGCATTAAGGGGCTAAAACAAGGACTGGTCGGCTTGGAGTCAGTATACTGAGTCTGAGTGGGGTATTCATGTTAAACTGCGGCATGGTATCTCAGTGAGCTAGCACTATAAATCGGCATCAGTCCGGACTAGTACAAGCAGCCACACACACACGTACATGCACGTCGCTATATAAGTGCAATAATCTTGGACGCGACGTTAAACCCCATTTGACCTCACCTCACATATGAGTAAGCGGGGAGGTGAAGTGGGGTGACTTGCAAAACAGATCAAAACCAATTTCAGTTAGGTGATTTCAAATGTTATATTCTAAAATTAACAAGAGTGGTTAAAATTGAATTGGAATTCTGTGAGCAATTTTGTGAGACACAACAGCATGAATAACCCTTGCAAATTTTCAGCTTCATTTACTAGTTATTTCAGAGAAAATATTACATTTACGCCTTCCTTACAGTTTTTTTTTTATTGAAAGTTCAGGTGAGATTAAACGCAATCTCATTAAAATCAGATCCTAGTTCTCGCTACCGCTAAACAAAGATCTGAAGACATCCCATTGGGGGTCACGTCAGAACGACCTTTCATACGACCAATCAGAGCATCGCTTACCAGCTTATGAAAGTGACAGTTGGAATGTGATTTCTGATCATGCAGCCTCGAAAACTTTGACTCCGAACGATAGTTACAGGTTTAACGACTGTATCCATCCAGCGGTAGCGAGAACTAAGATCTGATTTTAATGAGATTGGATTAAACATGATATCTATTATATTTACTTATTATGGTACAGATGAGCATAATTTCAGTTGAAACAGTTACAGGCTTATGATTAAACTAAAAAATATAAAATATAATATTATTTGGCCATGCCCCTCAGCCCCTTTGGGGATCAGCTCCACCATTGGTACAATTTTTAATCCTCACCACCTAGGGATGCTTCCAACCAAATATGGTTGATATCTATCTCTTCCAGTTTTCTTCCAGAGAAAAAAAAGACGTTTAAAGCAATATAGCCAAATTACCCCTATTTGGCCCCACCCCTCAGCCCCTGGGGAACGTGTGTCAGCCCACCATTTGTACAATTTTGAATCCCCACCACCTAGGGTTGGTTGGTTTGTTGGTTGTTTAACACCGTTCTCAGCAATATTCCAGCTACAGCTGTATATGTCGGCAGTCTGTAAATAATCGAGTCTAATTTACTGTCACTATCAATATATATAAATTATTAAAGAAACTATAATCAAAACTTGTTGAAAATAAATAAAAAAATATTTGAAATTCTAAATTTTTGTTTGGAAATTTAGACCTCCTGACCTGATGTTTTGGGCAAATAATCTGTACCAACCACCCCCTTAAACTTTGTCCTAACTGCCTGGAAATAATTGCATGCAGATCAACCCCATAACCTGTGCTCAGCGTGTTCTAAATGTTAACATACCCTATATCATGTGGTACAAATCCAATTTCATAACAAAATTCAGTATGTAGGCCTAACGTAATGAGCTGTTTACACCTGTGGACCAGTAAGAGATGAACCAGAGCTCAAATTTCATATTAAATCTTTGATTAAATTCTTTGCTTCATGAATGTAATGCTGTGACTCTAAAGAAAGGTGGAAACAGATGTATGTGTACCAAAGGAATGACATTAGAACCCCACAGTCAAGGAAAGGGTGAATCATAATAATAATTATTTAGTGTTCTTCCCTTAAGCAGTCATCTGGAACAGTTTCAGATTAAGATGGTTTTGCATCTTCAATAAGTTCAGATTTATGAAATCTGCAATATATTTTTTATATGAGTGAGTGAGTAGGGTTTTATGCCGCTTTTAGCAATATTCCAGCAATATAACAGCGGGGGATACCACAATTGGGCTTCACACATTGTACCCATGTGGGGAATCGAACCCGGGTCTTCAGTGTGACGATCAAACGCTTTAACCACAAGGCTTCCCCACCACCCTAGTTTATATGAACACTTGAAATAAAGGTTAGAAAAAATATAATATGATTTGCTTTCATCAATGTATTTTATTACGCATTTCCACAATATTTCAGGAAGTATTCAAACCAATAGTAATAAACACATCATGTCTACATGCTAGAAAACTATGAACTGTTTTGGCTATTATTGAATTATTAACATGGTATAAAAATTATGCATATATCATCAACATAAGTTGCTTCTTCTGTAGGCTTCCCTCCAGATTGAATGACAAAAATATATATTTAAATGGTATGATATTTTTGTAATGTTTTGTACTGTGCGACTAATAAAAGACACTTTTTCATTTCAGAATCTATCTACCCCTCATAAACAAGAGGTTCACTTTTGGATTTGCAGAAATAGTTGAAGAATCAGTTATTCAATCTTGTGTTATCGAGGTGATTCGTGAACGAATTCCATCAGATGTATGGACTGCTTTTCTCTATGCTCATTAAAATAAACTTTTTTCATTGACATTTTGATTTATGGTCTCTGACAACAATCAGCCTTTTGCTGTTTCTTTTGTTAAGTTTCTGTAATACAGGATGGCTGATGCTGGATGAGGGAGTTTGGGGCAAGGGTTGGTTGTTGGTTGGTTTGTTGTTTAACGCCGCACTCAGCAATATTTCAGCTATATGACAGCGGTCTGTAAATAATCGAGTGTGGACCAGACAATCCAGTGATTGATATCATGAGCATCGATCCACACAATGGGGATCGATGACATGCATCAACCAAGTCAGTGAGCCTGACCACCTGATCCCATAAGTCGCCTTTTACGACAAGCATAGTCACCTTTTACGACAAGCATGGGTTGTTGAAGACCTATTCCATCCCGGTTGGGGCAAGGGCGAAGGCAGGGGAAAAGACTGAAGAAAATATCACAAGCACTGGCTAAATGCTCAGTGGCAACTTGTTAGTGCACTGGTTGACTATTTCAAAAGCACAGTTCTCTTGTCTGAAGCACTGTACCTCACAAGACAAATATTATGACTTGTAGCTCTGCATGAGAATAAACACAATTTGCACACAATAAAAATGGATCTCAACACCAGGAATTTCTTCTGACACCGATGGGGCAGGATACTCTCACCTTTCACGAACACCTGGTATTATCACTATTTGATAGCGTTTCATTAACACATGCTCATGATTAAGTCAGAATCGTACAATCGACTTTGTTTTTGACAAAGATTTCTTATGAAAATGGAAAGTGTTTAGTCACTTTCGTTTTCTTCCATAGTATCATTGAGGAACCCGAAAAATAAAACAATTTTTTAAGATAAATTTGTCAAAATATTATGTACACCAACTAAGTGATTGTAAAACTAGGTGGTAATAGTCATCAGCTGTGTCAGGCATGTCATGCTTACTTTCAGCCTCACTGGGTGCCTGAATACAAATGTCATCAGTTAACCTTGTACAAATTGTATCAGATCTATATTTTTATATGTCCTTCACACTATACTTTTACATCAAAAGACAATCTTGCTACAATATAGAGTATAATAGATATACAAAATAGTTCAATACAGAAATTATTTGCATATAGTATTTACATTGTGTGATTACTTATTGTCAAAATATTATTTTGTACCTCATACTGTGAAGCAAGGTGTACCATGCTTCTGGTGTACACTGGACAGCGACTGGACACCATGATGGACTGAGGCTCTTCTGGGGACCTGTACTTTCTGGGCATCGGTGTCTGGCATGACTTGGCTCAAAACTACATAACTGAAAGATACAACATAGAAACATTCACACTTTGTCATCTATATCTCAATATCACAAATAAAAAATGGTAACTTGATTCATTTCATGTATAAATGTACTGTAAATATGTACATGTGTGTAAATTGCATCAAACATGAAATATGAGGCCCATGATATTGTTAAGTGACTGGACATTTTGTCAGCTACAAACCAGCAATACCTGATATGTTTTTAAATATAAAGTATAAAGCCTAAATAAACAAATTTAAACATGTTGCATTAATGTATTTTTGTGGCTTTTTACTTCAACAGTCTGAATCATAATGATTATGAATGATTATTTAAACATCACGACATCCAGCCACCCCCCCCCCGCCACCCCCCACACACACACACACCCCTACACCACACCCCCGACACACACACAGAATATTAATGATTTTATATAATTTGTTTTACTGTGTGATTATAAAGTTTATTAATTACCGAAATGAGATGATTTGTGTCAGTTCCAGACATGAATGGCTGTAAAACTAAAAATACATTGAAATTACGTAACACAACTTACTCCAACAACATGAATAAGCTGCATACTGCAATGATCAGCTGATCACGGAGTAGCGACAGAACCATGCAGGAAGTGAACATGTGAACGAGACAACATCCCGGGTATTCATGATTACCAAGTGAAACTGTGAACAAATATCGCCTTACTCCTGCTAAACCACATTTCTTAAATACAGATTTTATCTGTTATAAACAAAACAGCAAACTTACCTGAGTTACTTCAACTTTACGGCACTTGTTTACAGAAACAGCCCAGTCAGGGTTATGATGAGAGTGCTGTCCCTTTAGCCCGTTTCCATATAAGGGTCGTACACCATAAGCTTCCGATCAGTTTCAGAACCAGCAGGTGTAATCGCGCGGAACACGACAGCAACTCAGCAAGAGTCAATATCTTCACGGGTCCACCCAATTGGGATACGATGACATGCATCAACCAAGTCAGCGAGCCTGACCACCCGATCCCGAAAAAACAAACTCGGTATACTCGCCTTTTACGGCAATACACGGGTTGTACCCATGTGGGGAATCGAACCTGGGCATTCGGCGCGACGACTAAACGCTTTCATCACCACAAGGCTACCCCCCCCCCCCCCCCCCCCCCCTAAACCAATGAATACTTGAAACTGAACTGGGAATATAGATCTGGTGATGAACCCAACAATTAATTCGGTCTCTTTAAAATTGGCCAACAATTAGAAATCTAGGATACATTCTAAGGGATGGGTATCTTTGGTACGTTATCTTGAAAATCAACGAATTTGCTCTTTTCGGCATAAAACATGTTAGGGGTCATGTGGTTGCAAGTTAATTTGCTACCCTAGTCTTCATCGAACCAGTACACTTTTACACAAAATTATTCAGCCACAGATTACTTTTCACAAACTGTTGCAGGAATGAGTCATGGTTAAATAGACATAATCAATTTTAACTAGTTCTTTCAATAATTTTCCATTACATAAAAAACAAACTCGGTATACTCTCCTTTGACCCTCAGCTAATACGTTTTTGCTCGTGTGGTACTTTATACACATAGTTCATAATTTTTTTAGATTTTGTTTTCACAATCATCATCATGATTAAAATGTTAAGGCGCTTGGCAACTCATGGTTGACCATCCACTGTATTACATCTCCCAGTGTTAGAAATTGGCATTAGTCCTGTTGTCCTTGCCAAACTGGACAATGGTAAAGGCATCCTAAGAAATGTACCCTTTTTAAGGGTTTTGCTACATATGTTATCATTATAAGGACTAGTGGACGAAAACTATTAGTTTCTAACGCTGTCTCCATTCTATTATGACGCATACCGCTACAAAATACCATAATTTATTATTACAAAATCATTTGAGAAATTTGGAACAAAATCAAAGCCATGTTACGGAGAGGGACTTCAAAATGTTTCTATATGGTGTACCCATGTGGAGACACGCTTCCACCTCGCTACACAAACCCCACCGCCAATGGCTTTGTCGGTTAAGAATATTTATATAAACAAATGTCAAATCAGTATAGAAGTGTTGTATATTTCACGCAGGTGTTTGCCAGAATAGTCACGTGATGTCATGGTTACGAGTTTAGCCAATCGGGAACCACTTCCGTTGCACGAGTTTGTCCTGCGCGTTATCCAGACTATTGATCGAAGCAGACGACGCTTACTTTATCAAATGCACCGCGGTATGTTAAATTAATTTCAACAAGCTGTTTAGAATTCATTGAAAATCGAGATTACAATGGGCTAAAAAACCCATTTCTCATGTTTATATTATTCACGCGCTACTTTGAAAACTGCGTTTACAACTTTGGTATGTCAAGTGCATTATGAAGACTTCTAGAAGAACCATTTTTCAGCGTGATTTCCTGCCCTGCCGTATGTTTTCACTCTGGAGAGGACGATGAACAAAACGACAAGGTAAGTGCAGCAATATGTAATTAAATAATCTGTTGGTGAACATATAATTATGTAAACGAATAATCGCTGTTGCTGTAACGATTCGCTGATGATGTGATGTTATATTCGATACAAAACAGTACCAGGCCGGTAAGAGCGTTTCTCTGTCAGTGTGTGTGTGTGTGTGTGTGTGTGAGTGTGTGTGCGTGTGGAGGGGAGATTGTCCCATGTCGTTAATGAATGAAGCTTATTATTAAATGTAAGAATACAGCATGTACATAAATCATATTCATTCTAAATTCTGTTCTGGCACCTATGTCGTTGGTGTTTTCAACTTGATCATTTACACAATTACAATCATATTTGAACCGCATTACGACGGTAAGACCAAGAAAGGGTTTCACACATATTTCCAAGTTGGGTACAAGACCCGGACTTTCGTCAGAGGAGCGAACGTTTTTTGAAGTAAACAAGAGAAAACAGTTTCGTTGCCGTCATAACGGCTTCCTCAACACAATTATATATGCAGTGTTAATATATTAGTGTTTTTTATTAGATGAATGAAGGAATGAATATGTTTTTACGCCGCTTTTAGCAATATTCCAGCAATATCACTGCGGGGGAGACCGGAAATGGGCTTCACACATTGTACCCATGTCGGGATTCGAACCCTCGCGTGCACACTATACACACATCGAATTATGTTTTTTCAATAAATTTTCACAAGGAGAATTTTGTCCAACGCCTCATATGCACACATACAGAGTATTTGCTTCGAAATGGCCGTTTTAACCATTCATTGCAGTTCTATCTTGTCCAGCTCCGCTATGAAAGGTGTAGTAACATCAATGCATGCATGCTGTTTTCTTTGTGAAAACTGCAAACTGGTGGTTAATGTCAATAAAACTTAGTATTAATTGCAATAAAAAAAGAGTTTAGCTCCGTCGATTCGGCAGTCTTACTCCGACGAGGGTAGTTGTTTGGTCTGCTGCAAGTAACCGCAAACTTTGTAGCAGTGTCTAATTAGGGAGGGGTGAGATTAGGTGTCACTTTGTCCTTCGGAGTTTTTATCAACAAATCTTTCAACAGACTTTGCTAAACCCCTGCACCCATTGACCGACATCTACATGCATACAAAGATTTTTTTAAAAACGAATTTAGATTCAATATATATGGCAATTGGTTTGTTTGGAATTTTGTTTTGTCAAAGATTAATCTAAAATATTTGCTGTATATTGTAATGGGACTCGAAATGCCGAGAATACTGTCGATACATTTAATGGCCTGAAGAGTAAAGCTAGATTGTTTTTTTTATAAATATTTTGATGTATAGAGCTCGAACAGAAGTTTGTTACTGATCGTGATATAAAGATCAGTTGTCAAGGTCATCGGTTGTTTTGCAGTTTGTACATTGATCACTGTGGTGTTTAGTTGCAGAGTTTAGATCTAAATGGGTCGAGTAAGAAAAAAATGTGCCATTTATTAATCCTTTTAGTGTGAAGGGATTAATGTCCATATAGATTTACAATTTGAAATATATATTTTGAAATTTTGAAATTAGATGCTATTTTATATTAATGTTTTGATCCTCTTGCTAAGTTTAAGAGTTTTAGAGTTGGCTGGGGTAGAAAATAGATCACATAATGTAAGTAATGAGTTGAGGGAGGTTCCAGTTCTTGCCCTTTAGGGATTACTTAAGAATGGACTTTCTCTTTGTGTGAGTTCATTGAAAAATGACTGTAGTCCAAACTGAATGAACGTCGGGGCTCGACTGGCGGCAAGTATGGTGGCTCCATAGGGTATGTTCCCGTGTTGTTTCAGGTGAACAATTAACTTGCCTTTGCATGTGTTTGTGACTGGTGCCACAGGAGGTGCAGGATACGCTCACTTTTCGCGAACACCTGATATCATCACTATTCTCGAGAGATTCATAAACACATGCTCATGACATAGTCAGAATTGTACAATCGACTCTGCTTTTAGCAGAGATTTCTTTTGAATGTGGTAAGGGTATTGTCGCTTTTATTTATTTGAATAAGAATGGGGCAGGACTTTGTTAGATTGTGGTAGGATCGGATGCTTTAGATGGAGACTTTAGTGGTGGAGGTTAAAAGATGTTGCTTTCACTGTCGCTGATATACGAGCCTCTGCCTATTATACCATGAAATAATGTGAATGAATACATCATAATGAGTGCGTCTTTTAGTGTTTTGGCTTTAGCACAGATGCGTGAAACTCAATCATGATCCGTTCGTCCGGTATGTTTTAGCTTCAGTTGTGACATCCCACTTCCTCCAATAACGAGTTAGTCTTTTAATGTATTAGTTCCATTTAAGACGCACCACTTACTAAAAAAATGAGTTGTAGCCCTAAGATATCGTAAGATTGTCATAAATCTAAGATAGCCCCATACCTGTCGTAAGTTTATGTTATCTTCATCCAAGATGGCGGCATACTTTGCCATCGATATTTTTCAAATAAATAATCTGCTATACGTTCAAAGATTGATATTTCATTTTGTTAAACTGTGTGATTCAAATTGACACTTCGATAAAACACGAAGAACGCATCGAAGATATCATGTTAGAAATGTTCTTAATCCACGTAACTATGGAGTCGATGGCATACATTATATTTCTATCCCAGTCCATGCTGAAGAAGTGTGAAACAACATATCTTTACGATAATTTGGGATGGATTAAAACGGAAGGTGTCATCAGGCTCTACAGTAATGACCGTGACCTTATAACTCAGGGGCAGCTAATCTTATTGATTTAACAAGGAAATACATGTGATCAAATATGCGTATAGTATATTTGTATAAAGAGTATATTTAATGTTTTTCAAGCAAAAGTAATTGTGTTTGGTTTCGTTTTCAAAACAACACCGTAGGTTATCTATATTACTGAAAGACAAATATTTGACAAGTGATTGAATATTGTCTTTTGAATGATTGCATTCTTTAAAAACGGGTGATTAAAGAGATAGATGTATTCCATTAAATATAGCAATTTATTTATATTTTGAGAGCCAAAGTTAAGCACATATTTTCGTATCGTATTTTCGAGAATGGCGATTTGAAAAAATCAAACAAGGAAAATGGGTTCCCATGCTCATATGGGTTTAAAATGTCGTAAAGAAGTAACATATTTTGAACATTGTCCAAAATTCACTTTCCAATATATTTTCGCAGTAAATGTTTATTGAATGAAAATTTACTGATTAATATAACAGACATTTTCACCACAATTATCTTTGAATTTTGTATTCAATGGACCGATTTTAAAATAATAATTGAGTTTGGTCTTTTTAAAATTTAGGTGTACATTTACCCGTTTTACATTCACAAAATATAGATACTTGAGACTATTCAAACAATAATATTATTGTAAAGGATAGGGCCGACGGACAAATACTATTACTTGACCCTCAGCAATGCTGTCAGACAAGCCAAGCGTCATCGAACTACGTTCTGGAATAGATTTTGACAATGTAGATGTTTCGCTTTAGCCAGATTTAAATCAAATCAGACAAATCAGTTTAGTAGCTCTACTTATTTCAAAAGGATAGAAAAGAACGACATTATATGTATGTTAACGTTAACATGTGGCGTGTTCCATGAGACAACAAGTCATAACTTGACAATTCCTAAATTATCTCCCTTTGTGAACGAAAGTGTCACTTTCAAACTTTGATAGGAATTATGGATCTAGATAGGTTTAAAAATATATAACATAATCTAAATACAAATAGCTTGATATTGTATTTGAGTCCTGTTTTTTCGTGAACGATATGTAAATACCAAAAGAAACTTACCTTGTCATTGTTACTTGCTCGTGGGTGCGCAGCGTCCCGAACAATTTTTGTTTTGAGTGTTTCCAGGTATAATGTTAGTGATTTCCCTATAAACTTGACTTTTGACATAAACACAAAAACAAGCAGTGTTGTGAAACTGACCCAGCATACATTACGTAATATAAGACCTGAACATGCATCTTAAATGCTGAACGCCTACTATTGGATCATAGGTCTCGTCATTGTCATTTAGGATAACGTCCCTTTTGTTACTTTCGTACGCGATGTGTTTACATAAAGCTCTGGTCTCTCGCGAGAGGATCATTAGAAGGGAAAATAGTGAAGTATTTTCTTTGCACATTATTTCAATTCTAATAACTATTATGTGGTAACACTTCACCTATTGATTATAACATTTATTGGGTTTTGAAAAATGTCTTTGCATAGCACAGCGTTCGCTCGTCACGCCGAAAACCTGGGTTCGATTCCCGACATGGGTACAATGTGTGAAGCCCATTTCTGGTGATATTGCTGGACTATTGCTAAAAGCGGCGTAAAACCATACTCATGTAAATGTATTCTACCCCGGATAGGGGTTAAATCTCTAACGCTCTACATTGAAAACACAGTATGTTTATCTCCTAATTACGTCATTTCAAAAATACTCACTTCGCCATCTTGTAACTGTTTTTTTTAGCCTAGTAGTTAGTAGTAGATCAGTAAATCTACTAGAACTAGCAATGCCACCAAAAAGGAAAGCATCGTTAGCTCACAAGTTAGTTAGACAGCAGCCTGCAGCCGAGAAACCCACAACGGCAGCGACATCGGCAGCGTGGGGAGATGCAGCAGTAGCTTCAACAAGTAACAACTCGGAGCTACTCAGTACGGGTATGTTGTCGCCAGGAGCAGGTGTAGATGCAACAGTAAATATTAATCCAGACTTACTTGTATCAAACTTACCGCCGGTTCAATGAACCGGTACGCACCTTACTTCAAATAATGAGGTACAGCGCGCGTTGGCACAGTTCGCGGCTGTCATTCGGGGAGCAGTCAACACCAACTTCCCTCAGCGCCTCGTTCCTTGCTTACTCACAGCACTTCTGCTCAATTTGACAAAAGCCCACTGCAATCAGCGCATAATGCAATTTTGGCGCAGCTCTTGCGCGACCCGCTCGGTCTCACAACGCTGTAGAGTCTCACGGTGCCTGGCATGATATCAGTAATTCCTAATAAATGTGAAAACGGCTTGGCACACGGCCAGGCACCATCCTCGTCTCAGCATGTATTTCGAAATTGGCTGCCTCACTGAGACCTTTCCTCAAAACATACTTGTATTGTCAGTTCTTGAAATACAACTTTTTCTTTCATATTGTTTTATAAATACGACTTTAGAAGTGTATTTTACACCTAGGTATGTACATGCACATTCAAAGACATTCCTGATAGTCTATTTCCAGTATAGTTTTCCGACCCGTGAAGATCCGGGGTAGAATAGATCTTCAGTAACCCATGCTTGCCGTTAATGGCGACTATGTTTGTTGTAAAAGGCGACAAACGGGATCAGGTGGTCAGGCTCGCTGACTTGGTTGGTGCATTTCATCGTATCCCAATTGCGTGGACCGATGCTCATGATGTTATTCACTGGATTGTCTGGTCCAGACTCGATTATTTACAGACCGCCGTCATATAGCTGGAATATTGCTGAGTGCGGCGTTAATCAACATACAAACAAACACACAAAGTACAGTTTTCCGTTTCATCCTATTTTACAAAATGAAAAGTTTGAAATAGATAATAATCGTTGGTGAATGAAAGTAATGGAATTCTTCGTCATATATTCTTGGTGCTGAACTTCGAAAATATAACTAACACAATCTTAGATATGAAGGTTTATTAATTCTTTCCTTTTTCCTTTTGGCCTAGCTAAACTACAGCTTGGAGGGAACATACACAATTTAAAATTGCGAAAAAGAACCACAAGAAAGGATTCAATTTGCTCTTAGAAATTTATTCTTTTTACAAATTCTCTTTCTTATTAAGGATGCAAAACAAAGTAATTATTACTAAATACGTATGTCACTGATCGAAGTATTTGATAATCATTTATATAATGCACAGTAAAAAAAACAAAATGAAAACTATTTAAAACATCAAAACAAAATCCCAGTTAGTCTACACTGAAATAATTTTGTCATTCAGAAATCGATTATGAATTTACCTATATATTGCGTGTAGATCTAATGTTATATTTACTGTTTATGAATCTAATATTTGCGGCTAACAACATAAAAAGGTTGTTTAATATTGGATCCATTTTGTCAACTTTCTCTCTGTAAAACATTCCATTCCCTTACTCAACTAAATGCACATTATTTTCTTGGAATATCAAACCTTTAAACAGCTATGAAAAGCACATTCGTCAACATACCAAAAACAGAAAACGGCCCAATTATTTTAACAGTGTTAGTCTAGTGATAAATGGTATCATTCACTCGTCGGTCGCATTAATTGTGATGTACTAGTCTACTTTCTAGTTCTGTCAAAGAGAACATATTATTATTTGGAAACTGAAACCACGTGTAACCATTATACGACCACAACATTAGGCCAGCTGTTTGACGTGACGTCATCCACGTCACAACACGCGAGATCAAAACACATGCACCTGTCCAGACGACAAAATCGCAGCGGCGGGAAATCTGGGATGGAATAGGTCTTCAGCAACCCATGCTTGTCGTAAAAGGCGACTATGCTTGTGTAAGAGGCGACTAACGGGATCGGGTGGTCAGCCTCGCTGACTTGGTTGATGCATATCATCGATCCCAATTGCTAGATTGATAGTCATGATTTTTATTACTGGATTGTCTGGTCCAGACTCGATTATTTACAGACCATCGTCATATAGCTGGAATATTGCTGAGTGCGGCGTTAAACAACAAACAAACAAACACTTCTTATAATGAGTTTGTCTCATATGTTTCAGCACCAATTGTGACGCACCGCTTTATACAAGTAGCTGATATCTAATGTTTCAGCTCCAGTTGTGACGCGCCACTTCATATGGGTTGGTCAGTAGTGTTTCAGCTCCCCATTCATATTCTCCCCATCATGGTCGTCGGACATATTCCGCCTGTGAGCGCTTATCATAATCATCAAACATCATCTAATCACCATCAACCTTCAAGACTTCAAGCGTCCCTAACGACCAGCTGCCACTGTTACTCACGGACACACACCCTTCAACTCGGCTTTTTCCAAACGACTCTGTTTTTTACTGCCACTCTTTTTTCTTATGGATTCATCTTTTTCTGCAGAGGTAAATATGACATTCTCATCCCCCCCCAAAGACATAAACATCATACCCCAAAATTTTGGGCAAGACCTGGGATCAATCACCCTCCCAAACCATCACTAAACGCCCTATCACAACAAAAGATCACACATATCCCCCAAGACATTCAACAAAACACCCCAAAATCATGTGATTAAGAATCCCCCCCCCCCCCCCTCAAATTGCTAACAAAATACTAATCCTTCTTGCCTTTTTAACTTACTTACTCAACAACCCCACTAAATGCATGAAACCTCAACAAATGAATTTGCTCTTTGCCTAAAAAATCAACATCAACTTTAAATATGCCAACATTTGGGGCCGAGACTTCAAAATTATTTTTCCTGAGCAAATCATATCAAATATACAGCTTCCAGATCCCCTGTCATCGACGGGTTAAACATAAATTGGCAAAACCCTCGGTGGCAATCACAAATACAGGGAGTTATATATCTAGACAGCAAAGACACCACACACGACATCCAGGAATGTATACAACTAGCCAACCAAATCCACATACAACCCCAGACTTTAAAGCAATCATCACCAGGTAGAACAGTCACACAAACAGTTTTCATCACCTTCAAAACAGCAGCGACCACTGCCCGATACAAAATTCATGAAATATAAGCCACACAACCCAACTGAACCCCCCTCGGACTCTCCCCAGCAAATAAAATTTAATTTAAAAAAAAGCTAAGTGGCAACTATTTACGAAACTATAAAACCAAACAGACATAGACCAAATACATGACACAAACATCGACACATTTAACAGAAATCTAACTAATAAATTCCATGAAATAGCCTTAAAATGAACCCCCACTAGCTCCACAAACTACACCCATAACCAAGTCCCCTGGTGGAGCTCTGAAATTTAAAAAAACACCAGAAAATGTAACAAAAAAACCTTAAAAAATCAAAGAGGGACCGTTCAAATTTCCTTTTATTTATAAATCTTAGAAAAAAGACTACTACGGCTAGTCTAAGACTATATTTTATAAACCTATCTGTAAATGAAACAATTATAACAATTCAATCTTTTTAGATAAAATAATATCCCGTATTAGCAGGTTACGGAAAGGGGCGAGTAGTGACGAATGCTCACTGCCATCAATCGCCTCCCTACCTCGCTACCACACGATTCCCCACCCCAGCTATTATAGTGAGTGAGTGAGTTTGGTTTAACGCCGCTTTTAACAGTATTCCAGTTATATCGCGGCGTGTCAGCTTATTGTGGGAGGAAAGCCCGAAGTGATGCAGGTCTCAGACGTTTACCACTTCGGTGAAACCCACGAGCACGGGTATGGTGCTGACAAACCTAGAAACATAATCGGGGCGAACCGGGATTCGAACCCACAATCATAGGTTTCTGGCGAGGGACGCAAGGGACGCAACTCTGCACAGCGAATCGCGGCGCCTTAGACGAATGGGCCACCCGTGTCCCCCAGGGATTATAGACTTAGGCTAGGCTCTTATTCCCTTTTTCTTTCTTCAGTGGGCCCCATATCTACATTCATAACCCATTCATGCTATATGTATACATCGTTAATACTATATTAAGGTAGTAAGAGCTGTTTTAGTTGACATTAAATTGTCATATTAAAATTTCGCGTTGAAATTATTGAAATCTCTTCCAAATTCATTAAACCATCTATGCACTCTCTTGTAATAATGACTTAAGATATAATACATAATTATAAATACATTATCTGAAAACATTATGGACAAAAGTGATATTCCCCTTCAGTTATATTTTTGGGGTCTAGTGATTTATCTATGTTTATAATATTATTCATATTTATCATTCCCCACCTATCCCGTCTACGAAATACATTAACTGTGAAGTAGACGGATATTGAAATGGGTTCCGTCCGTCCGTGCGTGTGTGTGTACGTGCGTGCGTGCGTCCCGAAATCGTTTCCGGAGCATAACTCAAAAACCGTTAAATATTTCTCTACGAAACTTTGCATGTCTATCAGACTCATGCTGAACTGGTGCCTTTTGCTATTTAGGAATTTTAGAATTTTTCATTTTTTTACGTTTAGATGGCAACAAGTTTGACTCAGGTTCTATAAGGGTGGTGTTCGTTTCCAGAGCGTAACTCAAAAACCATTAAATACTTGTTTACAAAACTTTGCATGTCTACCAGGCACATACTGAACTCTCTTTTTTAGAAATTTGTATTGTTTATGTTTCCATGACAACAAGTTGGATTTAAGTTTTAATATAGGGTGGGTTCACTTATTGAGTATAACAAATAAACTGTTAAATATTTCCTTGCCAAACATTGCATGTCTGTATATAAAGCACATACTGAACTGGTGCCATTTGATATTAAGGAGTTTTAGAAATGTTTATTTTAGAATTTCCATTGCAGCTATATTGACATGGGCTAAGAGAAATGTTGGGTCAGTTACCTGGTTTTGGGACCATAACGTGTTAACCGCCTCCTTGGTCTAGTGGTAGAGCGTCCGCCTGGAGAGCGCCCCGGCCGCCTCATTCCAATGACCAATGATGATACTTGTTGTTACCCTGTCTGGCGCTCGGCATTAAGGGGCTAAAACAAGGACTGGTCGGCTCGGAGTCAGTATACTGTGTCTGAGTAGAGTATTCATGTTAAACTGCGGCATGGTATCTCAGTGAGCTAGCACTATAAATCGGCATCAGTCCGGACTAGTACAAGCAGCCACACACACACATGCACGTACATGCACGTCGCTATATAAGTGCAATAATCTTCGATGCGACGTTAAACCCCATTTCACCTCACCTCACCTATGACGGGACAATACGATTGTTCTCTTACCTTTCAGCTCCAGTTGTGATGCTCCACTTCTACTCAAATGTCTTGAGCTACAGTTGTGACGCGCTACTTCCTTCAAGTATGAGTTTGGTTTTTTTAAAATAATTTATGTCCAGTTGAGACGCATGGCTTAGACGAAGCAGATTTTTTTTCCAGACAGAATACTTTTTTTTCAATATTATGATGTATACTCGGCGCTACTTTAACTCCATATAGTTTCTATAGTCACGGTGACTTTGACTGAATATAAGCATGCCCTTCTACAATTGTAGGTTATACCCAGACGACCAAGGTGCCTGGACATGGGTTACACATTGCAACTGTCCGTGGTCACGTGGGCTCCATTCTGAGAAAGCCATGCTATGCTGGACTTTCTCTGTGAAGAATGTGGTCAGTAGATATAGGGGTGTATTTTGCTGGTCCGAATGTTCCGAGTAGCGGGGAAAGTATAACCTTCCGCATTCATGGTGAAGTGTAAGAATGAGTTGCGGGTGCTGTCCACACCCAATGATACCCCAGTTACCGTAGAAAGGCAGTTGTGATGTCAGCTGAGGTCGTCTGGAAGTATGATATATCTCTAGAGCACATAAACTGATAGATGTAAAAAAAGTTCTCAGCTTCAGGTTAAAATGAATAGATAGGCTGTCTCCGTTTGACCATTAATTTAGCACAATAGTCAGTGCAAAGATTTGGAGTTATGGACCTCTGTGCGGTGTATCCATTCCGACAAGTAACCTTTGTAGGGGTTTACAACTATTTGTGTATCACTACCAAAGGTTGATTTCGAAAACATAATCAAGACTGTGGTCTATACTGAAATGTACCACCTTCAGTAACGATGATTTAGTCTTTTGATGATTTAGATCCAGTTCAGACTCGCAAAATCCTATTTTAATGAGTTGGCCTGTTATGTTTCAGCCCCAGTTGTGACACGCCACTTCATATAATGACTTGTTCTCATATGTTTCAGGTCCAGTTGTGATGCTCCACATCAAATAATGAGTTAGTCTCCAATGTTTCAGGTCCAGTTGCAGTTATGAGCAGCACTTCATATAATGATTTGGTCTCTAATGTTTCAGGTCCAGTTGTGATGGTCCACATCAAATAATGAGTTGGTGTTCAATGTTTCAGGTCCAGTTGCAGTTGTGAGCCCCACTTCATATAATGATTTTGTCTCTTATGTTTCAGGTCCAGTTGTGATAGTCCACTTCAAAAAATAAGTTTGTGTTCAATGTTTCAGGTCCAGTTGTGATCACAACTTCATTTAATGATTTGGTTTCTATTGTTTCAGCTTCAGTTCTGATGCTCCACTTCATACAAGTTGATCTCTATAATGTTTCAGGTCCAGTTGTGAGCACCACTTCATATTAGTTGGTCTCTGATGTTTCAGGTCCAGTTGTGAGCACCACTTCATATTAGTTGATCTCTAATGTTTCAGGTCCACTTGTGAGCATCACTCCATATAATGATTTAGTCTCTCATGTTTCAGCTCCAATTGTGAGCACCACTTCATATAATGAGTTGGTCCCCAAGTCCATTTGGAATGTTCTTCTTCATATTTGTTGGTCTCTAATGTTTCAGGTCCAGCTGTGATGCTCGAATTCAAATGATGAGTTGGCCTCCAATATTTCAGGTCTAGTTGTGATGCTCCACTTCAAATAATGAGTTGGCCTCTAATGTTTCAGGTCCTGCTGTGAGCACCACTTCACATAATGAGTTGGTCTCTTATGTTTCAGGTCCAGTCGTGGGCACCACTTCATATTAGTTGGTCTCTAATATTTCAGGTCCAGTTGTGAGCACCACTTCATATAATCATTTGGTCTCTAATGTTTCAGGTCCAGTTGTGATACTCCACTTCATATTCGTTGGTCTCTAATGTTTCAGGTCTAGTTGTGATGTTCCACTTCAAATAATGAGTTGGTCTCTAATGTTTCAGGTCCAGTTGTGATAATCCACTTCATATAATGAGTTGGTCTCTAATGTTTAAGGTCCAGTTGTGATACTCCACTTCATATTCGTTGGTCTCTAATGTTTCAGGCCCTGTTGTGAGCACCACTTCATATAATTAAGTTTGTCTCCAATGTTTCAGCTCCGGTTGTGGCGCGCCACTTCATATGGGTATGTAATGTTTCCGTTCCAGTTATGTCAAGCCACTTCGTATGATGGGTTGGTCTCTAATGTTTCAGTTCCTGTTGTGATGCGCCGCTTCATACAATGAGTTGTTCTCTACTAATAAGAGATATAATTGCTATACATCCATGGGCTTATCATTCTGTACAGCCTTTATATTTTAGGGGTATATTCTCTACAACTTGAAACACTCAAGAAGTTCTGGTCAAAAGGGGCTCCTATGTGCCGTGCCGGGAGCCACGAGAAAGTGCCAGTCAACGTAAACCCAGGGGACAGCTGGGTTACATAGACTGACGGCAAGTCTCCTATAGCTAGAATACTTCTAGAAAACAAATATTGATCATTAATCATCATTTGTCACCATGCATTTGGTGTCGTCTCTAGCCCGTCTAGGGTAAGGGCCAGCGCAGAACTATTAACTGGGATGCTGAGAACACCGCAACCCATGTGTAAAAAGCTTTGAAATACCTCCAACATTTGAGAGAATTACCCCGTCGCATCCGCATCACGCATTCATGGAAGGGGCTTTCGACATTCAATGTGTACAGTGTAGCACAGTGGAATATCTGCTTTGGACTTCATTGCGTCATTGTTTTGACATCCAGGCGAAATTAACGTTTTACTTGTTGTGGGGCCGAAAGTGAGTCTGATTTTTACAGAGGCCTGTATTAGGAATATTATAACAGAGGATAACAAATGAAAATAGAAACAAGCTTCAAAGAAGTATTATTATGAATCATAGTATATTCGGGACAATTGATATCGCTTTGTATTAAAAATGCTGATTAGTCAAAGTCCTGTCTCCACAGATTCCACTGTGCACGGTAATATTTTATGTGTGAAGGAAATATGTCCGTAATAGCAGTAAGGTGGCCCAGTGTCTCAATCAAGTTTTGGCCCGTCACGTCGAAACGGCCGAGTTCGATTCCTTACATCTGGCTAATGTTTCGTATGAAGCCCATTCCTACAGTCCTCCGCCGCGAAGTGTAAAACACCATACCCATGCATTAAGTGCACACACAGAACTCAAACAATGGGATACATAATAACGAAGATATTTATTTGATAACAGAATAATAAACACATATAATGTATCCATTGTAATTAAAAAGGTGTTTTTGGTACACTTGCTTCAAGTAGCCACGGCACCAGCAAACATAAACACACTCGGGGTACTGTGACACGCAATCAAACACCCAATCCAAGCAAGTCGCCTCTTACGACAAGCACAGGTTACTTGAGGCAACGCCTACTTCGGACTCCCCGGGATCGGGTGCTCAGGCTCGCTGACTTGGTTGATGCAATCACTGGATTGTCTGGTCCGATTATTTATAGACCGCCGTCAAATAGCTGGAATATTGCTAAGTGCGGCGTTAAACAACAAACAAACAAAACAAACAAACTTAGAACTCCCCATAGGGTGACATCAATATTTAAGGCCATTGAAACACGCGTCTGTAAATAATCGAGTCTGCACCAGACAAAACTGTGATTGACATCGTAAGCATAGATCATGCAAATGGGAAACGATGACATGCAAATGTTTTATGCCGCCTCCGTGGTCTTGCGGCAGAGCGTCCGCCCGGAGCGCGGAAGGTCCGGGGTTCGATCCCCTGCCGCGTCATACCAAAATACGCTAAAAGATGGTACTTGTTGTTACCCTGTCTGGCGCTAGGCATTAAGGGGCTAAAACAAGGACTGGTCGGCTCGGAGTCAGTATACTGTGTCTGAGTGGGGTATTCATGTTAAACTGCGGCATGGTATCTAAGTGTGCTAGCACTATAAATCGGCATCACTCCGGACTAGTACAAGCAGCAACAAACACACACACACACACGTGCATGCACGTCGATATATAAGTGCAATAATCTTGGACGCGGCGTTAAACCCAATTTCACCCCACCTCACCTCAAATGTTTTACGTACCACAATCTCACTGATTCGAGACAAACAGTTTCATATTAACAACATCGATGACCATTTGACACCTGTTAAAGTAAATGACCTCGTTAAAGCGGACGGTGATCTGACTGACAGGAAGAGTTATTCGTATAATTCAACCTCTGAACACATTTAATGTCTTTGTTGTCAAAACTGCATATGGCTAGATAGAAGTTCCAAGATTCAGATTGCGAGTGTTGCCAGATAATGTTTCTCGTGCGCGAAGATCAACACCACCAAGTCCGGGATTGCGTTTGTGTTAGAGGACTTGCTGTTTGGCGAATTTTTCGACCACCAGAATCCCCAAACCGGACTTAGTACAGACGAGGGCTGGGACGAGTCCAAATTTACTACACTGCACATGCATGCACATGTTCCCCATCAGTCACACTTGTCTCAAATTACACACGATGTTCATTAAACTTGTTGTCCGGATTAAACTGTAACGCCGATACTCATGTCGTTCCTGGTTTCGACTGTCTCATATCTCGGGTCATAAGCTGCGTAGAACCATACCACTCCTCCATAATCGTCAAATATGATCACGTCATAGAATGTCATCTAGAAGTTCTTACCTGAAAGGTGCAGGCGGCCAAACTTGTCATGGCGTATTTCACCATACGAAATGTTTGTGTTCAGTTTTCCTTTATTTGCTTCTGTCATTTTCTTGTTGTTTCTTGATTGTAGTAGCAAATACAGGACGAACATGTAGTTTCCGGGCGACATCGCATCTAGAAAGTAGCTGTTGCGGTTCATCTCCGTGTGTAATTGTTCTTCTACTTGCGAATTTATTGTGCCTTTCATATCGGGAACAAACGTTATACGCCTTAGCAGTTCCTCTTCCGATGTTGTATTTCCTTCATGGAATATATCAACAGAACGTTTCCTTTGAGGGTGGCAAGTCAGTGTCGGAGTCCAGAGTTACTGTTAGCCATTCTTTCATGCGTGAGTGAGTATGGTTTTACGCCGCTTTTAGCAATATTCCAGCAATATCACGGCGGGGGACACCAGAAATGGGCTTCACACATTGTACCCATGTCGGGAATCGAACCCGGGTCTTCGGCGTGACGAGCGAACGCTTTAACCACTAGGCTACCCGACCGCCCCTTCTTTCATGCAAGGAATACTCTAAGAAAATATCCCTTCAATAGCTTTCTGTATGTTCTCAGCAGTTGCTTCGGCCAAGCGTCCCTCGTTGGGACACTCTCCTACCCAGAGTTCCATGCGGCCGGCAGCCAGCCAGCATAGTACCTCTGCCACAGGCCAGCGCCATGTGACGATTCGTCACATCTTTCACAGTCCATTCAAGATATTGCATATGCTTTTCATCCGTTTCATGTTTGACAAGTCTACACATTTTCATAAACAAATGTCAAAGAATAGTTACGGTTCATTAAGAAAGTATCCTAATACGTGAAAATCTATTTGTTTTTGCGTAGTTATCCTTTGTTTACATTGTGCTGTCATCGAAGCCCTACGGAGAGCTAGCGATGATGATGTATAAATATATATTGTCATGCAACTCACTGTCGTAGTTGTAGTAGCATATCTATATAATTATGCAAAACAATATGTAAAGCGCCACCAACTACTTGCATTAGTCCGTTCTATACTGATTTCTGGAAAAGCGCGTTTGTTTACAAACAAGAGAAAAGTCTGGTCACGTGATATGCAAATTAGCCTGTGGCAGTGGTGTTATGCTGAGTCACCACTGCGCCGGAGTGTGTCGTTGGGAGAGAACTTGTCTTCCGCCGCTTGTTTCCATGGCGTGACATCATTGGGGCTAGTCACTTATGACGACTGGCGGTTGCCTTGACACAGATCGATGTGGTCTCTCACGCTTTCAGGCCTCAGTTTGTTTGTTTGTTTGCTTGTTTAACGCCGCACTCAGCAATATCCCAGCTATATGACGGCGGTCTGCAAATAATCGCGTATGGACCAGACAATCCAATGATTGACGTCATGAGCATCGATCCACGCAATTGGGATACGATGACATGCATCAACCAAGTCAGCAAGCCTGACCACCCGATCCCGTTAGTCGCCTCTTACGACAAGCATGGTCGCCTTTTACGGCAAGCAGGGGTTGCTGTTCGTATCCGGATCTTCACGGGTCCTCAGAATACTTTTGAATGTATACACTATTCTATAGGGACAGGACGTGATGGAGAGACTGGATGTCCTGGCGTAAAGTGAGACGTGATGGTGAGACTTGGTGTCCTGGTGTACAGTGAGACGTGATGGAGAGACTGGGTGTCCCGGAGTACAGTGAGACGTGATGGAGAGACTGTGTCTCCCTGTGTACAAAGAGACGTGATGGAGAGACTGGGTGTCCTGGTGTACAGTGAGACGTGATGGAGAGACTGGGTGTCCTGGTGTACAGTGAGACGTGATGGTGAGACTGGGTGTCCTGGTGTACAGTGAGATGTGATGGTGAGACTGGGTGTCCTGGTGTACAGTGATACTGATTTTCCTGGTGTACAGTGAGACGTGATGGAGAGACTGGGTGTCCTGGTGTACAGTGAAACGTGATGGAGAGACTGGGTGTCCTGGTGTACAGTGAGACGTGATGGAGAGACTGGGTGTCCTGGTGTACAGTGAGACGTGATGGAGAGACTGGGTGTCCTGGTGTACAGTGAGACGTGATGGAGAGACTGGGTTTCCTTGTGTACAGTGAGACGTGATGGCGAGACTGGGTGTCCTGGAATACAGTGAGACTGGATGGTGAGACTGGGTGTCCTGATATAGGGTAATGGCGAGACTGGGTGTCCTCCTATAGTGAGACGTAATGGGGATTCCGGCTTGGAATAGATCCCCAGCAAATCTTTGTTTATACTCACAGATTGGATGGCAAAACCCAGGATAGCCACTGTGATAAATGAGTAAGTGAGTAAGTTGGGTTTAACGCCGCTTTGAAAAGTATTCCAGTTATATCACGGCGTGTCAGCTTAATGTGTGAGGAAAGTCCGAAGTGATGCAGGTCTTAGACGTTCACCACTTCGGTGAAACCCTCGAGCACGGGTATGGTCCGAACCGGGATTCGAACCCACAATCATCGGTTTCTGGCGTGCCCAAAGGGACGCAACTCTGCACAGCGAATTGCGGCGCCTTAGACGACTGGGCCATCCATAGCCCCCTTGTTAAATGAAGTACAGTAAACTACGTTTATAACGAACACGCTTATAATGAACTGACCGATATAACGAACTTATTTTTTAGTCCCAGGTTTGGTGACTTGGTTGATTGCGTGTCATCGTGCCCCGACTGCGTGGATCGTTGCTCACAATATCGCCCACATGGATTGTCTGGTCCAGACCTGATTATTTACAGTCCGCCGTCATATATGTAACAGACCTGAGTGAGGTGTTAAACAACAAACAAACACCATCAAGTATAAATATGTTCACTGTTTAGTCAGTCATCCGCGTGACTACAAAACTATAGACTAATGGGCTATTATATTACTTATATATACTTATAGGGTCTAACACGTTGGGATTCCGGGTTAAAACTTGTCCCGTGTGTGTGTGTGTGTGTGTATGTGTGTGTGTTTCAAACAGTCACGGGTATGGTACTCACAGACCGACGATCAAAGTAGGGATTCCAAACTATCATCAGCGTATCCAGGCACTGCTAAGGGAGGCAAATCTACACACCGTTGCGGCTGCTAGACTACTCGGCCATCTGTCCGCTAGATCGCTATTAGATTACGTGATGACATTATAATGTTATGTTGGTTGTTAGTGAGTGAGTGAGTGAGTGAGTGAGTGAGTGAGTGAGTGAGTGAGTGAGTATGGTTTTACGCCGCTTTTAGCAATATTCCACCAGTATCACGGCGGTGCATGGTTGTTAGACTTATATAGTACATACATATATAGAATATAATATGATCATATCTTTATTAGACTGGAATTTTCTTAAACAGTTTAATCAAAGAAGACACTATCGAAAAACAGGAACAATGAACGACACCAAATTCAGTACAAACATGTAACAGTGTAATCGCCAACGACTATGTGTAGGTGTACACCTAATGACAAGACGGTAGATCATTTGCTTCTTTCGCATTAAGAATATTCATCTTAACGATGCTTCATTTTTAAAGAAGGTGACCCGAGAAGATCCGGGGTAGAATATGTCTTCAGCAACCCATGCATGCCGTTAAAGGCGACTATGCTTGTAAGAAGCGACTAACGGGATCGGGTGGTCAGGCTCGCTGACATGGTTGAAGCATGTCATCGATTCCAATTGCGTGGATTGATGCTCATGATGTCAATCACTGGATTATCTGGTCCAGACTCGATTATTAACAGATCGCCGTCATATAGCTGTAATATTGCTCAGTGCGGCGTTAAACAACAAACCAACCAATTAAAGAAGGTGATCCTCTATACTATATTATATTGTTATAAGATTGATAGATCTATTACATGATATAGATTGATAAATAAGAAAGAAAACCATAGTCTAGTGATTTTATTCATATTTGTTTGGATTGAGTTCATATGTGAGACTAACTGGGAAAGAAGAGGTCGACCCCATGAGATTTTACCTTTCTTCCAATGTAATACAGCTGTATTAGTATATGAAGCGTCCGTCGAATATCAACACGTACGCTTCAATTTAACCTATGATTAATTATTGGTTGGTTGGTTGGTTGTTTAACGCCACACTCAGCAATATCCCAGCTATATGACGGCGGTCTGTAAATAATCGAGTCTGGACCAGACATCCAGTGATTGACATCATGAGCATCGATCCACGCAATTGGGATCGAGGACATGCATCAACCAAGTCAGCGAGCCTTACCACCCGATCCCATAAGTAGCCTTTTACGACAAGCATAGTCGCCTTTTACATAATGATTAATTATTGACTCCAGTTTGTATTATACATGTATAAGAATAATGAAAATATCTTCGAAAGAAATATGGGGCTATATTATGTTATTTTCTCATACATTATATTTTAATAGATCTAGATATATTATTTTTGCATTCTCAGTTCCAGCAAAGACGTGTTTGGTTCCAGTTATTACATGGAATGTGTTGCTATTCTGTTTTTACTAGCTTGTGGGTACATTCTTTGTTTGGGTACATTCACCATCGTATGTCTAATCTATATTATCAAATTGTATTAAATATTCCACAAACATGTAATGACACGCATCGTACATCTATTTTTAGAAATCGTACACGATTATCTCCCTTTCGCGGAATATCCCAAAATGGCCGACTTCTGTTGATATTTTGGAAAGCGTTACTCAAGTTTGTGTTTTGTGTTGAATCTAAAGTGCATCTCCCGTGGAATTGTTGTGATTCTGTTACCATGGATACCGGTTCCGTTAATGGCATGGATGACAGCCTCAGGAGACTCGCCAGTTTCCAGGAGTACCCTCTACCAGAGCCGGGCCGGAGGAACCACGCGTCGTTGTTGACATACAATTCCCCCATGAAGTTGTCAAAAGCTGGGTTTTATCGCCACCCTGGAGCTCTGGGGGACGAGGTGAAGTGTTTCCAGTGTTCTGTGTCGTTCCGGGGATGGTCAGGCGAGTCGCCGATGGCCGTACACCGTGTCCTTAGTCCGGACTGTGCCTTCTTAGCGAGACACACACCGGCACTTTTGACAGCTCGGAGTCCCGGGAGAAACCGACCAGGTGACCCCCGTAACGTCCGACGACGTTTGCAGATGAGCACACCGACGTCGACGGAGGACACACAAAGTGACACAGGCTCTGGTGTCCAGGAACAGAGCGTGCTGGCTGTGTACGACAGATATAATACTCCCAGAACGCCCGAGCAGTTGGATACTGAAAATCAGGTCAATGTGGGTGATGAACAAATGGGGTCGATGTTGTTTGAGAGTCACCGTCTCCTCACCTTCCCTAGCCCTACCCACCCACGGGCTGAGGTGTGGGCGGGGTCGGGCTTTGTGTACCAGGGGGAGGGGGGCGTGGTCAGGTGTGTGTTCTGTGGGCTGGAGATGTTGTATGATGTGGATGAACCTGTCAAGAGACACCAGGAGATGTCCAAGAATTGTCCTGTCATCAAGTACCTGGATATTGGAAATATACCAAGAGACTTGGAAAACAAGATCAGATCACAACATCTAGGACAATCATGTGACAACAGCTTTGTGAGTGGTGATCCTATGTTTAGACACCCTCAGTTTGAGGAATCACAGGACAGACTAGAGACATTTAAATATTGGTCTGAACAAATAAGACCAACAGCTGATCAACTTTGCCAAGCAGGGTTCTATTTCACAGGTAAGCTACATTCAAGCATTTGTCACATGAAAACATTTCTATGGCTAAATTGTTAACAAGTTTTAGATGTGTATATACAAAAGATACACAAATGGATGGTTACAGCTTCCAAGTTGTACTATACTTGCAATATACTTATATGCAAATTGTAAATGGCTTATAACAAACATATACAATTCACAGAAAACTATACATATACACTGGATACTTTAAATCATATACCATTAATAAACTGTCTATACAGATCATGATGATGCCAGGTTCAATGTTTGAATATTGATTTGAATGTGTGTAATCTTGTAAGAGACTGGACTTTTCAAACAACTAATATTAATAACATATTTGTTTTAAATTTCATGTAGAATGTTTAATTTTTGTACATTCCCTCGATCCATTTTATATATTTTCTGTCTCCAAGCAATGCATTTCTGCATATTTGTGGATCATAAACCCTGTATATATAATATATTCTGGATTATTATAGTTATACATATAACATCTATATTCACCAGGGTACACAGACAAGGTTGTGTGTTTCTGTATAGTGGAGGATCATAAACCCTGTATATAATATATTATGGGTTATTATAGTTATACCTATAACATCTATATTCACCAGGGTACACAGACAAGGTTGTGTGTTTCTGTATAGTGGTGGATCATAAACCCTGTATATAATATATCATGGGTTATTATAGTTATACATATAACATCTATATTCACCAGGGTACACAGACAAGGTTGTGTGTTTCTGTATAGTGGTGGATCATAAACCCTGTATATAATATATCATGGGTTATTATAGTTATACATATAACATCTATATTCACCAGGGTACACAGACAAGGTTGTGTGTTTCTGTATAGTGATGGATCATAAACCCTGTATAAAATATATCATGGGTTATTATAGTTATACATATAACATCTATATTCACCAGGGTACACAGACAAGGTTGTGTGTTTCTGTATAGTGATGGATCATAAACCCTGTATATAATATATCATGGGTTATTATAGTTATACATATAACATCTATATTCACCCTCCAGGCTACACAGACAAGGTTGTGTGTTTCTGTATAGTGGAAGATCATAAACCCTGTATATAATATATCATGGGTTATTATAGTTATACCTATAACATCTATATTCACCAGGGTACACAGACAAGGTTGTGTGTTTCTGTATAGTGATGGATCATAAACCCTGTATATAATATATCATGGTTATTATAGTTATACATATAACATCTATATTCACCAGGGTACACAGACAAGGTTGTGTGTTTTGCCTGTGGGTGTGGCCTGCATCACTGGAAGCCCGAGGCCGACCCCTGGGTGCAGCATGCCAGACACGCCCCTCACTGTGTCTTTGTGAAGCAGCACAAGGGAGATAACTTTACTTTGGAAGCTCAGGAGGCTGAGGTATGTAGTAACGATGTAGCATATTTCTTTTTGATACGTATTATGCTATTTCTTTTTGACACGGCCCGTGAAGACGCCGGGGTAGAATAAGTCTTCAGCAACTCATACTTGCTGTAAAAGGTGACTATGCTTGTCGTAAAAGGCGACTAACGGGATCGGGTGGTCAGCCTCGCTGACTTGGTTGATGGATGTCATCGATCCCAATTGCGTGGATCGATGCTCATGATATCAATCACTAGATTGTCTGGTCCAGACTCGATTATTTACAGACCGCCGTCATATAGCTGTAATATTGCTGAGTGCGGCGTTAAACAACTAACAAACCAAACCAAAAACTTTTTGATTCAGTAAACTATGGTTCTAACAAACTCAAAGGGACCCTTAAGTTTTATTACCATATTCAACGTATTAAGCGCCCAGGGCGCTCTCAAAATTTGAAATAGGGGGGCTCTTATTAGAATATTTTATTGGTGAAAGAGTTGAAAGATCGTAAATTTTGTGGTTTATGCTGAGAGCCTGGAATGTTTATATACGTCAGATATATTTTTCTAGAATTTAATTGCCCATAATTAAGGGTGCATATAACACACAAGTGCGCATTATTTGACCAACAAAGTACAAACATTATCAAACATGGCTAGGCTTGAAACAGTCGCAGAAACACTTAAGGTCCAAAAACACAACTCTGATACCCATATCAAATACATCACCATCTAATAACCATTCCTTGGTCGTTTCATTTTTAGCTACCATCAGACAAGGGTGTATACTTTCCTTTGCCTGACAGTCTATTTGTTTTTGCAACAAAACATTATATAGAGAATCTCACCCGAGTATCTTTTGATATCAAATATATCAACACGAGTTGATAAAAGTGGAAAAATTCCGAGGCTTGCCGAGGATTTTTGCACTTTTATCAACGAGTGTTGATATATTTGATATCAAAAGACACAAGGGTGAGATTTTATTTATCATCCAACATCATTCTTTCAACTTTTTCTATTTGTAGACAGTAATTAGCAGTGTCTTCAGTGTAAAAAGTACTGCAAACAGCTTCAGTAGCAGAGCCATTAGTGATGTCATTTGATTGTGACGTCATGGTAACCAGTGACGTCACAATGGTCTGCAAAGCATTGTGATGTAATTTCATTGCAGCGATATCTACAGTGTAGATATCACTTGATCTCATCCCAGCGATAACTCCTGTGGGAGCCAGTTTTGGATGATAAAAAACAATTGTCGCTTGGCCAGAGTGGAAAAATCTTTAATTTAAACTACATTCAGTCATATTAGCCCTGTCTATAATTATCTTTGGGTTCCGTTAGAAACATAGTTGCTTTTTATTTTCGGAAGAACATTTAGCAATTTTTATCGATCATTCTTAGAGAAATGACTCTAGTTTATTTCATCTTGTCCAGCTTTGCAATGCAGTTCACACAGTATGGATGAAAGGGTTCCCACAATCCCTTGTGTAGCAGATGCAGAAACATGGCGCCCCCCGTCAATTTGAAAGAAATTTTAAAAGGAAAACAAATGATTACATCACATTTTCAAGTGAACTTGACTGAAACTGATAAATCTATCAACCAAGAAAAGAAAGTTGAGAATGTTCCACTATGTTGCTAGAATTAGACTGGTTGCGATACAACAAATCGCAGATACAATGTTTTGTGATCTATTGCTGGAAATAATGTTAAGTTTAAGTTTAACCGAGAGAATATTAAAACTCACTGTGATTCTCACAAAAAATAGAAAGTGCAATTTATGCAACAGACAATCAATGCCATATCTAAGTTACATATTACGCTACAATTTCATGCCGTAGATATCTCAACTGATGAGATAACTGTGGATGAACTGAAGATTAAATTCAACATGTTCAATACTACATATTGTATTGGTAAAGAAGAAATGGCATTAACAAATAAATAAGAAACAAGTTTCAAATTAACATAATCCTCTATTGATCATGATAATAGGTAAAGTTACATGTCAATATTAGGCAGTGTGAATTCGTTATGGCCACTTGAAGTTAATTTTGGCTAGTGATTAAATATTTGTACTTAGTTATCAACAACATGAACAGGAAGATAAAAGAATGAACACGAGCCCTGAAAAGTGCAGCTTAGACATATGCATGTTATAGTGTTTGAAATACATCAAAGCAAAATATTAAAAATGTTAGATTTCTTAGGTATGACTTTAATATAAGTTTAAACAACAAACCAAAACACCACTCACTGATATTAAAATGATGACTTCTTTAGGTATAACTTGTATTTCAACTTTCAGCTAGAAAATAAAAATCACTTCCCTACTAATTGTATTATCCACTGACAAATGATCTTTTGTTGATAGTAAGCATAAAGTATTCTCTGAGACCGTGTTATTCACTTAATGTGTTTGCCATGTTGAGTGATTGTGCAGAAAGTGTCATACCTTGACACTAGAACAAGACACTACGCTAAGTGTATAGATTGAAATGACTCCAAATGAGACATCAAAATAACTCAAATAAATAACCCACTACTCAGATTGAAACTGTCACACTCCTTGTCCCAAGATTGAGACTTAATTACCATAGATAGTGTTGTATTGGATTGTTATGTCCAACCCTTCATTAGCCAGCACAGTCAGTTTGTATATAACAAGTATCTAGTTGAGGCCAAACCAAAGGATGTGTTAATTCTGAACTAACTTATAACATTGTATATCATGACCTGTAATATCTTTGTTCTCTTTCACAGGCTCTGACAGAGAGCGACACAGCTGAAGGTGGGTGATGGACAATGTCTGCCGTGTACTGCAATAATCACAAATATTGACTCCATGTATTACATGTATTAAGGCAAATTTAATGTTGCCAATCAATGCCAACCTCATGATACGCTATATATCGCAATTACTGGGTATCGATACACTACACATTGTTACACCTAATTCACATTGTTTATAAGTGAGATTCTCCGTATAGCCCGACTGACAAGCAGTTGTTGCTATCAACCAGCTTGTGTTTAACTCACATGGAGTTACTGCAATACACACTGTTACACCTAATTCACATTGTTTATGGGTGAGATTCTCCATGTTCCGTATAGCCCGGGCTAACAAGCAGTTGTTGCTATCAACCAGCACAAGCTCAAGTAATCATCAGACTGAGTTATTGCAGTATTTCATAAATATTACTTTTTGAAAACATAATGTTGCGAATTTTCTTTATAGCCAAGTTTCGGAGTATCAAGATGAGCCTAGCACACTATATGATACATCTCACGATACTTCAGGCTGACAAGGGGATATTGTTAGCAACCAATGTGTTTCACTCTCAATACTCAATACTCAATAATTTACACTTGCTCTAGTAGTACATGTCTGATGTGAGGCAGCAAGGAAAAGCTGGCTCGATTTATCATCAGTTATTGCAATATTTCTCAGATATTACTTTTTGAAAATAGATCCTGAATTAAATGTTGATCATAACGTTATTGTCAACATTTCACAGGTATTGCCTACTCTACATTCCTCAGTAGTGCTCACCTGACACCACAATCACATATCAATTTTCTTTATTATCCCAGCCCAACAAAATTGGCGGGGGATATAGAAACGGGCTCTGTCCGTCCATCCATCCGTCATGTTTCGTTTCCGGAGCATAACTCAGAAACCGTTAAATATTTTTTCAGATCTGTCAAGTACATGCTGAACTGGTGCCTTTTGCTATTTTGAAATTTTAGAAATTTTTATTTTTTATGTTTCCATGGCAACAAGATTGACTTAGGTTCCAAACTCTTCTTTTTTCTACAATTTCCATGACAAGTTGCACCTCGGTTAAAAATGGTTAGGTTTTTGTTTTTTTAATTATGTCATAAATTCTGCAACAGGGCAGGGGATAACTCTTGTTCTTCTTTGTCTGCTTCATAACCCAGTCTTTGTATGTTTGTTGGAGGTTATCAACATATATATATATCAACAATCGAAGGAAATATGAGTAGGATTAGTTATCAGTGTACAAGTCTATAGATCTATGTAATTCAAGATTCTATTGAAAGAACAAAAGTCTTGTTGATATCAGTTCAACTGAGTTTTATGAAATAATATTTTGCCATGTTAAATGTACATGTCATTCATTTCACAGACCAGTGCGTCACCCCAGGCAGCCCGGCCACGCCCTCCCCACTCCGCCCAAGTCTGGACATGGCGGCCATCAACGCAGCCTTGGCATGTCAGTATGATGTACAGCAAATCCGACAAGCTGTTCTCAAATTCTTTATCTTGTCCCGTGAGTGTATTGTGCTCATGTTGAGGTCACTGGTCATCCTGCCTGTAAACTAAAGCGAATCCTTAACTCTTCTTATCAGAGTCATTCATTTTCTTCTACATGATCTGAATAACATTTGAAAATCGAGATTATCTCCCTTGAATATTTGTTTTACTATTATCTCCCTTTGATATGTTTCTATTCTTAAACTAAATCTGACTGTGAGAGTTTAATCCAAAAGCTGTTCCCAAACTAGCCTAAAAGACATTCTCATGTTCTCAACTATTTTAATTGTTTATTGAACTTTGCTAAGCTAGGGTCGGTCAGAATAAAAGTTTATGCTGTTCTCTAGAATGTATATTTTATTTAGTTGTATTGGTGGGAAAAAGTATTCATGTGTCCTTATTTCTGGATATGCAGAATGTTTAGCATTATACAATAACCTAGAATATAGTTGTACTTCTGAGGATATTTGTTCACTTTGCAGTGGCTGTAGACAATGCATTCGATCAGTTATCCTTTTAAAACTCTACATTTTAGTACTTCATTTTTTTAATAATTTTTGTAGATGTAACTCTTTGTTTTTCTAACTCATCACAGATGGAGTAGCCAGACAAATTAAAATACATTTACAGTCTGCGCCCAGAGCTTTTGAGTATCAAGTCCAAACTTTTACAGTAGATTTGTTTTTAAGCTATTGGATAATAATCAGCTGATCTTTCTAGATTGAAAGAAATTATATCAGACAAGACTGGACTAGGGCTTCAGGCTCTTGACTATACTCTCAAACTCCAGTCAAATGTTTTTTTGTTTTATTTGCCATGGTTGAATCGGTAAAATGAAAAATGAAAAAAACCCATGTCTCTTAGTTACGAGGTCCCCTCACTCCATCTTCACATCTACCCTCTACCTGACAGGTGGGTTCTACCCTAACGAGGCACTGCTCCTTGGCACTCTGCGAGCCTCCGACGCAAACTTCTCCCAGCTACAGAGACTAATGGAGTCAACCCACACCAAGGACCTGAGTCTCATCAGACAGAGCAAGGAGATCCAGCAGAAGGACCAGCTGCTGGAGAGGAGCAAGGAGGAGATGGAGCGCACCCACGAGGAGTACCACACAGAGCTGAGTCGGGAGCAGGCACAGCGGCGGTGTGAGATGCAGGCACTGACTGCCAGGCTGCAGGCACAGGCCCAGGTCATCCAGAGACAGGGGCAGAGACACGCCCAGGTGGAGTGGAGACACACCCAGGTAGAGCGGAGACACGCCCAGGTGGTGCAGGACAAGGACCACCAGCTTGGACACAAGGATGAGGAGCTGGACAGGAAGCAGAGGGAGATGAACAGTCTGGCTGTGGAGATGAGGAGGCAGGCCAAGGAGAACAGGAGACAGGCTGAGGAGATGAGGAGACAGGCGGAGGAGAACAGGCGGAAGGACGAGGAGCTGGAGAGACTGAGGCAGCTTCTACAAGGTAGGGAGTCACAGAGTGTTAGGCCACAGGGAATAATTTTCACATCTGCATCCAAATTTGTCCAAAATGTATGGAGGGAGTCATATTATTAATCATATTTTTTTTTGAACCAACTGAACAAAGCACATGTGTAGAGCCTATGTGGAGACTAGGCACAGGTTATTTGTCCGTCATATTTATTGGATACTGGTACCAAGTTTATTGGACTGGTTTATAGCATCAATAACTCTTTCCATGATATGATATAGTATACTATATATTATCAGACAAAATAAGATAGCAGACAAACAAAGTGGATGACTTGATTTAAGATATCTTGTGCTGGAATGAATAATGAAAACTTTATGATGTATCACTCCTGCTTTTATTCAAAGAGAGGAAAGTATTTCAGATTATATTATGAAATTTAAGGTGCAATGTTTAGTTCTGATTTTCTGCTTGATTGTATTTTCTTATTGGGGACCAATGTTAGTTTATACATGGCACAATGTTCTGTTGGGTTACCGAATTTCAAAGGTTGGGAAACAACATTTGATGTTTTTAAAAGATAAATCATCTATTTGTAGCCCCTAGGGACTAGATATTTGTAGATATTTGTATAGTCAGATACAAAATATGTCGGGTTGGTTTCAGTGTGGTACTGCTGTGGTGAAGTAACACTACTTGATGTACACAGAGGCCAGTACAAGCTTGTAGTTCTGTAGGACCGCCTCCGTGGTCCTGTGGTAGAGCGTCCGCCCGGAGAGCGGAAGGTCCAGGGTTCGATCCCGGGCCGCGTCATACAAAAAGACGTTAAAAGATTGTACTTGTTGTTACCCTGTCTGGCGCTCGGCATTAAAGGGCTAAAACAAGGACTGGTCGGCTCGGAGTCAGTATACTGTGTCTGAGTGGGGTATTCATGTTAAACTGCGGCATGGTATCTCAGTGAGCTAGCACTATAAATCGGCATCAGTCCGGACTAGTACAAGCAGCCACACACACACATACACGTGCATGCACGTCGCTATATAAGTGCAATAATCTTGGACGCGACGTTAAACCCAATTTCACCTCACCTCACCTTGTAGTTCTGTAGTTCAAAGACACAGTGTTCAGATGCCCTCTATCCTTATTGCACGAGTCAAAACCTTGTCACAGAAGTCACACATTGTCTTTTTGACATTATACAGTGGGTTATTTCTAGGAAGCTAAATGTTTTCTGAGTACTTCTGAGATTAACAAGGATTGTCGGGTAGCCTAGCGTTCATTCTGCATGCAAAAGAGCTGAGTTCGATTCCCCACATGGGTACTATGTATGAAGCCTATATCTGGTGTCCACCGCTGTTGTATTGCTGGTATATTGCTAAAAGTGGTGTACAACCATACTCACTCACTCACTCACTCTGAGATTATATGAATAAGCTCAAGACATATTCAACTTACATCATTACCAAATTAGGATACATGGAAGTGACGAGATAAATGTGTACTATAAGCGTCAGGTGTTAATGTGTTGACCTTTAGAATTGAATTGATTTGAAGTGAAGTACAACAGTTCATTTAGATAGAGTTCTCTCCTCATTAATTGAAGTTTATTTTAAGTAGTGAGATGCTTCTGTATACACCTGTATCATTATCATCGGATCATAGGTTTTCGGACATCGTACGTTTTCGGATGGCCATGTTAATGCGATTACTCATGCTATAACGGGGGTGTTGTATCACACAGACATTGTAAATACTCAGACGATGGCTTGTTTTTAAGAGAAAGTTGCTTTTGATTAGGAAATGAGATGTTGTTCATGTGATAAGAGAGAAAACCATGAATGTTTCTTTTGTGTCGAAAACCATCAAACCTAAAATTGCACAAATATGAATTTTGTCTTCAAAATTTACCTATTTTTATAATTTTGTACAGTTGTTGCTTTTGCAACAATCCATAAAAATCTTAACTTCATAATAATCCTTTCTTTTTGCCTGGTTGTTGATCCATGCACAGACAGGTTTTCCCTCGACCATATAATGAGAATAAAATGTGAAACTTCAAGATTCTTGGCCATGAACATCTGAGCATTTTGAACTCTCTATTTCATTAAACTTCATGAACTCATTTAACTCCATCTTGTTTGTTCTGCAGCTAACAACATACAGAACAACTGCCCTGTCAACAACGCTGCTGCTGCTGCTGCTGCTGCTGCTGCTGTCCCCGCCCCGGCTGTCCCCGCCGACCCCGCCTACGCCCGGTGCAAGGTGTGTCTGGAGGAGGAGGCCCAGTGTCTGTTCCGCCCGTGTCGACACATGTGCTGTGGCATTCAGTGTGCCCCCCACTTTATCGGGAAGACGTGCCCCATTTGTCGGAACAGTGTGCATGACTGGGAGGTCATCTATGTGGCGTAGACACACACCTCGGCCCCATCTGTCGGAACAGTGTGAGTGACTGGGAGGTCATGTATGTGGCATAGACACACACCTCAGCCCCATCTGCCGGAACAGTGTGCGTGACTGGGAGGTCATGTATGTGGCATAGACACACACATCAGCCCCATCTGCCGGAACAGTGTGAGTGACTGGGAGGTCATCTATGTGGCATAGACACACACCTCAGCCCCATCTGTCGGAACAGTGTGCGTGACTGGGAGGTCATCTATGTGGCATAGACACACACCTCAGCCCCATCTGTCGGAACAGTGTGCGTGACTGGGAGGTCATCTATGTGGCGTAGACACACACCTCAGCCCCATCTGTCGGAACAGTGTGCGCGACTGGGAGGTCATCTATGTGGCGTAGACACACACCTCAGCCCCATCTGTCGGAACAGTGTGCGTGACTGGGAGGTCATCTATGTGGCGTAGACACACACCTCAGCCCCATCTGTCGGAACAGTGTGCGTGACTGGGAGGTCATCTATGTGGCGTAGACACACACCTCAGCCCCATCTGTCGGAACAGTGTGCGTGACTGGAAGGTCATCTATGTGGCGTAGACACACACCTCAGTCCCATCTGTCGGAACAGTGTGCGAGACTGGGAGGTCATCTATGTGGCGTAGACACACACCTCAGCCCCATCTGTCGGAGCGGTGTGCGTGACTGGGAGATCATCTATGTGGCGTAGACACACACCTCAGCCCCATCTGTCGGAGCGGTGTGCGTGACTGGGAGGTCATCTATGTGGCGTAGACACACACCTCAGCCCCATCTGTCGGAACAGTGTGCGAGACTGGGAGGTCATCTATGTGGCGTAGACACACACCTCAGCCCCATCTGTCGGAGCGGTGTGCGTGACTGGGAGGTCATCTATGTGGCGTAGACACACACCTCAGCCCCATCTGTGGGAACAGTGTGCATGACTGGGAGGTCATCTATGTGGCGTAGACACACACCTCCGTCTCAAAATCTTAGTGGCAGCTCTTAGGTGTCTGTTTTGCCCATGTGTTCGTTTTGTCATTTCTATTGTCTGTCTGTCCCCTGCCGTGATATTGCTGGAATATTGCTAAAAGCGGCGTAAAACCATACACACTCACACTATTGTCTGTCTCTCCCGCGCTGTAATATTGCTGGAATATTGCCAAAAGCAGCGTAAAACCAGACACTCTCACACTATTGTCTGTCTGTCCCCCGCTGTAATATTTCTGGAATATTGCTTAAAGCGGCGTAAAACCATACACACTCACACTATTGTCTCTATTTTCGAGTCACAGGAACTCCGCATGCTCATTTCATCAGGAAAATTTGCCTCATCTGTTGGAACTTTGTGTGACTGGGAGATCATCTGTGTGGTGTTGACTATAGACCTCACATCTTGCTCTACACCAGAAACTGGGAGATCATCTGTGTGGTGTTGACTATAGACCTCACATCTTGCTCTACACCAGAAACTGGGAGATCATCTGTGTGGTGTTGACTATAGACCTCACATCTTGCTCTACACCAGAAACTGTTACTTGTTATGACCTGTGTAGAAATGCTATTTTAGTGTAAGTATATTTTTTTAAGAAAGATGAACTATTACTTTCTTGAATATGTTTTGAAGCCATCTTTATTTATTCTATCAACTATATGGAACACTTTGATACACCAGGAATTGTTACTTAATTTTTATGACCTGTATAGAAATGTTTTTTAGCGGAAATATGTTGGAAGACAAAGTAACAGATATTTTTATCAAATATGTTTGGAAACCATCTATATTTATTTTATCAACCATATGAAATATTCAGATCTATTTTGTGACATATTCTTTGTGTATTAAAAATGGCTTAATATGTATTTTTTACATATTTTATTCTGTACAAACACAACCACTCAAAGTTGAATGGAATTCTCCTGGAATATATCCACCTGAAAAGAAAATCGAGGACCACACCTTTTTCATTTTCCAATCTCTGGAAACTGCCATGTGTCTGTTGGAAATGATGTTGATCAGAAATTGATAAATGCGTAATACACCTGCTTGAAGTGTTGTACAAGACCTCTGCATGTTTCTCCAGATGGCCCCAGTTACCATGAATACTTGATCATCCCATGTGATGCAGAGAAACCGAGGAAACAGTAGAAAGGGCACTCAAATAACTTTGGCAGTGGAGAATTTACAAAACATGTAGTCAGATAGTAGTTTTTGGTTTGTATTGTATTGTATTTCAATATGAACATGGCACTTTCTAAACAAAATTAAATGTAGTTTATTACAAAAATTACAGGATACGTTTCTAAAAAATGACTTTTGATATGAAAATATATTGTAAGTAGCCTTGACTTTATTCTAGGTGTGTGTATCTGTCTCCTAACTCTCACTCTCCACCTGTCTGTATCTCGTCTAGGAAGCTGCTGGCGGCTCCTAAGCATCTGTCGTGTCTGTTTTGTCCAGGTGTAGCATCTGTCTCCTAACTCTCACTCTCCATCTCCTGTCTGTATCTCATCTAAGAAGCTCCTGGCGGCTCCTAAGCATCTCTCGTGTCTGGTTTGTCCAGGTGTAGCATCTGTCTTGTATGTTTTGGTCAGTCATTTATTAAAGAGAAGGGGAGGAGGCAAGGATATTTTAGAAATAATTACAGAAATGTTCGAAACAGTTCAAAGTTCATCTAATGAAGGTCTTCCCAAATGCTTTCAATCCTGACCCTCCGCTTCACGTGAATTAAGTGTTCCCTCTGTCTGCATGTCTCATGTCCAGATAAGCAGTGGGGTAGCCGAGTGGGTAAAGTGTTTGCTCTTCATGCTAAAGACCCGGGTTTGATTACCAACATGGGTGCAATGTTCGACGCCCATTTCTGGTTTCCCCTACCAAGATATTGCTGGAATATAACCCTACTCACTCTCATGTTCAGATATCTGCTTGATGTTTCAAAAAAGGTTCAAAATCTAAGTAACTGTTCAATTTTCATTTTCATATTTCATGACCTTCCCCTAAACACTGTCATGTTTTTTGGTTACTCTCCCGTGGTCCCTCTAGCCCCTGCCCCACTAATAAATGACTGATCTTAATAACGCTTGATTGAAATTGTACAGAGATGTTCATGTCTATAGTCATTGTCATGTATTTCAAAGACACACAGCTGTCTTGTATATTTCTCAGACCATAGTGCTATTTCTATTCTGTCATTCTCAATATGTATTTGATTGCATGTCTTCAGATATTTGTACATATCTTTACCCACCTCATCAGATTTTCATCCAAATTGTTCACAAAGGGGACCTTTTGTATAAATTTGCCTGCATATATGTAGGAATGTAGGTATATATTTTCCAACACACTGTACTTCAGTGTACAGTATCTGTCGTGGGATGAGATTCACCTGTAACTTGACTGTGTGGCAGGACCAGGTACATGGTGTTGTTCATCAAGTAACGGAACGAAGGAAACACATGTAGAGAACCTGATTGTCTGGCCCAGACTCGCTAATTTACAGACTGGTCTCATACAGCTGGAATATTGCTGAGTGTGGCATTCATTCCCATGAAGCATACCATGAGTTTCCACCCTTTTCAGTAGCAGTAACAACCTATTGCTGAGTGTGGCGTTAAACAACAACCAAACAACAAACAAACTTTGTGGACGACATCCAGATTTCCTTAAGAATCATTCCCACGAAGCATACCATGAGTTTACTGATCGGGCAGCAACAGTAACAACCTATGCAACAACACTACAGCAGGGCCTACATCCACTACATTTCCATATGGTGCCATTTCTATATAGTGCTACCATTGTCTCCTATATACACACCACTTGATGAGGTCAGTCCTACCTTCATTGTACTTGTTACTATGGTTACATTAAGTGATCGTGTTGCTGGCAACATTAGCAGACTAAGCTATGACAGATCAGTGGAGTCACATTTTGTAATAATTATTCTGTGCTGAGTGGAATTAAGACTTTAGTCCTGGAAGCAGGAGTCTTGATCTGTCATTTATTATTCCTGATTGTCTTCAGTCATTAGTTACCATGCCGCTGTTATACGACGTGACCTATAGATTGTTTTGTTGTTATATACTGCTTATTGATTGAGTTGTGGATATAATTAGTTTTATTTCATAATGAACTTGCGTTATTGCGTTATGGAATATTGCATGATGTATTTGTGTTGATAATTGTAATGATGTTTTGGATCTATTATAACTGCATTTAAGAGACGTTTAGCTACAGCGTATGAGAGCTGGGAGACATGAGGCAACGACAGGGGTACCACCTTCTAATTTTACACTAGTCGGAAAAATCCAGTGATGGTTGTCCTCGAGCACTGGTCACATTTGAGGGTTATAACTTACTTATTGTCTCCAACATTTGATATCATATTCAAAGTAGTGGCACTTGCTCCGTGCTTTTCAGCTCAGTGCATACTGTGTTAAACAGTTTTCTTACAAACTACTAATGCTGATATAAGAGATACTTGTCAAGTCTGAGTTCAAACATTGGAGCAGTAACATCTTTTTTACAGAGTTATGGCCCTTGCTCCGTGCTTTGCAACTAAGTGCATGGTGTTGCAATGGGGACACGTTTTCTCACAAACTACTGAAGTTAGTCTTAATAAGTACCTCTTAGAAAAGCTGAGTTCAAGAATTGGAGCCATAATTTTATTTCAAGAGAAGGGCCCTTTTGTGTGTATTAATTTCACAGTTAATCGTTTTTTCTGATGACAGTGACCCTAGTACCATCTCTTCTTAAGGCTTTATAGGCCTCTACTTTATAGTTTATATTCACTACTATATGAACAAACAAGATTCTAATGTGCCCCATGGCAAGGGGAAGTGATAACGCTCTTTTGTGGTTAAATTTGTTTTGTGCTTTCAAAACTATGGTGGGTGGTGTAAAGTAGATAACATAGGATAAACGGTTTTAAACCCCAGATGTTTCTGTGTACAAACTCGTATACATTTTGTACTGAGAATGAATTTCATTTTTTTCTTGGAATGTCCTTATTTTTGGTCAAGTAGAGAAATGTTTAATAAACTAATCCTTCCATTTATAAATTTACCCAGCTTCTCTCGTCAGTGAACCCTGCAGTTATTAAAAGTATATCTTTATATCTAAAAAGAAACCTACCCAGATAACCACCTTTTTGATAAATATTTGTGGCCTCAAATGCAAATAAACTTATCACTTGTCACTTGTTACTATCACATGCTTTGATTCAGCATTTGATACAGCCTCTCGAGGACGAGTGTTATAAGTTTTGTAAAAGTCTGGACTAGTCCTGAATGAAATTGGTTTTCTATGGTTGGGTACATTAGTCATCATCGTATCACAATTGTGCTCATGATGTCAGTCACTGGATTGTCTGGCCCAGACTCAATTATTTACAGGTCGTTGTCTGGAATATTGCCAAGTGCATTCTAAACAACAAACACTTTTTTTACAAATTCTACTTTTGGGGAGTCCAATCCAAAGTACATGATCAAGACCACCAGTTGTCCTCACTGTGAGAGTAGGTTCGAATCCCAGATGGGACTCAACCCCCAAAGGTACTAGAATTCTTACTGTACTAAGAAAGTGTTATTGTTAAATAAAGAAGTCATCCTTAAAAGTTTGATGTCTTCTTGAAAATATGGTATGAATAAACTATTTACGTATAACAACAAGTGTTGTGTTGTGTGTCTAAAGATATGTCCACAGAAGATTTATCTATCTGTCTGAGTTTGGTTTAATGCTGCTTTGAACGATAATTCACCTATACCACGACAGGTCAGCTTGATGTAGAAAGGAAGCCTCAAGGGAGTCCGGGTATAGTGCAGATTTATCATCAGGGCGATTTGGAATTCAAACTCACGATTTGAGGTTTGTGACCTCCCGAAGGTGTTGTGTTCACAGAACACGTTCAACAGGTCCATGTTTGGGGACAAAGCTAATTTTTTATTTTGCAATTTTTGAATTTTAGATGTTGAACATTAGAACATACCAAATAGTTGCCGGTTAAGTATTGTGGTATTAGCTAAACCCTAAACGGGCCCCAACCTTAAATGGGCCTCAGCGAAAGACAGGAGGGGAGATAACTCTCACAAGCATGCTGCAAGCACATGGCACCAGCCCCAGTCTTGTACACAGCTACACTTACAGTGATTAAACACACTTGACAAACAAAGACAAGTATGACCAGGCTGACAGATTGTACATCTGAATTATCTCTGTTAGAATTAGTCCCCATCATCACATGCTGGTCGGGTGGTCAGACTTGGTGATGATGTTGATTGTGTGTCATCGTACCCCGGTGTCATGGGTCGTTGCTCACAATAGCAATCACTGGATCATCTGGCCCAGACTCAATTATTTACAGAGCGCCTACATATAGCTAGAACAAGCGCCAAGTGCGGCATTAAACTACAAACAAGGATCACACACGGTACATCACACCATTTATACCCCTCGGGATCGGGGTACACAGGCTCACACACAGGGTACATCACACGATATACCCCTTGAGATCGGGTACATAGGCTCACACACAGGGTAAATCACACCATTTACACCCCTCGGGATCGGGGTACATTGGCTCACACACAGGGTACATCACAGGATATACCCATCGGGATCGGGGTACATAGGCTCACACAGGTACATCACACTATTTATACCCCTCGAGGTCGGGGTACTCAGGCTCACACACAGGGTACATCACACAATATACCCCTCGAGATTGGGGTACATAGGCTCACACACAGGGTACATCACACAATATACCCCTCGAGATTGGGGTACATAGGCTCACACACAGGGTACATCACACAATATACCCCTCGAGATTGGGGTACATAGGCTCACACACAGGGTACATGACACGATATACCCCTCCAGCTCGGTTGATATAACTTACAATATTTTAGTTTTCAAATGTTAGGCCATCAGTATGTCATAAGAAGAGGCATACATATCACTTGTGTTATAGCCTTCAAACTTCATTGGTAGGTGGGATAGCCTAGTGGTTAAAGTGTTCACTCGCCATGCAAAAGACCAGGTTCGAATCCTCACAAGGGTACAATATGTGAAGCCCATTTCTGGTGTCCTCCACTGTGGTATTGCTGGAATACTGCTAAAAGTGGTGTAAAACCATACTCACTCACTCACTCACTTCATAAAATATGAGGCATTTTATCTCAACAATACTTGACAGAAGAAAAACACAAGGATTATGTATAATAATTTTATTCTAGATTATGCAAAGTAAAACATGTGTCGAAATACACTCTCTCTATCTAAAATACAAATAAGACATACAGGTATATCGAAGAAAGAAAACTACAGGAACAGGCACAAAAAATTGTTTGGCCGGACAATTTGCAGGTAGCCAATGATAACAGCATATGTATACTATCATATATTGGCTGCTTGGAGATGGTACCACACAAATAGTGTCCCAACTAGAGCATGTTGAGCTTCATTTAAAATTTATAAAAGTAAGACACAATTCAAGTATACCAACTAGCATCCTCTAGTTACATATCAGTATAAATAGAGCAGTATCCCTCTCAAATGTTGACTGAGGATGTCAGACTCAAACAAGACACAATGAGGTTGACAGTAAAGTCACATTGTCAGAGACAATAAAACATTGAATTTTAAATATATATATTTATATATATAATATATATATATATGTATATATATAGCAATATTATATATAGCAATATTCCAGCTATACATTAGCGGTCTGTAAATACTCATGTCTGGACCAAACAATCCAGTGATTGACATGATCAGCATCGATCCACGCAATTGGGATACGATGACTGGCTACCCGAGGATGTCGGACTCAAACAAGACACAATTAGGTTCACAGTAAAGTCACATTGTCAGAGACAAAAAAACATTGAATTTGAAAAAAAAGAAGAAAAAAAGGGGACTGGTATATCACACAGCATTGATTTACGAGGGACAGGTAATCCATAATTCAAAGTTTTGAGGAGGTTATTCTATATATCACTCATTGCCATTCAAACAGTGGAAATCAAGAAAAAACACAAGAATTGTAAACCCTACAGATAAACTTCACTGAGATTGTATAATATGATCTAGAAATATAAAAATCACTGAATACTGTACAATATCTCTGGAATGTATTGGAGGGATTTTCTTGTTCAGATCAAACTGAATTCCGAGGCGGGACTAATCAGATTCATTCACACGCAACAGTAATGATTAAAACAGCAATAATACTGGTACAGAAGTTGTTTCAATCAGGATAAAAAGATAAAGTGATTAGGCATTGATTAATGTGTGATTACCAGTAACGGGACAAATAATAACCTTTGATGAACCCTCGGAGTGGCAAGAGCCAAACTTTGGCTGCAGTGAGAGCGCCTGTCACCTGTGACAGTATCAGGCATATAGCTGCCGACTGTATAGTGTGCACTACCTGTAACCCTGGGGCTGACCCTTAAGATGGTTTGTTATATTCCAGCTATATGACGGCATGTAGTGACAGCTATCTCCATGGCACCCTGGGTGTAACATTCACACTATAGAAGACTGTGACAGCTTTCTCTATGGCAGCCTGGGTGTGACATTCACGCAATAGAAGACTGCCATAAAATACCTGGAAATTTGAGTCAGACAATCAGACTTGCAACTTTGCAAAGCTACCAGACCAGATAAAATATTGCCAGTCCAGAATTTTCTTGACACTAAACGTATGAATAGTACTGTTTAATGTTCATTCTTAGAAAATAACAAACTGGTGGATTGTCAACTTTGTTACTTAACTCATTGAAATTATATTCATCAATAATGTGGTTAACGTTTACAGTTAATTTACCCCATACACTGAATTAATACTTGAATGCATAGGTAAGTTAGGGAATACAATTACAGCCTGATCATCGTGTTCAAAACTGACCATCCGTCTCCATCCTCAGCAGGCAGGTATTTTAAACACTGGAATCATCATATAAACATAAAACGACTTTTAACACAATTACCACCTAACGTCCTGCAAGAGTACTGTATTCGACGTAATAAGCACCCAGCTCTAATAAGCGTCCACGGCGATATTTGTTAATATACTGGCTAGTGAAAAATCACAATCAGCACCCCTTCCGATTGATCAATGTCCACAAGACTTATTTATACGTGTATAATACGCACTCGTGTGTTATATGCACCCTTAATAATGGGCAGTTAAATTCTTGAAAAATATATCTGTCGTATGTCAACATTTCAGGCTGTCAGCATAAACCACGAAATTTATGATCTTTCAGCAGTTTTTTTAAGCCAAAATAATATTTTAATAAGAGCCCCCTATTTCTAATTTTGAGAGCGCCCTTGGCGCTTATTACGTCGAATACGGTTTATGTAATGCAGTCCGAACAACACATCCAGGTAAACATAAGGTATCAAGTCACAAGTTGCTAGTTGAAAATGCCCCACTCAGCAATATCCCAACTGTATGATGGTGACCTCTGTAAAACCGAGTGTGGACTAGACAATCCAGTGATTGATATGAGCACCAACGCTGATGGGTACCGGTACGTTAACAATCAAACAAGTCACTAAGGCTGACTGTCCAATCAAAGACAAGCAAAGGTTGCTGGGACCTACTCCAATCTGGATTTCCCATCGGTACAAGACACAAACAATAGACATAAACTCTGATAACATTATATGAACATCATACATAACAATTTTACAAGCTTTGACTAACTTACTTAGTACCCTATTGTAGTCAAATCTTGCGCGAATTTTGACTGACCAATGAAATGACTGACATGAAATCGACATTAGCCAATCAGAAGGCAGCTTTCTCGGGCTTATAGACGGCCTAGATTGTATGGATATAATCATAAAACCCGTAACTGTCGTTCGGAATACCCCGTGTTAAATATTTTGTGGTTGCATGATTGAAAAACACATTCCGACTGTCACTTTCATGATCTGGTAAGTGATGCTCTGATTGGCTGGATGAAAGGTCGTTCTGACGTGACCCTTAATGGGATGTCCTCAGATCTTTGTTTAGCGATAGCGAGAACTAAGATCTGATTTTAATGAGATTGCGATGTAAAAAAATACCAAAAAAAATACTGATGTCTATCTGACAGAAGACACCACCATGCATGAATCGAGGTATCAAATATTCCCATCAACAACATTTTAATTAACAAACAAAACGTAAACAACAAATGGATAAAAACAGATCACATCACTACCAGCAATAGAGTTTGGAGACAACAGATCGTTTATCCGTGTCTGCATACTTATGTACCGTAATCGTTTAGCCTCCCTGTGTTTTTTGGCCGTTTGGCACTAAATACATAAAAGCATACAAATACATGTTTCTAAGTCTTGTAAAAAAGTATACAAATGCAATTATTAAGAAATACGGCAACGCCACTTCAACATCCCATCAGATGTCCAAACCCAAGCTACTTCTGAGTGAGTGAGTGAGTTGGGTTTAACGCTGCTTTTTACAGTATTCCAGTTGTATCACAGCGTGTCAGCTTAATGTGGGAGGAAAGCCCGAAGTGATGCAGGTCTCAGACGTTTACCACTTCGGTGAAACCCATGAGCACGGGCATGGTGCTGACAAACCTAGAAACATAATCGGGGTGAACTGGGATTCGAACCCACAATCATAGGTTTCTGGTGTGCCCAAGGGACGCAACTCTGCACAGCGAATCGCGGCGCCTTAGACGACTGGGCCACCCGTACCCCCCAACCTACTTCCAGCACACATCTAGACCAACTATGAAACATCAGCTACAGATCAGCTACAGACCAGCTACACTTACAGATCAACTTGAAGGGAAGATTATAAATCATCATGATAGAATAAATCGAGAATAGTTTACAAGCTAGGAAGAATGATGCATTATTTTGACCAGGTGAAGTAAGTAAAAAAATATGTTAAGTTGTTACAAACAAACTATGCTAACAAGCTGTTACACACAAACTATGCTAACAAGCTGTTACACACAAACTATGCTAACAAGCTGTTACACACAAACTATGCTAACAAGCTGTTACACACAAACTATGCTAACAACCTGTTACACACAAACTATGCTAACAACCTGTTACACACAAACTATGCTAACAAGCTGTTACACACAAACTATGCTAACAACCTGTTACACAAACTATGCTAACAAGCCGTTACACACAAACTATGCTAACAAGCTGTTACACACAAACTATGCTAACAAGCTGTTACACACAAACTATGCTAACAACCAGTCACACAAACTATGCTAACAAGCTGTTACACACAGTCTATGCTAACAAGCTGTTACACACAAACTATGCTAACAAGCCGTTACACACAAACTATGCTAACAAGCTGTTACACAAACTATGCTAACAAGCTGTTACACACAAACTATGCTAACAAGCCGTTACACACAAACTATGCTAACAACCACTCACCCAAAATAGATCACAGTTCATATTTCACATAGTTGCTATTATTAGGACTCCAGCTGAACTATTTGGCAGAATATATCAGCTAGTTATCACATTTCAAATATTATCACGTATATCACAACCCTCTGCATCAGCAATGCCATGAAATATATACAGTAACAATGGTCAGGAGAAGTCAATCAGATCCTTCCATCGTCTACTAAAACTCAGCAACAGAATAGATCCGTCCATTGTGTATTGAGGGTTAATGCCTTGTCAGCTGTTTTTGGAGCCGTTCACTGAGTAATTTGGGGATATTATGATTTGGATGGAATATCATGATTAATGCTGCCATTAGTCCAGGTGCCACGATACATCTGAATAAAATCTGGTATAAAACCCATGACCATAGGATCCTCACACAACTAAGGGAAGCAACTCCACAAATAGAATAGTGGTGCACGGGACAACAATGTATGTATAGAAAAGACTGTCAGGGATCCTGGTTAGAACTAACACACATACAGATGGATGAATTTGTTCTGGATATTCCTTTAAGGGATTTCATAGATCTAATCTTGGGTACTAATCTTAGCTAAGACATATTTTAGCAAACCTCGGGAAACTCAAAAATATTCAAAAACTTATACAGACCCTGACCACCCCTATTGTTTTTGCTGTCGTATCTCACTTGTGATCTTCCAAATCTTATTCACTGTATTTATTTCAATAATTATTTTCAAGCCTCAAATATATATACCGAAGATTGAGGTATGAAAATTGTGATGATTAATATTCAAACAAATATCTGAAACAAAAGTCCACTACAAACAATTTCCTGATGATTATGACCCTTGTTCCTAAAAATCATTTGGCACGTGTTTTTTCTTGTGTACACACTTGAGTATTATCCACACCCCATCCTTGTGAACAAGTTGCGGAGACAAATTGCTACTCCAGGGATGTGACCGGCCAGGAGAAAGGGGGCCTTATGGGTGCTAGGATACTATTGTGCCGGGACGTCATAAAGAAAGTCATCTGACGTCAACTTACTTCTGTTATAATTGCCATGTGTCCGGACTGTACAAAAATATAACTTAAGACTAAGCTAAGGATCCTCACACAACTAAGGGAAGCAACTCCACAAACACTAGACAACAAAGTATGCAACCATTACATTAACAGTCATACATCTCAAAATGGGACTTTGCAGAGAATGAGTCCAAACGTTTGAGGTGAAGTGAGGTGAAATTGGGTTTAACGTCGCGTCCAAGATTATTGCACTTATATAGCGACGTGCATGTACGTGAGTGTGTCTGCTTGTACAAGTTCGGACTGATGCCGATTAATAGTGCTAGCTCACTGAGATACTATGCCGCAGTTTAACATGAATACCCCACTCAGACACAGTATACTGACTCCGAGGTGACCAGCCCTTGTTTGAGCCCCTTAATGCCGAGCGCCAGACAGGATAACAACAAGTACCATCTTTTAACGTCTTTTGGTATGACGCATCGGAGATCGAACCCTGGACCTTCAGCTCTCCGGGCTGACGCTCTACCACTTGACCATGGAGGCGGCCCCAAACGTTTGAACACATGCATATGTGTAATAAATATTTTGTATTTTTATGATCCTAAGATACCCTAGTTATAAAATGTACACGTATTAAGTCAAAATGTGACTTTTCACCCATAAGGTCCCTTATCTTAAGGTTGGTCACATATAGTACCCTGTCAAAAACTACATTGGGTTGCTACAGACAATTGAACAAGAGAAAACATGCTTAGTCAACGAAAATGTGAACCTTGTGATAAATAGGCCAGACATCTAATGAAATACTAATTCCTGGTAATGTCGTTGTGTTGGGAAAGAAAAATAAAAAGGGGGCTGAAGGGGGGACACCAGAAATGGGCTATTCCCATTGTACCGATGTCGGGAATCGAACCCGGGTCCTTGGCGTGACGAGCAAACGCTTTAACCACTAGGCTACCCGACCGACCCATAGCGCTAAGACTATTTTAAGTCTATGTTGATGTATGGGAGTTAAGATCATCTTAGCGCTAAGACCGCTTTGTGCAAGTGGACCCATGACTTGAATCAATAAATACATGGAAGTCAGACTGATAGGAGTCCATTATTAACATATAGTGGTATTCACATTGTATGAGAGTTGAATTATCTCCCTTTGAGACAACATGGCGGATGACGGTAAAGATACAGAGATATAACACATTAAGTAGTCTGTGAAATAAAAGTATAGAGACACAGCCAAAAACTGAAATAACTTCTTCAGATCCAGTTCTGGTGCTGAGTAGACAGATAAGGTTTGACTACATGGGGACAAGGATTTGACCTTTGACCTGTGATCAGAAGCTCCGTGGTTCAAATCCCATCAAGGGACTCGGAAATTTTATGGCTGCAACACATACTTGACTTTCAGCTATGTCAGCCAAAAATAGTGACAACACAGAAAAGCGGCCCTAGGTGTCGGAGGAAGGTACTGTTTACTAAACCCGTGATGTATCTCTAATGCACATCTGCAATATCTGATTACAACAAAGCAATGAAATCCCTGAGGCGTGTCTAAGGATGAGACAGACAGACATGATCCGGTAGTGACCTTCAAATAACATCATCAACATTGAACAACATTTAAAACAATACAGACTACGACAACATGACATAATTGCTGTTGTTGGTACTTTGTGTAATTTCCAGTAATAAAGGTCAGAACTTCATTGCTGTTGATGTCACATCGACTGTACAGAAATTTTCCAAAAAATGGGTTTTGGCTCTCTTCAGTCTTTACAATGAGTGAGTTGGGTTTAACGCCACTTTGAACAGAATTGCAGTTATATTGCGACGTGTCAACTTATTGTGGGAGGAAAGGCCCAAGTGATGCTGGTCTCAGATGTTTACCACTTCGGTGAAACCCACGAGCATGGGTATGGTGCTGAGAAACCTAGAAACATAATCGGGGCGAACGGGTATTCGAACCCACAATCATAGGTTTCTGGCGTGCCCAAGGGATGCAACTCTGCACAGCAAATCACGGAGCCTTAGACGACTGGGTCACCTGTGCCCTCCTGACAAACCTAGAAACAAAATCGTGGCGAACCGGGATTTGAACCCACGAACATAGGATTCTGGCATGCCAAAGGGACGCAACTCTGCACACCCATGCCCCCGTCTTTACAATGAGAAACATTACACTGGCAGCATACAGCATGGAGACGTCCAGAGACAGTCTCCAGGCCTTGACGTGCTGTAGGGGGAAAAGTGTCACAGATCTATCAGAGACATCTACAGATGTATCACATATGCCAATTATCTAAAATAAATATAGACATAGATATATCAAACAGTTAAAAGTTCTACATATTTAAAACAAAATATATATAAAATGTTCATAGATGGATCAAAATTGTCCTCACATGGATCAAAGATGTCCATAAGTGATCAAAGATGTAAAAACAAGGATCAACATTGTAAAAACAAGGATCAACAGTTATAACATGGATCAATGTTGTTATAAAATGGATTGTTGTTATAACATGGATCAATGTTGTAATCTAAATTAGATCAACATTGTTATAACATGGATCAATGTTGTTATAACATGGATCAATGTTGTCTTAAAATGGATTGTTGTTATAATATGGATCAATGTTGTTATCTAAAATAGATCAATGTTGTTATAACATGGATCAACATTGTAAAAACAAGGATGAACAGTTATAACATGGATCAATGTTGGATCAATGTTGTCTTAAAATGGATTGTTGTTATAATATGGATCAATGTTGTTATCTAAAATAGATCAATGTTGTTATAACATGGATCAACATTGTAAAAACAAGGATCAACATAGTTATAACATGGATCAATGTTGTTATAACATGGATCAATGTTGTATCAATGTTGTTTTTAAATGGAGTGTTGTTATAACATGGATCAATGTTGTTATCTAAAATAGATCAATGTTGTTATAAAATGGATCAATGTTGTTATAAAATGGATCAACTTTGCTGTAAAATGGATCAACATTTTCCTGAAGATCAAATGGCGAGATCTACACCAGGTTTGCATCTTTGGCCATCCCATAGAAGACACTTTGTTTATCTGCCAGGAGAGCTGCCGGCGTGTCGAACTCCTTGATCAGCCCTTGGTCCAGCACCAGGATTCTGGAAACAGCAACATAGGGTTTGTATCAGGTAATGATCCCGGCCAAGGAAATAAAAGATTCCCAACCTCGGACTGCTTCAAACTTCATTCCATCACATTGGTGCGGTGTTTTCTTATATTTAATTGATGGATGACTCTCTACGTACAATGAAGTCACCACATTTGAATAAAATTCAACTTTTCATATCATTAAAGTCCATGATGCTACGTTAATCACAGTGAACCACATGCATAACTCACCTGTCGTAGTCCATGATGGTGTTGGTGAGCTATGGTGATCATAGTAAACCACATGCATAACTCACCTGTCGTAGTCCATGACGGTCTTGGTGAGCTACGGTGATCATAGTAAACCACATGCATAACTCACCTGTCGTAGTCCATAATGGTGTTGGTGAGCTACGGTGATCATAGTAAACCACATGCTGAACTCACCTGTCGTAGTCCATGATGGTGTTGGTGAGCTACGGTGATCATAGTGAACCACATGCTGAACTCACCTGTCGTAGTCCATGATGGTGTTGGTGAGCTACGGTTATCATAGTAAACCACATGCATAACTCACCTGTCGTAGTCCATGATGGTGTTGAGTCGGTGGGCTATGGTGATCACAGTCGAGTCCCTGAACTCTGTCTTGATTGTGGTCTGGATCAGATCATCGGTCTCCATGTCAACTGCTGCTGTAGCTTCGTCTAGGACCAGAATCTTGGTTTTCCTGAGCAGAGTCCGGGCCAGGCACACCAGTTGCCTCTGACCAACACTGCAACACAAAGTCACTATTGATACTATGTAACAGTGTATCGGCACACCAGTTGCCTCTGACCAACACTGCAACACAAAGTCACTAGTTTTACGATGTAATATTGCATCACAAAGTCACTATTAATACTATGTAACAGTGTGTCGACATACCAGTTGCCTGTGCCCAACACTGCAATACAAAGTCACTATTGATACTATGTAACAGTGTGTCGACATACCAGTTGCCTCTGCCCAACACTGCAATACAAAGTCACTATTGATACTATGTAACAGTGTGTCGACATACCAGTTGCCTCTGCCCAACACTGCAATACAAAGTCACTATTGATACTATGTAACAGTGTGTCGACATACCAGTTGCCTCTGACCAACACTGCAACACAAAGTCACTATTGATACTATGTAACAGTGTGTCGACATACCAGTTGCCTCTGACCAACACTGCAACACAAAGTCACTATTGATACTATGTAACAGTGTGTCGACATACCAGTTGCCTCTGACCAACACTGCAATACAAAGTCACTATTGATACTATGTAACAGTGTGTCGACATACCAGTTGCCTCTGACCAACACTGCAACACAAAGTCACTATTGATACTATGTAACAGTGTGTCGACATACCAGTTGCCTCTGACCAACACTGCAACACAAAGTCACTAGTTTTACGATGTAATATTGCATCACAAAGTCACTATTAATACTATGTAACAGTGTATCGACATACCCCTTGCCTCTGCCCAACACTGCAACACAAAGTCACTAGGTACACGATGTAATATTGCACCACAAAGTCACTATTGATACTTTGTAACAGTGTATCGACATACCACTTGCCTCTGTCCAACACTGCAACACAAAGTCACCAAAGTACTCATGGAAATGAAAAAAACCCGTTTTGCTGGATTTAATAATCGACACAAAGCATTACGTAGATGTAAATACGAAATAACAAAACAACTGGAAAAGTACTAGTCTGGATTTGCTAGTTTTATCTCAGTGCTCAATACAAAATGTACTTTACAGGAGGTAATTTGTAGGCACTTTCAACACTCAAAAATAAAACTAAGTCCAAATTGACATGGCAGAAACAGGCTATAGGCATTATGCAAATTAGCCTGGAAAAAAGTTATCAAAACAACAATAAAAATAACAGCTATGTTTATGTACATAATAATAATGACATGTAAGTTGTTGTTTGAGAAGGGAATATGTTACTTTTACGTTCTGATATTTTGACGACGATTCACTATCCCACAATGCCACTCACAAATCACTAACCACTGACAAATCACATGCACGTGGGTTTCAAGCACCTGTGTTCACCTGTTGTCAAGGTGTCATAGGTCTAGACATTCACCTTGATCTACTAACACCTGGTTATGCTCAGTTTAACAATAGTCTGTTTTGTTCATATTTTTACACATATTTACGTGTAAAAAGACATAAAAACCTTTGATACGCTGTATTAGTGCCAAGGCCCAATTAGTTCTAATTGAGTTGTTTGAATATTTATATATTTTGTATATTAACTGCATTTATTTAAAATCTGAGATCGAAAAATTTTTTTTTTCATTTCCGTGAGTACTTTAGTATTGCTACATAACAGTGTATCGACACAGCAGTTATTTGTACAGGATTTAGTCTAATATGAACTTCACCATCATCATCAGACTGATGACACACAATCAGCCAGGTCTGACAGAGAACCACCGGATCACCATGTCAGTCAGTTTTAATGACTAGCAGTGACACAAGGGCCCAACTCTGTCCTGGCCGTGGCACAGGAGTGAGTGAGTGAGTGTGTATGGTTTTACGCCGCTTTTAGCAATATTCCAGCAATATCACGGCGGGGGACACCAGAAATGGGCTTCACACATTGTACCCATGTCGGGAAACGAAACCGGGTCATTGGCGTGACGAGCAAACGCTTTAACCACTAGGCTACCCGACCGCCCCCTGTGGCACAGGAAGCATCTGTGTTAACAGAGGAGGATTTGAAACCTGACCTGACTGACTACACTCAACACAATGGGACAATCCCTGTTCTCTCCCGATTATGTTTCTAGGTCTGTCAGCACATGATCTAGACTACGTTAGTGATAGATGTGTAACACATGCGACACTTCAGGCTTTCCTCCCACATCCAGACCCGTGAAGATTCCGGGGTAGAATAGGTCTTCAGCAACCCATGCTTGCCGTAAAAGGCGACTATGCTTGTCGTAAAAGGTGACTAATGGGATTGGGTGGTCAGGCTCGCTGACTTGGTTGATGCATGTCATCGATCCCAATTGCGTGGATCGATGCTCATGATATTAATCACTGGATTGTCTGATCCAGACTCGATTATTTACAGACCACCATCATATAGCTGGAATATTGCTGGAATATTGCTGAGTGCGGCGTTAAACAACAAACCAACCAACCAAATCCCACATCAAGCTTGTAGTAAGAGGCGATTAAAGGGTTCGGGTGGTCAGGCTTGCTGACTTGGTTGATGCAATGGCGTGGATCGATGCTCATGATGTCAATCACTGGATTGTCTGGTCCAGACTACATTACTAACAGACTGCTGCCTTATAGTTGGAATATTGCTGACAATAACAAACAAACAAACAGAACATCAAGCTGACATGCCGTGATAGAACTGGAATACTGTTTAAAGCAGCGTGAAACCCAACTCACTTACTCACAACGGGAGAAGCTAGTTAATGCTACAGTGACATATATTGGTTTGTTGTTTAACGCCGTACTCAGCAATATTCCAGCAGTCTGAGAATAATTCTGGACCAGACAATCCAGTGATTAACATCATGAGCATTGATCTACACAGTTGGGATCGATGACATGCATCAACCAAGTCAGTGAGCCTGACCACCCGATCCGTTAATCGCCTTTTACGACAAGCAGAGTCACCTTTTACGGCAAGCATGGGTTGCTGAAGACCTATTCTACCCCGGAATCTTCACGGGTCGTGACATAGATTGAAAAAGTGAGTTCTCCTGCCGAGTAGGGAGCGATGACACAAACTTTGTGAGGTGAGCGTGGTCTAACCCTTGTCACAGATAGGTAGTTACACGTGACCTACCTGAGGTTTTGTCCACCTTCTCCACACTCGTACTCCAGCTGACTAGGCAACCCCGTCACAAACGTCTTGAGATGAGCGTGCTCCAACGCCTGCCACAAATCCTCATCGATGTGGCTGTCGAAAGGGTCCAAGTTCATCCTCAGGGTGCCAGAGAAGATGACAGGGTCCTGGAATTAAGCAGACATCAGTTGGGCATCCCAATAATTCTTCCCCAGTGTTTATTTAATTAATTCACCATAAAGCAACCTAAGTTAAAGAGCATCATACGAATCTTGCTCAGAAGTTGTAGCTCAAGGCTACAACATTCAAGACCTCAGTAAAGCTTTCGAAACGTTTTACGGTAAACATGTTAAGGAAATTTCCAAATTTTACGTATCAGTGACAATTGACTTGTCTTTGCATGTATTTGTGATGGGTGACACGGGGCAGGATACGCTCACCTTTTCGCACTTACTGGTATCATCATAATTTGATAGTGATTCATAAACACATGCTCTTGACATCGTTCTGCCTTTTATGCACATATTTCTATTCGATATGGAAAGGGTTTGGTCGCCTTATTTGAGAAATATTTCCAAAGGTTGGTGTCCCCGGTCCTGGAATCATGCAAGCATCAGGTACAGGTAACTACCGTATTCGACGTAATAAGCGCCCTGCTCTAATAAGCGCCCACGCGATATTTGCTAATATATTGGCTAGTGAACAATCCCAGTTAGCACCCCTTCCGATTGATCAATGTACACAAGACTTATTTATTCGCGTATAATACGTACTCGTGTGTTATATGTACCCTTAATTATGGGCAATTAAATTCTCGAAAAATATATCTGTCATATATAAACAGTTCAGGCTGTCAGCATAAACCACGAAATTTATCTTTTAACCCTGTTTTTTCCACCAAAATAATATTCTAATAAGAGCCCCCCTATTTCTAATTTTGAGAGCACCCTGGTTCGCTTATTACATCGAATACGGTACCTGTAATTCTCCACAAAAGATCATTGAAAATTGACCTATCCACCAGCTTTCTCCATGCATTAATAAAAATCACAATTATTAATTGAATTCTATTCAGATCAATTCAGTAATATTAAAAAAAAAAAAAAATGGTTGGTGTCCCCAGATGTTATATCTTCAACAAGGATTTGCTGACTGAAATGACTCGGGTATTTTACCTGTGGGAGTATGGTGAGTTTTGACCTGAGGTCATGCAGACCCATGTCATCAATAGCTCGGCCATCGACAATGATCCGCCCTCCGGCAGCTTCAATCAGCCGGAACAGCGCCACCGTGAGCGACGACTTGCCAGCACCAGTTCTTCCAACGATGCCAATCTGCAAATACAGGGGAACGCATATTTTCTAGTGGTATACACAGTATGTAACTGTTGAATTATCTCCCTTTGTTGATGTTCACAAACTGTGAAGCCATTCCCATTTGGACTGAGAGATTCTGGCAGTGATCTGACAGTACGACAATTTGTTTTTTAACTAAATATGGGACAACATCTAATGAACTTGAAAGATTTTCCTAGTAAATAGTGTGATTTATTGCATGAATGTAGTTTTCCACCAGTCTCAAGTCAGCCTCTCACAATGGATTAACTGTTCAAGTTCTGATCCTAGAATGGTGTGATGATTCGAATCATACAATGGATTGAATCCTGTTCACCCTGACACAGTCTCTTGGTTTGTCAACAGTGATGTGGGATTCATCTGTGATATTATTGAAATAATGTTGAAAGCTGAGTAAAGCAAACGTACACTGTCATACATTATGATAAATGATTATATAGGGTAGATTTAACAACAGAGCTTGCTCCTTCTAACAGTTACTGGCCCTTTTTCCCAAACTAACTGGCCCACTAAATGGCGGAGGTCCGGTAACCACCCAAGCTCTGAACATTTTAGAACTACTCACCGCTAAAACGTTTTTTCCTGCACTCTAGGATTAAATCTTGGCTTCCATTTGCCTCATTTCGTGGTGATTTATGAGCAATTAAGTTGCTGTATCCAACATTACAAAATGGCGTCCGGTTGTTATTCTACCGAGATGATCCATTTAAAAAATTAAACATACACGGAAAAGTGGGGTAATTTTGACCAACCAGACTGGCCATCTACTTGGCGTTTCAGCAAGCCCCCTTGCTATTTTAACTGGTCACATGCCAAAGGGCCAGCAGTTAAATCGACCCCTGACATATATTGATCACAACGAACAATGTTGCTGAAATATTTCTGATCAGTCAAATATATCCCACATCAAAAATGCTGCATGCAGCTGTATGCAAATATAGTCTGTATTACCTTCTCCCCACCGTTGATGTCACAGGAGATGCCCTTCAACACAAGGTCAAGTTCTGATCTGTATCGGGTCATGTAGTGGTCAAACTTGACCTTGCCCTCATCCGGCCATGACCTTGGGGGTTGGCGATAGGGGTCAATCCACTCGGCCTGAAACATGTGGTAGAGGTTAGTAAGGCTTAAAAAAATATAAGAATTGCTTCTCAGGCAATGACTTTTGAAAATATAGTGAAGGCGGGTGTTTTTTTGTTGTTGCTTTGTTCCAACTAGTATGAAACCAAATGACGAGATGTGTACCATCAACCTGGGAAAGGGCCTCCCTACATTCACAAACATACAAACTCCTATTGCCGCCATGACCATAACACGAGATGCGCAGTAAAGCGCCCAGGGCGCTCTCAAAATTAGAAATAGGGGGCTCTTAATAGAATATAATTTTGGTAAAAAAAACAGAGTTGAAAGATAGCCTGAAATGTTTATATACGACAGATATATTTTTCCAGAATTTAATTTCCCATAATTAAGGGTGCATATAACACACGAGTGCGTATTATACGCGAATAAATAAGTCTTTTGTACATTGATCAATCGGAAGGGTTGCTAATTGGGATTGTTTACGAACCAATATATTAGCAAATAGCGCTGTGGGCGCTTATTAGAGCGGGGCGCTTATTACGTCGAATACGGTATGTCCTAATTTTTGGAAACAATGAACTTGTGAATAATTCAAGATGATGAATGTGATTTGCATAGCGGCATACATGCAGTAAGGATGTGCTTGTTAACTTGACTTGCAAAAGGGATGTCTTTCTTTTTAAAGAAAGACTTTTGGCGCATGCACAAATTGATTTTCACACTACAGATATTGTCATCCTACTTAGTAGACGAAGATGTACGTCACCTCTGTCGGTGTCTCCGAGTATTCCTTCATCCGCTCAACAGACACGATGTTAGTCTCGAGGTCAGAGGTCATCCGGACCATCCAGTTGAGAGCTTGGGTGATCTGGAAGGTGAGGCATGTCTAGAACTGTCGCCATAACAAAGAACACTGAAAATATGACTTTAGTATTTCGCAATACATTTGAATAACTTACATTGTCAAATTAATTTAATTCTTTATCAATTAATTAAGAAGAATTTTCTTATTTTAAGCCATTTCAAATATAGCCTGTGGGTATTACTGCCAAACAATCACGACCATCTATTAGACAATCTAGAATTTTCTTTTGTTCAGTTATCAAATTTTGTATCGATATTAATATTTTTTGAAGATTAGTCTGAAATAGAAGTGGCAAGTAGAAGCTCAAGAAAGCTGCTTTCTGATTGGCTAATGTCGACTTCTCATTAGTTTATTGGTCATTCAAAGATCACAAAAGGTCGTATTGATGTGACCTGAAATGGGATGTCCTCAGATCTTTGTTTAGCGGTCGCGATAATAAGACCTGATTAAATGAGACTGTTTGCAACTAAACATAATGGCTGACATCAAGCTATGCACAGACCACAAACCACAATTCTACCATGAATTTGAAAAATACTTGATTCAAAACGCTAATTTGTGTTTCAAATCACAATAACCATCTTTTATAGAACAGCTGACAGTCTTATCACTACAGAAGCTAATTAATATTTGAAACCTCATGCTGCACATTGGTTCCAAATTCCATTTAAACAAGTAATCTATAACTACATCGAAAACGTGATGCTTTGATCTCCTAACTGATCATTTATAACACTCATTCCATGTGAGGGGGCACGGGTGGCCCAGTCGTCTAAGGCGCCGCGATTCGTTGTGCAGAGTTGTGTCCCTTGGGCACGCCAGAAACCTATGATTGTGGGTTCGAATCCCGGTTCGCACCGATTATGTTTCTAGGTTTGTCAGCACCATACCCGTGCTCGTGGGTTTCACCGAAGTGGTAAACGTCTGAGCCCTGCATCATTTCGGGTTTTCCTCCCACATTAAGCTGACACGCCGTGATATAACTGGAATACTGTTAAAAGCGGCGTTAAACCCAACTCACTCACTCACTCATTCCATGTGTAATTACCAAGCCCACAATAACGACTATGTTAAACACAGGTCTGCCACGTTACCTGTAGAGCGTACGAGACAGACAGACCCACAATTCCACTGGGCAGATCTTTTGAAATAACGGAGAACAGAGCAGCAAACAGGACTATTGTGTTGCCTAGAAACTCCAGGCGGAACCCAAGCCATCTGAAATTAAAAACATCATCAACTTATTGAAAGACTTTCTGAGGGGACTGAGGGGGCTGAGGGGGCTGAGAGGACTGAGGGGACTGAGGGGGCTGAGGGGACTGAGGGGGCTGAGAGGACTGAGAGGACTGAGGGGACTGAGGTGACTGAGGGGGCTGAGGGGGCTGAGAGGACTGAGGGGGCTGAGGGGACTGAGGGGACTGAGGGGGCTGAGGTGACTGAGGTGGCTGAGGTGGCTGAGGGGGCTGAGAGGACAGGGGACTGAGGGGGCTGAGGGGACAGGGGACTGAGGGGACTGAGGGGGCTGAGGGGGCTGAGGGGGCTGAGAGGACTGAGAGGACTGAGAGGACTGAGGGGGCTGAGGGGGCTGAGAGGGCTGAGGGGACTGAGGGGGCTGAGGGGGCTGAGGGGACTGAGGGGACTGAGAGGACTGAGAGGACTGAGGGGGCTGAGAGGACTGAGGGGGCTGAGGGGACTGAGGGGGCTGAGGGGGCTGAGGGGACTGAGGTGACTGAGGGGGCTGAGGGGGCTGAGAGGACTGAGAGGACTGAGGGGGCTGAGGGGGCTGAGAGGACTGAGGGGGCTGAGGGGACTGAGGGGGCTGAGGGGGCTGAGGGGACTGAGGTGACTGAGGGGGCTGAGGGGGCTGAGGGGACTGAGGGGGCTGAGGGGACTGAGGTGGCTGAGGGGGCTGAGGGGGCTGAGGGGACTGAGGGGGCTGAGGGGGCTGAGGGGACTGAGGGGACTGAGAGGACTGAGGGGGCTGAGGGGACTGAGGGGGCTGAGGGGGCTGAGGGGACTGAGGGGACTGAGGTGACTGAGGGGGCTGAGGGGACTGAGGGGGCTGAGGGGGCTGAGGGGACTGAGGGGGCTGAGGGGGCTGAGGGGACTGAGGGGGCTGAGGGGACTGAGGGGACTGAGGGGGCTGAGGGGACTGAGATGGCTGAGAGGACTGAGAGGACTGAGGGGACTGAGGGGGCTGAGAGGACTGAGGTGGCTGAGGGGACTGAGGGGGCTGAGAGGACTGAGAGGACTGAGGGGACTGAGGGGACTGAGGTGACTGAGGTGGCTGAGGGGACTGAGGGGGCTGAGAGGACTGAGGGGACTGAGGGGACTGAGGGGGCTGAGAGGACTGAGGTGACTGAGGTGGCTGAGGGGGCTGAGGGGACTGAGGGGGCTGAGGGGACTGAGGGGGCTGAGAGGACTGAGGTGGCTGAGGTGGCTGAGGGGACTGAGGGGGCTGAGAGGACTGAGGGGACTGAGGGGACTGAGGGGGCTGAGAGGACTGAGGTGACTGAGGTGGCTGAGGGGGCTGAGGGGACTGAGGGGGCTGAGAGGACTGAGGGGGCTGAGAGGACTGAGGTGACTGAGGTGGCTGAGGTGGCTGAGGGGGCTGAGAGGACTGAGGTGACTGAGGGGACTGAGGGGGCTGAGAGGACTGAGGTGACTGAGGTGGCTGAGGGGACTGAGAGGACTGAGAGGACTGAGGGGACTGAGAGGACTGAGAGGACTGAGAGGACTGAGGTGACTGAGGGGGCTGAGGGGGCTGAGAGGACTGAGAGGACTGAGGGGACTGAGAGGACTGAGAGGACTGAGAGGACTGAGGGGACTGAGAGGACTGAGAGGACTGAGGTGACTGAGGGGGCTGAGGGGGCTGAGAGGACTGAGAGGACTGAGGTGACTGAGGGGGCTGAGGGGGCTGAGAGGACTGAGAGGACTGAGGGGACTGAGGGGGCTGAGGGGACTGAGGGGGCTGAGGGGACTGAGGGGGCTGAGGGGGCTGAGGGGACTGAGGGGACTGAGGTGGCTGAGGGGACTGAGGGGGCTGAGGGGACTGAGGGGGCTGAGGGGAGTTAGGGGACTGAGGGGGCTGAGGGGACTGAGGGGACTGAGGGGGCTGGGGGGACTGAGGGGGCTGAGGGGGCTGAGGGGACTTAGGGGGCTGAGGGGACTGAGGGGACTGAGGTGACTGAGGGGGCTGAGGGGACTGAGAGGACTGAGGGGACTGAGGGGACTGAGGGGGCTGAGGGGACTGAGGGGGCTGAGGGGGCTGAGGGGACTTAGGGGACTGAGGGGACTGAGGGGACTGAGGTGACTGAGGGGGCTGAGGGGACTGAGAGGACTGAGGGGACTGAGGGGACTGAGGGGGCTGAGGGGACTGAGGGGGCTGAGGGGGCTGAGGGGACTTAGGGGACTGAGGGGACTTAGGGGGCTGAGGATGTGCGTAGGTTCTTGAGCCAATCAGAGGTCATCATCTCGAACCAATCTGAGGTCACCTTGCCACACCGATTTGGCTACATTACCTTACCACTTTGATTTTGATCTTAACAGAAGAAAACCCAAACAGAACACAAATATACCTTGACAGTATGTCACTTTGGGGTGTAGGTAGCTTTGCACTCAGAAACGAGGGGTGAATAAAATATCCACCATGTCATAATAGTGCAGTCTTTATTATTTTCATTCAAAACTGTTTGTCTAGATTCATTTTGTAATTCAGATATGCTGCTCTGAATGTCTGTATCAAGTAATATTCAAGCCTAAACACTGATTGGCTGCTCACTGGTGTAGCTGCCCACTCTCATACCAAATATTTCCTTGCACATTTTACTTGGCCTCACAAAATCTACGTACACAGAAATCACAGTATGTTTATTGTTTGTTTGTTGCTTTGTTGTTTAACGCCGCATTCAGCAATATCCCAGCTATATGGCAGCTGTCTGTAAATAATCGAGCCTGAGTCCAAAATCAAGTGAGTGATATCATGAACATCGATCCACCTAATCCATCAACCACGTCAGCAAGCCTGACCACCCGATCCTGTTAGTCGCCTCTTACGACAAACAAAGTCACCTGTTACAGCAAGCATAGTCGCCAGTTACAGCAAGCATAGTCGCCAGTTACAGCAAGCAGTCGCCAGTTACAGCAAGCATAGTAGCCTGTTACAGCAAGCATAGTCGCCTGTTACAGCATAGTCGCCAATTACAGCAAGGATAGTCGCCAGTTACAGCAAGCATAGTCGCCTGTTACAGCAAGCATAGTCGCCTGTTACAGCAAGCACAGTCGCCTGTTACAGCAAGCATAGTCGCCTGTTGCAGCAAGCACAGTCGCCTGTTACAGCAAGCAGTCGCCTGTTACAGCAAGCACAGTCGCCTGTTACAGCAAGCACAGTCGCCTGTTACAGCAAGCATAGCCGCCTGTTACAGCATAGTCGCCTGCTACAGCAAGCATAGTTGCCTGTTACAGCAAGCATAGTTGCCTGTTACAGCAAGCATAGTTGCCTGTTACAGCAAGCATAGTCGCCTGTTACAGCAAGCACAGTCGCCTGTTACAGCAAGCATAGTCGCCTGTTACCACTAGACCCGGGAGGCGGTCCAATTGCATATGTAGTGAACAACCTACATTCAGTAGGAATAGGGGGGCACGGGTGGCCCAGTCGTCTAAGGCGCTGCGATTCACTGTGCAGAGTTGCGTCCCTTGGGCACGCCAGAAACCTATGACTGTGGGTTCAAATCCCGGTTCGCCCCGATTATGTTTCTAGCACCATACCCGTGCTCGTGGGTTTCCCCGAAGTGGTAAACGTCTGAGACCTGCATCACTTCGGGCTTTCCTCACACATTAAGCTGACATGCCGTGATATAACTGGAATACTGTTAAAAGCGGCGTTAAACCCAACTCACTCACTCACTCAATATGAATAGGACCCGTGAAGATCCGGGGTAGAATAGGTCTTCAGCAACCCATACTTGCCGTAAAAAGGTGACTATGCTTGTCGTAAAAGGCGACTAACGGGATCGGGTGGTCAGTCTCGCTGCCATTGATCCCTATTGCGTGGGTCGATGCTCATGATGTTGATCACTGGATTGTCTGGTCCAGACTCGATTATTTTACAGACCGTCGTCATATAGCTGGAATATTGCTGAGTGTGGCAATAAACAACTAACAAACAAACAATATGAATAGTGCTTGAATAGTGTACACTCTTCAGCCCTTCATCACAAGAAACATACAAGTTCAGCTCCATTAAACTATTGCTTGGCTGACTGTGCATCAAGTCACCTGTTGGAGGCCAGGCTTGCGAAGTAGAAGACCAAGTTCTTGTCCACTCTCTGTGTGGATTCCTGGATGAATCTGTCGGTGACGCTGTACGCCCGTATGGACGAGGCGCCCGTTACCGTCTCTCCAAAATGGGAATAGATGGGGGATCTCGTGGTGGACTCCAGTCGCTTCAGCTGACGAGACGTCGCGATGTAGAATCTCTGGGGAAAGAGAGAGATGGGGGAATTATGCACAACTGAGCAACAAGTATACTCACCACCAAAAGAGTGAGTGAGTGAGTGAGCATGGTTTTACTCCGTTTTTAGCAATATTCCAGCAATATCACGGTGGGGGACACCAGAAATGGGCTTCACACATTGTACCCACGTCGGGAATTGAACCCGAGTCTTCGCGTGACGAGCGAACGCTTTGCCCACTAGGCTACCTGAACGTCCCCACCGCCAAAAGAAACGCGAATACCCTACATTTTGGTTAATACTGTAAATCTTGAAATTAATGTGTCTCCAAATTAATACGACTGCTGACCCCTAGCCAAAAATGCGACTCAAAATCAATGCGACTCCCCCCACCCCATCCCCAGTGGAATGATACACAACCTTACCTTCATCCAATCAAACACAAAAAAGAGTAGACAACTTCCATAAAAAACAATAAACAGTGTTTTCCTAAAAAACAACACAGTTTATATGTTTGTTTTGTCAATATTCTGCTCAATTAACATGTGTGTGTTTATATTCAAGTTGGTATTTCCGCTATCCAGAGTGTGGAGACATTTATGCGAAGTTTCATTAATGCAAACAAAGACAACTCACATTTTTCGCACTTACCGTATTCGACGTAATAAGCGCCCCGCTCTAATAAGCGCCCACGGCGATATTTGCAAATATATTGGCTAGTGAACAATACCAATTAGCACCTGATTAATCAATGTACAAAAGACTTATTTATTTGCGTATGATACGCACGCATGTGTTATATGCACCGTTAATTATGGGCAATTAAATTCTGGAAAAATATATGTCGTACATAAACATTTCAGGCTGTCAGCCTAAACCACAAAATTTATCTTTCAACTCTGTTTTTTTCACCAAAATAATATTCTAATAAGAGCCCCCTATTTCTAATTTTGAGGGCCGCTTTTAGCAATATTCCAGCAATATCACAGCAGGGGACACCATAAATGGGCTTCACACTCAACAGATATTAGATTGGTCCATTGCACAAACGAACAAACTGGTAAGTTGTGTAAACCGATGCTCATGAACGCATCACATGTGACGTCATAGATCCATGACTCGAGATGCACCATTTGTCTCGTGAAGGATTAGCGTGTAAAGTTTGGAAATCATGTGCAACATATTGTGATAAGAACAAAGACACTCTGTGGTCACACTTGAATGATTGTGAGTTTTGTCATTAATTGTTACACATTGGACATCTCTTCTTAACGTACATACTTCTCTATATGTTTCTATGGTTCGGGTTTCTTTTGGCAGTGAGTATACATCAGGGAATCCTGCATTGTATTGGGAACTAGTCAGTGTGAGCATGACTAGACTGATATTGGTTGGTTGGTTGGTTTGTTTGTTGTTTAACGCCGCACTCAGCAATATTCCAGCTATATGACAGCGGTCTGTAAAATAATCAAGTCTTGACCAGACAATCCAGTGATTGATATCATGAGCATCAATCCACGCAATTGGGACAAGATGACATGCATCAACCAAGTCAGTGAATCTGACCACCCAATCCCGTTAGTCACCTTTTACGACAAGCATGGGTTGCTGAAGACCTATTCTACCCCGTAATCTTCACGGGTCGTATATCAGGGAATCCTGCATTGTATTGGAAACTAGTCAGTGTGACCATGACTAGAGGGATGTTGACTGACCTGCACCAGATAGTAGAGGTGAAGTTATAGGAAGCTCAGTGTTGTATTCAAGATTATTGCACTTACATAGCAACATGTGTGTGTGTGCGTGGTTACGTGTGTGGTCGCGTGTGTGTGTGGTTGCTTACATGGTTGCATGCCTCTGCGGTTGCGTGCGTGCTTGCGTGGTTGTATTCAAGATTATTGCACTTACATAGCAACATGTGTGTTCTGAGCCAACAGGGTCTTGTTTTATCCTTTAATGTCAAGTTCCGGGCAGGGAAACAACAAGTATCATCTTCTCAAAAGGAATGACGACTGACAAGAAAAATGGGTGTACTGTACCTGCACCAGATAGTAGAGTATTGCAAGAGGAATGATGACTGACAGGAAGATGGGGGTACTGTAGCTGCACCAGATAGTAGAGTATTGCAAGAGGAATGATGACAGACAGGAAGATGGGGGTACTGTAGCTGCACCAGATAGTAGAGTATTGCAAGAGGAATGATGACAGACAGGAAGATGGGGTACTGTACCTGCACCAGATAGTAGAGTATTGCAAGAGGAATGATGACAGACAGGAAGATATGGTACTGTACCTGCACCAGATAGTAGAGTATTGCAAGAGGAATGATGACTGACAGGAAGATGGGGGTATTGTTCCTGCACCAGATAGTAGAGTATTGCAAGAGGAATGATGACAGACAGGAGGATGGGGACTGTACCTGCACCAGATAGTAGAGTATTGCAAGAGGAATGATGACAGACAGGAAGATGGGGGTACTGTACCTGCACCAGATAGTAGAGTATTGCAAGAGGAATGATGACAGACAGGAAGATCATTGTACTGTTCCTGCACCAGAGAGTAGAGTATTGCAAGAGGAATGATGACAGACAGGAGGATGGGGACTGTACCTGCACCAGATAGTAGAGTATTGCAAGAGGTATGATGACAGACAGGAGGATGGGGACTGTACCTGCACCAGATAGTAGAGTATTGCAAGAGGAATGATGACTGACAGGAAGATGGCGGTACTGTAGCTGCACCAGATAGTAGAGTATTGCAAGAGGTAAGATGACTGACAGGAAGATGGGGTACTGTACCTGCACCAGATAGTAGAGTATTGCAAGAGGTATGATGACAGATAGGAAGATGGGGTACTGTACCTGCACCAGATAGTAGAGTATTGCAAGAGGTATGATGACAGACAGGAAGATGGGGTACTGTACCTGCACCAGATAGTAGAGTATTGCAAGAGGTAAGATGACTGACAGGAAGATGGGGTACTGTACCTGCACCAGATAGTAGAGTATTGCAAGAGGAATGATGACAGACAGGAAGATGGGGTACTGTACCTGCACCAGATAGTAGAGTATTGCAAGAGGAATGATGACAGATAGGAAGATGGGGGTACTGTTCCTGCACCAGATAGTAGAGTATTGCAAGAGGAATGATGACTGACAGGAAGATTGGGGTACTGTACCTGCACCAGATAGTAGAGTATTGCAAGAGGTATGATGACTGACAGGAAGATGGGGGTACTGTAGCTGATGACGATGAGGGTGCCCATCACGCTGAACACACAGTTGATCCACATTCGCAGGACGCCAGGCAGGTTGTTGTCCACAGTTTCCACGTCCCGAGAGAAGCGGTTGACGATGCGGCCGATGGGGGTGGTGTCGAAGAAGGACATCGGAGACCGGAGGATGTTGTACAGCATCTTGGCATGGATGTTCCCGGCTGCCTTCACCATCCTCGTCGATGCCAGGATGGAGTAGAAGAGGATGACAACAGCTGAAACCATGGAAAGAAACAGGGCTTGAGGGATTTGTTTGTTTGTTTGTTTGTTTGTTTAACTCCTCACTCAGCAATATTCCAGCTATATGATGGCGGTCTGTAAATATTCTTGCAACACTGAGGTGCATGATGTCTTCGTAACACTGAGGTACATGGTGTTCTTGTCACACCGAGGTACATGGTGTTCTTGTCACACCGAGGTACATGGTGTTCTTGTCACATGGTGTTCTTGTCACACCGAGGTACATGGTGTTCTTGTAACACCGAGGTACATGGTGTTCTTGTCACACCGAGGTACATGGTGTTCTTGTCACACCGAGGTACATGGTGTTCTTGTCACACCGAGGTACATGGTGTTCTTGTAACACCGAGGAACATGGTGTTCTTGTAACACCGAGGTACATGGTGTTCTTGTAACACCGAGGTACATGGTGTTCTTGTAACACCGAGGTACATGGTGTTCTTGTAACACCGAGGTACATGGTGTTCTTGTCACACCGAGGTACATGGTGTTCTTGTAACACCGAGGAACATGGTGTTCTTGTCACACCGAAGTACATGGTGTTCTTGTCACACCGAGGTACATGGTGTTCTTGTCACATGGTGTTCTTGTCACACCGAGGTACATGGTGTTCTTGTAACACCGAGGTACATGGTGTTCTTGTCACACCGAGGTACATGGTGTTCTTGTCACACCGAGGTACATGGTGTTTTTGTAACACCGAGGTACATGGTGTTCTTGTCACACCGAGGAACATGGTGTTCTTGTAACACCGAGGTACATGGTGTTCTTGTAACACCGAGGTACATGGTGTTCTTGTAACACCGAGGTACATGGTGTTCTTGTAACACCGAGGTACATGGTGTTCTTGTCACACCGAGGTACATGGTGTTCTTGTAACACCGAGGAACATGGTGTTCTTGTCACACCGAAGTACATGGTGTTCTTGTCACACCGAGGTACATGGTGTTCTTGTAACACCGAGGTACATGGTGTTCTTGTAACACCGAGGAACATGGTGTTCTTGTAACACCGAGGTACATGGTGTTCTTGTCACACCGAGGTACATGGTGTTCTTGTAACACCGAGGTACATGGTGTTCTTGTAACACCGAGGTACATGGTGTTCTTGTAACACCGAGGTACATGGTGTTCTTGTCACACCGAGGTACATGGTGTTCTTGTAACACCGAGGAACATGGTGTTCTTGTCACACCGAATTACATGGTGTTCTTGTCACACCGAGGTACATGGTGTTCTTGTAACACCGAGGTACATGGTGTTCTTGTAACACCGAGGTACATGGTGTTCTTGTAACACCGAGGTACATGGTGTTCTTGTAACACCGAGGTACATGGTGTTCTTGTAACACCGAGGTACACGGTGTTCTTAGTATAGCAGTCGGGTGTATAAACCTACCCTGGACAACTCCGAAGGCCCCGTAGACTCCGAGGTACATGACATTCTTGTCCTGATAGTCGGAAGTGTTAACCAAACTCAAGTTTTTCAGCAGGGCGTCGTCCGTCCACATGCTGATCCAGATGTTGGAGGCCATGGTGGCCGCCTGGTATATGGCGAAGATGAAGAAGATGAAGAATGTGGTGATGCCGCCGATGGCTTTAGCGTAGTCCATGAACACGGAGAACTTCACCTGAAGCAGACAGCAAGATGACAGTTGAGGAGAGAGTTCAGCAGTATAAGCATGTGGCATATTTAAGCCATCAGCTTCCCCACCGTCCATCAACACGATAATGACAAACCAGCTTTACTTTTTAAGGCAGCACTATCAAATTGTGTTTGGAAGGAATCAAAAGGTTTGGATAGGTTAAAATGATTTTAGAAAGCTTCTTTATCCAATGTATGTAATCCAGAAAGCCCTGACAATGTGTTCCACCAGAAAGCCCTGACAATGTGTTCCACCAGAAAGCCCTGACAATGTGTTCCACCAGAAAGCCCTGACAATGTGTTCCACCAGAAGCCCTGACAATGTGTTCTACCAGAAAGCCCTGACAATGTTCCACAAGAAGCCCTGACAATGTGTTCTACCAGAAGCCCTGACAATGTGTTCTACCAGAAGCCCTGACAATGTGTTCCACCAGAAAGCCCTGACAATGTGTTCACCAGAAAGCCCTGACAATGTGTTCAACCAGAAAACCCTGACAATGTGTTCTACCAGAAGCCCTGACAATGTGTTCCACAAGAAGCCCTGACAATGTGTTCCACCAGAAAGCCCTGACAATGTGTTCAACCAGAAAGTCCTGACAATGTGTTCTACCAGAAAGCCCTGACAATGTGTTCCACCAGAAAGCCCTGACAATGTGTTCTACCAGAAAACCCTGACAATGTGTTCCACCAGAAAGCCCTGACAATGTGTTCCACCAGAAGCCCTGACAATGTGTTCCACCAGAAAGCCCTGACAATGTGTTCCACCAGAAAGTCCTGGCAATGTGTTCCACCAGAAAGCCCTGACAATGTGTTCCACGGGAAGTCCTGACAATGTGTTCTACCAGAAAACCCTGACAATGTGTTCCACCAGAAAGCCCTGACAATGTGTTCCACCAGAAGTCCTGACAATGTGTTCTACCAGAAGCCCTGACAATGTGTTCTACCAGAAGCCCTGACAATGTGTTCTACCAGAAAACCCTGACAATGTGTTCCACCAGAAAGCCCTGACAATGTGTTCAACCAGAAAGCCCTGACAATGTGTTCTATCAGAAGCCCTGACAATGTGTTCCACCAGAAAGCCCTGACAATGTGTTCCACCAGAAAGCCCTGACAATGTCTTGTTGGCAAATTTTAAAATGTCCAGTTTGCACTACTTCAAATCGGACATTTTGCAGTCCCAATCTGACAAGGCTGGCACACAGACCGGCCTCCGGCTCCCTGGTTCCACCGTCACTGACCCTGCCTGTCTCCGACTTCTCCTCTTGGATCAGCTTGTCTCCTGACCCGGTGTCTTTGGGCTTGTCTGTCAACTTCTTGCCTGCATCAGCTACTACTGATTGTTTCCGGTTCAACTTGCTTTTCCTGATAGAGAGAAGAGAGAGTAGTGTTGCATGCATCAATGTCATCAGCTCTGTACTGGAGACTAACATGTTATTTAAGACAATGTCTACAGAGCATTCCGTTACGATAGCTGTAGTTTTACACAAAATATGTATGCTGACTAAGGATTTGAAGTACATGTTCTACCGTAACAAGCTTACATTTCCACAGGCATCAAAGTTGATGGGGGGCACGGGTGGCCCAGTTGTCTAAGGCGCCACGATTCGCTGTGCAGAGTTATGTCCCTTGGGCATGCCAGAAACGTATGATTGTGGGTTCGAATCCCGGTTCGCCTCGATTATGTTTCTAGGTATGTCAGCACCATACCCCTGCTCGTGGGTTTCACCAAAGTGGTAAACGTCTGAGACCTGCATCACTTCGGGCTTTCCTCCCACATTAAGCTGACACGCCGTGATATAACTGGAATACTGTTAAAAGCGGCGTTAAACACACCTCACTAACTCAAAGTTGAAACTCACATGCTGAGGGTGTCCTACACAGATCGGACGTTTACCACATTGGTGAAACCCACGAGCACGGATATGGTGCAGACAAACAAAGACACGTAATCAAGGCGAGCCTGGATTTGAATCCACGATCATAGGATTCTGGCATGCCTAGGGGAAGTAACTAGGTAATTATGCGCCTTAGATGACAAGGCCACCCGTGCTCCCTTGGAAGATCTAAAGAAATGCTCCAAATCATCTTACCTTAACCCTTCATCCCCTAAGGTCACAGCGTCTGACGTAACAGACAAACCAAGACACGTAATCAAGGCGAGCCTGGATTTGAACCCACGATCATAGGATTCTGGCATGCCTAGGGGAAGTAACTAGGTAATTATGCGCCTTGGATGACAGGGCCACCCGTGCTCCCTTGGAACATCTAAAGAAATGCTCCAAATCATCTTACCTTAACCCTTCATCCCCTAAGGCCACAGCGTCTGACGTAACAGACAAACCAAGACACATAATCAAGGCGAGCCTGCATTTGAACCCACGATCATAGGATTCTGGCGTGCTCCCTGGGAAGATCATCTTACCTTATCCCTTCATCCCCTGAGGTCACAGCGTCTGACGTAACGGACTCCACCCTCTGAAGGATCCTTGACTTCATCTCTTGGACTGCAACAACATGGTACTGACTGAAGTTAAACAACTCACATCACATTTTCAAAAGAAAGAACACACCATACCAATGAAAGTGGTCAAATGTAACAAATGTTATATTTGGGATAACACTTTCTGAGTAAAGTACAGATTCTCGTTCCTTTTGGGGTTGAGTCCTGTCCGGAATTCGAACTCACACTGCCAGAGTGAGGCACCTTACTAATATTTTGTTGCCTACCAACAAAAAAAGTACTATTCTATGAATATTAGCTTCTGCGGTGATGTGGCCGTCAAACCAGCTGTTTCAATCAGAGCGGAAGAAGACAATTGCATCAAATTCAAAGAGAAATAGAAAATTGCCACCATATGATTTCTTAAAGAATCATTATTGGCCACTTCTTATCGGGATGGTAAAATCTAAACATTCACCAGCCTTCATCATTTTAGTTTAGGACAGTTACAAATAGCAAAATGAGTTGCTTATCATGTATTTTGTGTTAAACAATTCATGTCCACTGACTGTCGGGGTCGTCCTCCTCGTCAGTGCCATCGTGTTGGGTGAGGTAGGTCTTCAGGAACTGGGCGAAGGCTCCGTCGTGACTCAGGAGCTCGTCATACGTCCCCATCTCTGTGATCTCACCGTCCACCAGCACCACGACCATGTCCGTCATCGGCAGCCAGTGCACACCATGGGTCACCAACAGTCGAGTCTGCAAGACCATTGTACTTATAACCAATCAGACAAACGAAGGACACCATGGGTCACCAACAGCCGAGTCTGCAAGACCATTGTACTTATAACCAATCAGACAAACGAAGGACAGGATTGGTCACCAACAGTCGAGTGTGCAAGACCATCGTACTTATAACCAATCAGACAAACGAAGGACAGGATTGGTCACCAACAGTCGAGTGTGCAAGACCATCGTACTTATAACCAATCAGACAAACGAAGGACAGGATGGGTCACCAACATTCGAGTCTGCAAGACCATCGTACTTATAACCAATCAGACAAATGTAGGACACCATAACTGCCAACATCTCACTTTGTGTAACAGAATGCCTTATTGTCGACCATAACTGCCAACGTCTCACCTTGTGTAACAGAATATCATATGGCCTACCATAACTGCCAACGTCTCACTTTGTGTAACAGAATATCATATGGCCGACCATAACTGCCAACATCTCACCTTGTGTAACAGATGCCTTATAGTCGACCATAACTGCCAACGTCTCACCTTGTCTAACAGAAATATCATATGGCCGACCATAACTGCCAACGTCTCACTTTGTGTAACAGAATGCCTTATTGCCGACCATAACTGCCAACTTCTCACCTTGTGTAACAGAATGCCTTATTGCCGACCATAACTGCCAACGTCTCATTTTGTGTAACAGAATGCCTTATTGCCGACCATAACTGCCAACGTCTCACTTTGTGTAACAGAGTACCTTATTGCCGACCATAACTGCCAACATCTCACTTTGTGTAACAGAATGCCTTATTGCCGACCATAACTGCCAACGTCTCACTTTGTGTAAAAGAATGCCTTATTGCCGACCATAACTGTCAACGTATCACCTTGTATAACACAATATCATATGGCCGACCATAACTGCCAACATCTCACCTTGTGTAACAGAATACCTTATCGTCGACCATAACTGCCAACGTCTCACCTTGTGTAACAGAATGCCTTATAATTGACCATAACTGCCAACGTCTCACTTTGTGTAACAGAATGCCTTATTGCCGACCATAACTGCCAACATCTCACCTTGTGTAACAGAATATCATATGCCCGACCATAACTGCCAACATCTCACTTAGTGTCACAGAATGCCTTATAGTTGACCATAACTGCCAACATCTCACTTTGTGTAACAGAATACCGTATCGTCGACCATAACTGCCAACGTCTCACTTTGAGTAACAGAATACCTTATAGTTGATCATAACTGCCAACATCTCACTTTGTGTCACAGAAAGCCTTATAGTCGACCATAACTGCCAACATCTCACCTTGTGTAACAGAATACCTTATCGTCGACCATAACTGCCTTCGTCTCACTTTGTATAACAGAATACCTTATAGTCGACCATAACTGCCAATCATCCCACTTTGTGTAACAGAATACCTTATCGTCGACCATAACTGCCAACGTCTCACTTTGTGTAACAGAGTACCTTATAGTTGATCATAACTGCCAAAGTCTCACCTTATGTAACAGAATGCCTTATAGTCGACCATAACTGCCAACATCTCACCTTGTGTAACAGAATACCTTATAGTCGACCATAACTGCCAATCATCTCACTTTGTGTAACAGAATACCTTTATCGTCGACCATAACTGCCAACGTCTCACCTTGTGTCGCAGAATGCCTTTATGGCCGACAACTTCCTGGAAAATGTGTTTCCCCACGTGGGAGTCAACAGCGCTCAGAGGGTCATCCAGGAGGTAGATGTCGGCGTCACTGTAGATGGCCCGAGCCAGGGACACACGCTGCTTCTGTCCCCCACTGAGGTTGATGCCCTAGGAAGGAAACAGTTCCAGGTGAGCTTGGGTAAATGAGAAGATTGTGAAGGAAACACAGAACACGGTTTTTAAGCCTGAAAGAAGGCAGAAATATTCTTCATAACAGACTGGGTCAGACAATCTGGTGATTAATAATGTGAGCATCGATCCATGCTGTTGAAGTACATTTCTACGCAGTTAACCACACAGCGCCTAACCAGCTGATCCATCCGTTCACCTCTGAGGCCACCTACACGCTGCCAGCGGTCAACTCTAACCTGCTTTCCCCATGGGTTCCCAATTTAGTCACCTCAAGATTATGACTACTACTACTACTACTACTGCTACTGCTACTACCACTACTACTACCACAACTACCACTACTACTACTACCACTACTACTACTACCACCAGCACCACTACCACTACTACTACTACCACAACTACCACTACCACTACCACCACCAGCACCACTACCACTACTACTACTACCACAACCACCACCACTACCACTACTACCACAACCACCACCACTACCACTACTACTGCTACCACAACCACCACCACTACCACTACTACTACTACCACTACCACCACCAGCACCACTACCACTACTGCTGCTACCACAACCACCACCACTACTACTACTACCACCACAACCACCACCAGCACCACTACCACTACTACCACTACTACTACCACTACCACTACTACTACCACTACCACTACTACTACTGTTAGTATGGGGCATTTCACTACCCGTTTCCACTTGTAATTGGTGTTTAGTGTAACATTTATTAAAGAATACATTTAAGGTAAGAATTGATACTTTTTACTCAATGTGCAATCGGGATCAATTCTTATATCAAGAAGGAAAAAAATCGCGTTCCACTGATGCATCGTACCACCACTACTACTACCACTACTACTACTGACCCGTGAAGATCGTGGGTAGAATAGGTCTTCAGCAACCCATGCTTGCTGTAAAGGCGACTATGCTTGTCGTAAGAGGCGACTGACAGGATCGGGTGGTCAGGCTCTCTGACTTGGTTGATGCATGTAATCGATCCCAATTGCATGGATCGATGCTCATGATATTAATCACTGGATTGTCTGGTCCAGACTTGATTATTTACAGACTGCCGTCATATAGCTGGAATATTGCTGAGTGCGGCGTTAAACAACAAACAAACAAACAAACAAACAAACAAACAAACAAACAAACAAACAAACATACTACTACTACTACTACTACTACTACTACTACTACTACTACTACTACTACTACTTTTTCTGAAATGTCCGTATTACTACTTCCAACATACTTTCTCTCCTATTTCTGTCATATCTTTTCCAGGCAATATCTCGAGGTCGGAGGTCAAGGCACAGGCCTCAACAATTTTCTTGTACTTCTTCTCATTGTGTTCCTGCCCAAAAGTGATGTTGTCTCGCAGAGTGGCATTCTGGATCCACGCTTCCTGAGGCACGTATGCAATGGAGCTCTGGAAGTCAGATTTCAAAATAATCTTTAAGGAATGAAAAGGTTTCAAGATAATATTGAGACAAACTGAAGTCACCATGTCATGACCTGCTTTTTTTGTAATGTGCAAGCTTTGGCAAATTCATAATCATATGGTGTGGGGGAGATGCTCTAACCTGGTGTAACGGGCCGAAACATCCCTCTGGCCAGTTCTTCCCGGGGAAGTTAGAGCCAGGGTCAGTACTTCCCAAACCCTGACCAGTTCTTCCTGGGGAAGTTAGAGCCAGGGTCAGTACTTCCCAACCCCTGGCCAGTTCTTCCCGGGGAAGTTAGAGCCAGGGTCAGCACTTCCCAACCCCTGGCCAGTTCTTCCCGGGGAGGTTAGAGCCAGGGTCAGCACTTCCCAACCCCTGGCCAGTTCTTCCTGGGGAAGTTAGAGCCAGGGTCAGCACTTCCCAAACCCTGACCAGTTCTTCCCTGGGAGGATAGAGCCAGGGTCAGTACTTCCCAAACCCTGACCAGTTCTTCCTGGGGAAGTTAGAGCCAGGGTCAGCACTTCCCAAACCCTGACCAGTTCTTCCCGGGGAAGTTAGAGCCAGGGTCAGCACTTCCCAACCCCTGGCCAGTTCTTCCCGGGGAAGTTAGAGCCAGGGTCAGTACTTCCCAACCCCTGGCCAGTTCATCCCGGGGAGGTTAGAGCCAGGGTCAGTACTTCCCAACCCCTGACCAGTTCTTCCCGGGGAGGTTAGAGCCAGGGTCAGCACTTCCCAACCCCTGGCCAGTTCTTCCTGGGGAGGATAGAGCCAGGGTCAGTACTTCCCAACCCCTGGCCAGTTCTTCCTGGGGAAGTTAGAGCCAGGGTCAGTACTTCCCAACCCCTGGCCAGTTCTTCCTGGGGAAGTTAGAGCCAGGGTCAGTACTTCCCAACCCCTGGCCAGTTCTTCCCGGGGAAGTTAGAGCCAGGGTTGGTAGTTCCCCTCTCTAATCGTGTGTTGGGAATCTCATGTGGTGTTGTCAGGCTGATGTGTTGGGAGGGTCACATTGTGTTGCCAAGGTCATGTTGTGTTTGGAGGCTCATGTTGTGTTTGGAGGCTGATGTTGTGTTGGGAGAGTCACATTGTGTTGCCAAGGTCATGTTGTGTTTGGAGGCTGATGTTGTGTTTGGAGGCTGATGTTGTGTTGGGAGGGTCACATTGTGTTGCCAAGGTCATGTTGTGTGTGGAGGCTCATGTTGTGTTTGGAGGCTGATGTTGTGTTGGGAGGGTCACGTTGTGTTGCCAAGATCATGTTGTGTTTGGAGGCTCATGTTGTGTTGGGAGGCTGATGTTGTGTTTGGAGGGTCACATTGTGTTTGGAGGGTCACATTGTGTTTGCAGGCTGATGTTGTGTTGGGAGGGTCATATTGTGTTTGCAGGCTGATGTTGTGTTTGGAGGCTCATATTGCTTACCTTGACTGTGACACTGCCGCTGAGTTTGTCCATCTCACCCAGCATGGCGGAGATGAGGGAGGACTTCCCCGCCCCCACCTGTCCCACCACGGCCACCAGCTTACCCTCGGGGACCTCAAGGTTCATTCTGAGGAAAGTCAGAAATATATGTCAGTAGGTCTCTACAGGGGGACTGGCCAACCAGCCCACAAGCTTACCCTCGGGGATCTGCCAGTTCACTCTGGATAAAGTCAGAAATAATAGTCAGTAGGTCTCTACAGGGGGACTGGCCCGCCACCCCCACCAGCTTTCCCTCGGGGATCTCCAGGTTCACTCTGAGGAGAGTCAGAAATATATGTCAGTAGTAATTACACAGGGGGAACTCGCCTATCAGTGCAACCAATTCGCTGTGCAGAGTTGTGTCTCTTACCGTATTTTCTTGAGTATAGTGCGCACCCATGTATAATGCGCACCCCCCTCTAGCGGGTTCAATATTTTGGAGAAAAAGAAATTTGAATATTATGCGCAGAAAAAATTTACACTGTACCCTTTCAACGAAGTCCGGCAAACGAAAGGGTGCTGAGAAACTTCGTCAGTACAAATTCAAAATTTGAGATAAAAAATCACCAGACATGTTTATTTACCGTTGAAATACTATTTATTGTCCTGCTAGGCATTGTTTTATGTCTAGGGATTAAGATTACCTTGTGTATTTTCTCGTAAACTAAGCCGGAAACAGCAATCAGCTGTACATACGTTTTCTTGGAATCGACCGGTGATTCGGTCAAGACACACCCAATGATATAACTTTATAGGATTTTTAATGCAAGGATCGGCAAAAATTGTATCTGAAACTATTTTTTTTATCAGGAATAATATATTTCATTATTTTCTTAATTATATGCAGCCTTTACTAAACATATTTAAAAGAATAATAACCCTAATCGAAGCAGCTGATCGCTATTCCCGGGTATTATTTTTTACATGGAACCAGTCTGACTAGTCACCGTCAAGGCTCACGTGCACGCGATCGCGTGATCGCGAGAATTTCATGTTGACATAGAATCGTCCAACAAAAACAAATATGACTTTTAACGAGTCAAAGTATGTCATTTATGATATATGTATCCATTCTCTGTCAACTAAAGTTCGTTTCAAGGCGCCAATAGCAGTATTCTGACCGTGGTTGCTGTTAATAACGGTGAGTTGTGCGATCTTCCGATCGCTTCACACACGATTTCGCCGAAATTAATAAAAACAATATCAAAAGGAATTTTGAACAAAATTAATGAAATAAGTTACAAACATAAGTCCAGATATACAAAGAACACTTTTTATATCCAGACAGTGTAATTACATGATTATTTTGCGTACTTCAGTATGGATTTGTTGACATGGTATTTCCGGTGTTTCGTGCTCACGGTAATGTCTTTCCATGGGGGAAAAAAACATCTAAACTCATAATTCGTGTATAATGCGCATCCCCTTCTACACAGCTGTGTTTTTTCGAAAAAAAGTGCGCACTATACTCAAGAAAATATGGTAGTTCTGCCAGGATCTGCTGGTCACAGGTTTGAAAACCAGATTCGCACACATTATGACACCTGCTCCTGGTTTCACGAAAAACATTTACAAATGACATCGCTAGTACAGTTTCTATTCAGCTTGAAGGCACTCAAGGTGTGAGGGAGAATGTCTGGCACCTAGCGGAGCCATGGAAGCTACCTGTGTGAGATTGGTTGGTTGGTTTGTTGTTTTACGCCGCACTCAGCAATATTCCAGCTATATGACGGCGGTCTGTAAATAATCGAGTCTGGACCAGACAATCCAGTGATTAACATCATGAGCATCGATCCACGCCTTTGGGATCGATGACATGCATCAACAAAGCCAGCGAGCCTGACCACCCTATCCCGTTAGTCGCCTCTAACTACAACTATAGTCGCCTTTTACACTTTGAAGCTTGTGAGTAAGACAAAAAGTAAAGCACTAATTCTAATTATTAGTGGCCCTCTGCTGTTTCTACTGTCCACGAGCCAGAGGGCCAGTAGTTAGACTGACTCACTTCCTCAGGGTAGGTTTTGCCAGGTCCCTGTCCCAAGTGAAATTGCCTTGCTCAACCTTGATAGCCGCATCTGAAACATTTGACACCATCCGAATCAACCATGTTCATATATGTCCGAGTCTTATACAGGGTCAGGGAGTTGCGGGGCGCTTATTACGTTGAATACGGTATATCATTTTCAGGTAAAATTATCAAAGACCTGTACAAGCAATATACTTTGATATTTTTACCTGAAAATGATATATCGTATTCAACGTAATAAGCGCCCCGCTCTAATAAGATATTTGCTAATATATTGGCCAATGAACAATCCCAATTAGCACCCCTTCCGATCAATGTACACAAGGCTCATTTATATGTGTATAATACGCACTCGTGTGTTATATGCACCCTTAATTATGGGCAATTAAATTCTGGAAAAATATATCTGTTGTGTGTAAACACTTCAGGCTGTCAGTATAAACCATGAAATTTACAATCTTTCAACTCTGTTTTTTGCACCAAAATAATATTCTAATGACAGCCCCCTGGGCGCTTATTACGTCGAATACGGTACATAAAATATCAGTTATACAATCCTCTTAAAACCGAGAGTTAGTGACTGTCACTGTTGTGTGAGATTTGAAAGCGACTGTCACTAGAGCTTGTGAATAAAGGAAAGAGGATCCTAACTCTTCACATGATAGAAATGTGGCGGAACTATGTCCTGTCAATATTCACTATTTGTGGCTGGACCTGTCATTGAACAGTTTACAGAGGAGTCTTACAATATCACTATTCCTCTGCTGCCCGGGGCATCATGTAGCAGAATTATGTCCTGTCAATATTTCCTATATGTGGCTGGACCTGTCGTTGAACAGTTTACAGAGGAGTCTTACAGTATCACTACTCCCTTGCTCCCCAAGGCACCAAGTAGCAAAAAAAGCCGGTCGGACACAAGTGGGTTTGGATTCAGCCATCATGTTACATACCCTTGGACGATGTGTTGAGTTGACAGATTAAGTGATTCAGTGTACTTCTTTATTTTGTTTGTTTGACGCATTCAGCAATTTTCCTGCTATATGATGGCAGTGTGAAAGCTATTGAGTCTGGATAAGACAAACCAGTGATTGACATCATGAGCATCGGTCTATACAAATTGGGATACGGTGACATGCATCAACCAAGTCAGCGAGACCGACCACCCGATCCCGTTAGCATGATAGCTTGCTATCTCTTGTGACAATAGCATTGCATCTATACTGACCACTGTGTGGATCCTGTCGGACGTTCGAGTCATCCAGATCCTTGGCCCGGAGAAACTTGGACACACGAGAGACGGACACCCAGCCCTGTCGAGAGAATGTGGTCAATGTTAAGAATAATTGTGAATGAGTGAGTGAGTTTAGGATGAGTACAAAGGATGATGATGATGATGATGATGATGATGATGATGATGATGATGATGAAGATGATAATGATGGACAGTTCAGATCTGTGTTACAAATAAGACATTTCTTTACCATACTAAGAATACTTCCTGAATGAAACTATTTACAAGTGAATGACCTTATACATGTAAGAAGTCTCCAACATTGGTCATAAGAATGTGGTTCAGAAAACCATTTGCAGCAGGGGTGTACAGGATGTTACAACAGTCAGTTCATCGACCTGTACATCCAAGTAGTGTGGGGGCCACGGGTGGCCCAGTCATTTCAGGCGTCACGATTCGCTGTGCAGAGTTGCGTCCCTTGGGCAAGCCAGAAACCTATGATTGTGGGTTCGAATCCCGGTTCACCCCGATTATGTTTCTAGGTTTGTCAGCACCATACCCGTGCTCGTGGGTTTCACCGAAGTGGTAAACGTCTGAGATCTGCATCACCTTGGGCTTTCCTCCCACATTAAGCTGACACACCGTGATATAACTGGAATACTGTTAAAAGCGGCGTTAAACCCAACTCACTCACTCACTCACTCCAAGTAGTGACACATGCACATGCAGCAATATTCCAGCTATATGACGGCATTCTGTAAATAATCGAGTCTGGATCAGACACTCCAGTGATTGACAACATGAGCATCGATTCACGCAATTGGGATATCAAACCAAGTCAGCGAGCCTGATCATCCGATCCCATTAGTCGCCTCTCACTACTATGTTCTGGATGTACAAGGGCCCCACCTGAATGTAGTATGGGATGATCATCGGCAGGGCGTTGATGGGCATCCGGAGAATGTTGAAGAGAGACAGCGACACGAAGGCTTTCTGTGCGTCCAGCACGTTGTCAGTCGAGGATAGGATGTAGGCAGCGAATGTCGCCAGTGTCACCTGTAAGAGGAATGTAGTATGTCACAACAATCTATCCGAGAGGAGGTGACTAGTCTCCCACAGCTGGGATATACAGCTGGGATATACAGCTGGGATATACAGCTGGGATATACATGGGTCCAAGACAAGAACATTGGGGGCCCGACATGTATAACTCCCCTGACTTCCAACAATCATCCTGACGTCATACAAGTATCACTGCACATGCTCAGACGTCTGAAGCCTTTTGAGTGAGTGAGTGAGTAAGTATGGCTTTACGCCGCTTTTAGCAATATTCCAGCAATATCACAGCGGTGGACACCAGAAATGGGCTTCACACATTGTAACCATGTCGGGAATCGAACCCGGGTCTTTGGCGTGACGAGCGAACACTTTAACCATTAGGCTACCCGACCGCCCCGGAAGCCTTTTGAAGGGAGTTCAATGTTTATAGTGAGAAAAAAATAAGCCAATGACACTTGGAAGTTTGAGAGTATGTTGTAGCGGGGATAACAAAGGGGGCTCAAGCTCTGCAACTTACAAGACAGGGGGGCACATGTCTTAAGATTGACAAGTTACGAGATTAGGGGGGCACATGTCTTAGAATTGACAACTTACACGACAGGTGGCACATGTCTTAGAATTGACAACTTACAAGACAGGGGGCACATGTCTTAAGATTGACAACTTACACGACAGGTGGCACATGTCTTAGAATTGACAACTTACGAGACAGGGGGCACATGTCTTAAGATTGACAACTTACGAGACAGGGGGCACATGTCTTAAGATTGACAACTTACGAGACATGAGGGTACATGTCTTAAGATTGACAACTTACGAGATTAAGGGGGCACATGTCTTAAGATTGACAACTTACGAGATAAGGGGGACTCATGTCTTAAGATTGACAACTTACGAGACAGGGGGCACATGTTTTAAGATTAACAACTTACGAGATTAGGGGGGCACATGTCTTAAGATTGACAACTTACAAGATTAAGACGGCACATGTCTTAAGATTGACAACTTACGATATTAAGACGGCACATGTCTTAAGATTGACAACTTACGAGATTAAGGGGGCACATGTCTTAAGATTAACAACTTACGAGGCAGGGGGGCACATGTCTTAAGATTGACAACTTACGAGATTAAGACGGCACATGTCTTAAGATTGACAACTTACGAGATTAAGACGGCACATGTCTTAAGATTGACAACTTACAAGATTAAGGGGGCACATGTCTTAAGATTAACAACTTACGAGGCAGGGGGGCACATGTCTTAAGATTGACAACTTACGAGAATAAGGGGGCACATGTCTAAGATTGACAACTTACGAGATTAAGGGGGCACATGTCTTAAGATTGACATATTACGAGACATGGGGGTACATGTCTTAAGATTGACAACTTACGAGAATAAGGGGGCACATGTCTTAAGATTGACAACTTACGAGATTAAGGGGGCACATGTCTTAAGATTGACAACTTACGAGATTAAGGGGGCACATGTCTTAAGATTGACAACTTACGAGATTAAGGGGGCACATGTCTTAAGATTGACAACTTACGAGATTAAGGGGGCACATGTCTTAAGATTGACAACTTACAAGACAGGGGGCACATGTCTTAAGATTGACAACTTATGAGACATGGGGGTACATGTCTTAAGATTGACAACTTAAGAGACAGGGGGCACATATTTTAAGATCGGCAACTTACAAGACAGGGGGCACATGTCTTAAGATTGACAACTTATGAGATTAAGGAGGCACATGTCTTACGATTGACAACTTACAAGACATGGGGCACATGTCTTAAGATTGACAACTTACGAGGCATGGGGGCACATGTCTTAAGATTGACAACTTACGAGGCATGGGGGCACATGTCTTAAGATCGGCAACTTACGAGACATGGGGGCATATGTCTTAAGATCGGCAACTTACAAGACAGGGGGCACATGTTTTAAGATCGGCAACTTACGAGACAGGGGGTACATGTTTTAAGATGGGTAACTTACGAGACATGGGGGCATATGTCTTAAGATCGGCAGCTTACGAGACATGGGGGCACATGTCTTAAGATCGGCAACTTACAAGACAGGGGGCACATGTTTTAAGATCGGCAACTTACGAGACAGGGGGTACATGTTTTAAGATCGGCAACTTACGAGATAGGGGGCACACGTCCAGAAGAAGGACATGACGGCGTTGAAGTAGGCTACTCTCCTGAGACAGGGGGCACATGTCTTAAGATCGTCAACGTACGAGACAGGGGGCACATGTTATAAGATCGGCAACTTACAAGACAGGGGGTACATGTTTTAAGATCGGCAACTTACGAGATAGGGGGCACACGTCCAGAAGAAGGACATGACGGCGTTGAAGTAGGCTACTCTCCTGAGACAGGGGGCACATGTCTTAAGATCGTCAACGTACGAGACAGGGGGCACATGTTTTAAGATCGGCAACTTACAAGACAGGGGGTACATGTTTTAAGATTGGCAACTTACGAGATAGGGGGCACACGTCCAGAAGAAGGACATGACGGCGTTGAAGTAGGCTACTTTCCTGAGCAGGGCCAACTCCTGGCGTCGGATGACCAGCACCTTCTCCTGGAAGGACAGCTCCCAGGCGTACAGCTTCAGCACCTGGCACATAAATGTTCATGATGTCAATCACTGGATTGTCAGAACCAGGCTCGATTATTTTACAGACCGCCATCATATAGCTGGAATATTGCTGAGTGCAGTGTTAAACAACAAACAAACATAAGGCAAATCAGATATTTTCAAGACCAGTGAAGATCTGGGGTAGAATAGGTCTTCAGCAACCCATGCTTCAGCACCTGGCAGATAAAGTGTAACCAAACAGAATATTAAACAAGACCTTACAGTACAAGACAGGAAACGTGAATTGAGACCCGTGAAGATCCGGGATAGAATAGGTCTTCAGCAACCCATTCTTGCTGTAAAAGGCAACTGTGCTTGTCGTAAGAGGCGACTAACAGTATCGGGAGGTCACTTGGGATAGGGAGCTGCCAAAACCTACCTTGAGGAAGTGAGTCAGTCTAACTACTGGCCCTCTGGCTCGTGGACAGTAGAAACAGCAGAGGGCCACTAATAATTAGAATCAGTGCTTTACTTTTTGTCTTACTCACAAGCTTCAAAGTGTAAAAGGCGACAATACTTGGCGTTAGAGGCGACTAACGGGATCGGGTGGTCAGGCTCGCTGACTTGGTTGATGCATGTCATCGATCCCAATTGCGCGGAACGATGCGCATGATGTCAATCCCTGGATTGTCAGAACCAGACACGATTATTTACAAACCGCCGTCATACAGCTGGAATATTGCTGAGTGTGGTGTTAAACAACAGACCAACCAACCCAATTGCATGGATCGATGCTCATGATGTCAATCACTGGATTGTCTGATCCAGACTCGATTATTTACAGACCGCAGTCATACAGCTGGAATATTGCTTAGTGTGGCGTTAAACAACAGACCAACCAACCCAATTGCATGGATCGATGCTCATGATGTCAATCACTGGATTGTCTGATCCAGACTCGATTATTTACAGACCGCCGTCATATAGCTGGAATAATGCTGAGTGCGGCGTTAAACAACAAACCAACCAACCCAATTGTGTGGATCGATGCTCATGATGTCAATCACTGGATTGTCTGATCCAGACTCGATTATTTTCAGACTGCCGTCATATAGCTGGAATATTGCTGAGTGCGGCGTTAAACAACAAACAACCAATCATGAGGCATGCAGCATCACAAGTCATCACCTTCATGCCATTGAGGACTTCACTCATCAGTTTGATCCTTGCGTCCTTCAACTTCATCAGCTGGAGCTGGTACTTCCGCAGCTTGCCGGCCATCACGCCGTTTACCGGGAACAGCAGTATCATCACCCCAAGTCCTGCCATCACTGAGGGCCCCAGAAGGCCCCACAGCATGTACAAGGCAATAGCGATGAGCAATGGCGATGACCAGATGACGTACAAGTAGCCGGTGACATCCTGGAGACGCTGGCAGTCCACGGACATCAGGTTCACAATCTCTCCCACGGTGGATTCTTTCCTTGCATCACTGCTGATGGTCAGAGCCTGTTGAGGATGAAACGGACATAATAAGATCACCATCTTCCATGATATAACTGGAATACCGTTAAAAGCGGCGTTAAACCCAACTCACTCACTCACTCCTCCCACATGAATCTGACATGCCGTGATTTAACTGGAATACTGTTAAAAGCGTCTTTAAACCAAACTCATTCCCTCACTCACTCCAGATGTATAATACATAGAGTTAGACACAATGCTGTAGAATGAGTCTGACCACCTTGTAGACGGCTGATATGACAGCAGACTTGATCCTCATCCCCAGCGTCTTTAAACCCAAGTCCCTCCCTCACTCACTCACTCTCTCCAGATGTATAAGACATAGAGTTAGACACAATGCTGACCTTCTTGTAGACGGCTGATATGACAGCAGACTTGATCCTCATCCCTAGCGTCATGCTGATGTGGAAGTGCTGGTGGAAGAAACACGACTGAGTGACGGCGACCACGAAGAAAGAGCAGGCGTAGACGTAGCCCTTCCACTCCTGCTCTGTAGCTCGGTTGTCGATGAAGGAAATCAACGCACTGAAACACAGAAGGAGAGTAACATCCACATAAATCCTGGCAGCTAAAGAACAAAACTTTCCATAGCAATTGCCTCCCCTGACACAACCTGTGGGATAAGGGTCCAAGATAATTGCACTTATATAATGACGTGCATGTACGTGTGTGTGTGTTTGTGTGGCTGCTTGTACTAGTCCGGACTGATTTATAGTGCTAGCTCACTGAGATACCAAGCCGCAGTTTAACATGAATACCCCACTCAGACACAGTATACTGACTCCGAGTCCCTTAATGCCAAGCCCCAGACAGGGTAACAACAAGTACAATCTTTAAACGTCTTTTGGTACGACGCGGCCGGGGATCGAACCCCAGACCTTCCGCTCTCCGGGCGGACGCTCTACCACTAGACCACGGAGGCGGTCTAAAGATAGTATGACATGAACACTCATATAATATCCTCTACATACTGTAAACAGCTTTATTTCTGCGCCGTTAAAATATTGCGAAAACCAAACCAAAGACAATACTGAGATATTTTTGCGAGTTGCCGTGTTGAGATGACCCCTCGATTACCAAACAATAGACAGCTTCTCTCTGAAGCTAGTTAATCTGAGTTGGCAGGAAAGTTGACGGGAAGGGATTGCGACCAATTATCAAATACGATAATTGACTCAACTCAGTGTCATGACTGTGAGTTTGAATGCAAACTATATAAGAAGGATTTTAAAGAAAGTTTGTCACTCAAAAATTGTGACAATGTGGAGATACGTAACGGTACACTAATTGGTCTGTTTACACTGTCATTTGTGATGTATTGTGTGACCATTCTGCATTTATTTGTGTTTTTAACTTATTGAGTAACTTGTGGTTCTGGTTGATGATTTCAACATTTGATGACGTGTTGCAATGAATAAAGTATGTATGTATTATTTATACAGTCATGCCCCGTTAATATGGACACTTGCATCATTTCACAATTTGTCCGTATAAACGAATTTCCGTATAACTGAAACCAGTTTCTTACTGGAAGAGTTACTTCCCTTCAATTATGCAACTCATGACAGATGACAGAGCAAACAGATACATCCACTCAATCTTTATTCATACACGTTAAAAAAAAACTGTCATGGAACTTTACAACATTTTGAGGTTTGAATTTAAACAATAATTCCAAATTGTCCAGATCGCCTGTGTTCTCGTAATAGGTAATCAAGGTCTCTATACAAGCACGAGCCTCCTTGTGAGTTGACAGGCCATACTTACACAACTTTTACCTCTGACGACATATTTATTGAAGGGGATTACATGTACAATAAACAAGCTCGTCTCAAACGTAACTCAGTGTCACTTGGTTAATTGACTTCTCACGAATCAAAGGATTACCACCAGTGGTAGGATTACCACCAACGGAAGTGTATTGTCCCGATAAGTGAGACAATTTTGTGTGCATTTCAGTGTTTTGTGTATGAAAATGACCGTCCGTTTCCGGAAACTGAATATCCGGATATATGGGTAAATTTATATAGTAATTATTTTGTTTTGAATGAAAATCGTCCGGGAACCGAGGTTTCCGGATATCTGAAGTCCGTATAAGCGGGGCATGACTGTACTTATTTTTGCGTTTTTAATTTTTGTGATTGAGTCTTGTTCGCAAAACTCGCAATAATTAAACGGTTGCAAAAAATTCCCTGTTTACAGTATTCACTGCGATTCCTCCACATACTTACTTCGTGAGCAATGGGTTGACAAACGACAGCAGGTCGTACATAGCTTTCCATAAGTGGGAAATAAGCAGTGTTGGACCGTACGTCTTCAGCAAGACTTTAAACAAGGACGGTTGGGCCTGTGGAGGCTTATCCTTGTCCTTGACCTTGAAGGAGACATCACTGTGGCTGCTGTGCGCTGCTTGCAACAAGGGGGTCTTCTCCGAGGCTCTCGCCCCCTCGTCCTGCATCAGGTTGTGGTTGAGGGTGGATGCAGAATACCTGGCTCTGAAACATCAAGGTCACCATAGAAACACTGTTCATTCTGGAGGTGAGGTGAACGGTTGTATTTCCCTAACGACCCATAAAATGTCTGTCAGATTTGGTATCAAACGTCTCAGAATTTCAAGAGCTTTCCAACGAGCCATCATGCACTAAAATCGCTTAATATTTAAGAAAAATGTGTTTTTCACCTGTCCAGCAAAAGAACTTCCAAGTCAGCAAACGGACAAGACATTGTTCTGCCTTGTGTGTTTGAGAAACGCGCCAATTTTCGTTTTTGGAATAAATGTGAATGTGAATGTCAAGATTATTGTGTGTGTGTGTGTGTGTGTGTGTGTGTGTGTGTGTGTGTGTGTGTGTGTGTGTGTCTGTCTGTCTGTCTGTCTGTCTGCTTGTTCTAGTCCGGACTGATGCCGATTTAACATCTTTTTGTATGACGTGGCCGGGGATCGAACCCCGGACCTTCCGCTCTCCCCGCAGACGTTCTACCACTAGACCACGGAGGCGGTCTTGTTCATTCTGGACCATACCCATGACTGGTATTGTAAGCAACACAAACATCCCCTGCTGTCCTGGTATGATCCATTCAGTCGCCTCAAACTACAAGCTGGGGACCTATATATTTTCTTTGTGTTTGTTCTGTTTGTTTAACACTGCACTCAGCTATATGACAGTCTGAACGTTCTAGAGTCTCAACCAGACAATCCAGTGATCAACATTGTGGGCAATGATCTACCATGTAAGGGACTGCCTGTAAGTAATAGATTCTGGACCAGACAATCCAGAATCCAAATTCAAGAGAAGGGTCAGTGGAGGATGTTTACTTTTCCTGGTTCTTCCTCTGTGCTTTCCTCACTTCCTTCACCCAGGCCTTCCAGAACTGGGGCAGAACCCTCTCACTCTTGTCCCTCGGGTGCAACTCAAACAGGTCCTCCTCCTCCAGAGATTTGCGATACCCTTTAAACAGCAGTCTGAAACAGAGGACAGCGGTCTGACACAGAGAGGATAACAGTATGACACAGGGAGGACAACAGTCTGAAACAGAGGACAGCGGTCTGACACAGAGAGGACAGCAATCGGACACAGACATGACAAGACAGCAGTCTGACACAGAGAGGACAGTGGTCTGACACAGAGAGGACAGCGGTCTGACACAGAGAGGACAGTGGTCTGACACAGAGAGGACAGTGGTCTGACACAGAGAGGACAGTGGTCTGACACAGAGAGGACAGCAGTCTGACACAGAGAGGACAGTGGTCTGACACAGAGAGGACAGCAGTCTGAAACAGAGGACAGCGGTCTGACACAGAGAGGACAGCAGTCTGACACAGAGAGGACAGTGGTCTGAAACAGAGAGGACAGCAGTCTGACACAGAGAACACAGCAGTCTGAAACAGAGGACAGTGGTCTGACACAGAGAGGATAACAGTCTGACACAGGGAGGACAACAGTCTGAAACAGAGGACAGCGGTCTGACACAGAGAGGATAACAGTCTGACACAGGGAGGACAACAGTCTGAAACAGAGGACAGCGGTCTGACACAGAGAGGAGAGCAATCGGACACAGACACGACAAGACAGCAGTCTGACACAGAGAGGACAGTGGTCTGACACAGAGAGGACAGCAGTCTGACACAGAGAGGACAGTGGTCTGACACAGAGAGGACAGCAGTCTGAAACAGAGGACAGCGGTCTGACACAGAGAGGACAGCAGTCTGACACAGAGAGGACAGTGGTCTGACACAGAGAGGACAGCAGTCTGACACAGAGAACACAGCAGTCTGAAACAGAGGACAGTGGTCTGACACAGAGAGGATAACAGTCTGACACAGGGAGGACAACAGTCTGAAACAGAGGACAGCGGTCTGACACAGAGAGGATAACAGTCTGACACAGGGAGGACAACAGTCTGAAACAGAGGACAGCGGTCTGACACAGAGAGGAGAGCAATCGGACACAGACACGACAAGACAGCAGTCTGACACAGAGAGGACAACAGTCTGACACAGAGAGGACAGCAATCGGACACAGAGAGGACAGTGGTCTGTCACAGAGAGGACAGCGGTCTGTCACAGAGAGGACAGCGGTCTGAAACAGAGCAGACAGCCGTTCGAAACAGAAACATGTACGGTACAATGACAAAGACCCAAACAAGTCACTAAATCATCAAGCCTGACCACCCGATCCAATCACCTCCTGTGACAAGTGTCATGGGAATTATTCCGGCCCGGGCCCCGCCCCAGCCCCAGCCCCGGCCCCGGCCCCAGCCCCCGGCCCCCTACCCCTGGCCCCAGCCCCGGCCCCCTACCCCCGGCCCCCTACCCCCCGGCACCAGCCCCCTACCCCTACCCCCGGCCCCAGCCCCGGCCCCCTACCCCCAGCCCAAGAGTACTCACGAGTTGATCCAGCTGAAAGTCACTCTGCTGAGGAAGGATGCTCTCGTCTCCGGTGACAGAACCTAGGAAGAGAATAGAATAGGTCACACTCTATGGAACAATACGTGGCAAAACTTTGAAATATTGGCATTAGAGAGAGTTGGGTTTAACGCTGCTTTTAACAGTATTCCAGTCATAACGCAGCCTGTCAGCTTATTGTTGGAGGAAAGCCCGAAGTGATGCAGGTCTCAGACGTTTACCACTTCGGTGAAAGCCACGAGCACGGGTATGTTGCTGACAAACCTAGAAACATAATCGGGGCGAATACGGGGTTGTTATCTATGGATACTCTTGCATCAATTGGTAAATACCCTGTGAAGATCCTGGTCAGAACAGCAACCCATGCTTGCTGTAACAGGCGACTGTGCTTGCTGTAACAGGCGACTATGCTTGCCGTAAAAGGCGACTATACTTGTCGTAAGAGGCGACTAACGGGATCGGGTGGCCAGGCTTGCTGACTTGGTTGATGGATTCGGTGGATCGATGTTCATGATATCAATCACTGGATTTTTGGCTCAGACTCGATTATTTACAGACAGCTGCCATATGGCTGGTATATTGCTGAATGCGACGTTAAACAACAAAGCAACAAACAAACAATAACCATACTGTGATTTCTGTGTACGTAGATTTGGTGAGGCCAAGTAAAATGTGGAAGGAAATATTCGGTGTGAGAGTGGGCAGCTATACCAGTTTAGGCTTGAATATAACTTGATACAAACATTCAGAACAGCATATCTGAATTACAAAATGAACCTAGACAAACAGTTCTGAATGTCCTGTCAGATAAAGTCCTGATCATGAGTATCGATCAGTTGGGATATGATGACATGCATCAACCAAGTTAGCGAGCCGGACCACTCAATCCCGTTAGTCGCCTCTTACGACAAGTACAGTTGCCTTTTAAGACAAGCATGGATTGCTAAAGCCTTTTCTAACCCATATCTTCACGGGTAACTGAATCTCACCCAAATGTCTTTTGATATCAAATATATCAACACGAGTTGATAAATGTAGGAAAACTCCGAGGCTTGCCGAAGATTTTTTCCACTTTTATCAACGTCAAAAGACACGAGGGTGAGATTTTATTGATCATCCAACATCATTCTTCCAATTTTTTCAGTTTGTAGACAGTAAAAAAGTACTGCTAACAACTTCAGTAGCAGAGCCATTAGTGATGTCATTTGATTGTGAGGTTATGATAACCAATGATGTCACAATGGTCTGCAAAGCATTGTGATGCAATTTCATTGCAGCGATATCTACAGTGTAGATATCGCTTGATCTCACCCAAGCGATATCTCCTGTGAGAGCCAGTTTTGGATGATAAATAACACTGTATTGAACGTAAAAACAATTTTGGTCAGAAAACAACTCACTGTGCCCATGTGGTAGTATCCCTGTCGTGTTGGGTTGTCAGCGAAACAGTGGAGAAGCAGGCCGCCCAACACAAACACATAGTACACGTAGAACAGCGCGAACCGGAACAGGTGGTCATTATACTCCTGAAACAATGACAGAAACATAGAACACGTAGAACAGCGCGAACCAGAACAGGTGGTCATTGTACTCCTGAAACAATGACAGAAACATAGAACACGTAGAACAGCGCGAACCGGAACAGGTGTTCATTGTACTCCTGAAATGTGACAATGACAGAAACATAGAACACGTAGAACAGCGCGAACCGGAACAGGTGGTCATTGTACTCCTGAAACAATGACAGAAACCTAGAACACGTAGAACAGCGCGAACCGGAACAGGTGGTCATTGTACTCCTGAAACAATGACAGAAACATAGTACACGTAGAACAGCGCGAACCAGAACAGGTGGTCATTGTACTCCTGAAACAATGACAGAAACATAGAACACGTAGAACAGCGCGAACCGGAACAGGTGGTCATTGTACTCCTGAAACAATGACAGAAACCTAGAACACGTAGAACAGCGCGAACCGGAACAGGTGGTCATTGTACTCCTGAAACAATGACAGAAACATAGTACACGTAGAACAGCGCGAACCGGAACAGGTGGTCATTGTACTCCTGAAACAATGACAGAAACATAGAACACGTAGAACAGCGCGAACCGGAACAGGTGGTCATTGTACTCCAGAAACAATGACAGAAACATAGAACACGTAGAACAGCGCGAACCGGAACAGGTGGTTATTGTACTCCTGAAACAATGACAGAAACATAGAACACGTAGAACAGCGCGAACCGGAACAGGTGGTCATTGTACTCCAGAAACAATGACAGAAACATAGTACACGTAGAACAGCGCGAACCGGAACAGGTGGTCATTGTACTCCTGAAACAATGACAGAAACATAGAACACGTAGAACAGCGCGAACTGGAACAGGTGGTCATTGTACTCCTGAAACAATGACAGAAACCTAGAACACGTAGAACAGTGCGAACCGGAACAGGTGGTCATTGTACTCCTGAAACAATGACAGAAACATAGAACACGTAGAACAGCGCGAACCGGAACAGGTGGTCATTGTACTCCTGAAACAATGACAGAAACCTAGAACACGTAGAACAGCGCGAACCGGAACAGGTGGTTATTGTAGACCTGAAACAATGACAGAAACAGAGAACACGTAGAACAGCGCGAACCAGAACAGGTGGTCATTGTACTCCTGAAACAATGACAGAAACATAGAACACGTAGAACAGCGCGAACCGGAACAGGTGTTCATTGTACTCCTGAAATGTGACAATGACAGAAACATAGAACACGTAGAACAGCGCAAACCTGAACAGGTGGTCATTGTACTCCTGAAATGTGACAATGACAGAAACATAGAACACGTAGAACAGCGCGAACCGGAACAGGTGGTCATTGTACTCCTGAAACAATGACAGAAACATAGAACACGTAGAACAGCACGAACCGGAACAGGTGGTCATTGTACTCCTGAAACAATGACAGAAACATAGTACACGTAGAACAGCGCGAACCGGAACAGGTGGTCATTGTACTCCTGAAACAATGACAGAAACATAGTACACATAGAACAGCGCGAACCGGAACAGGTGGTCATTGTACTCCTGAAACAATGACAGAAACATAGAACACGTAGAACGGCGCGAACCGGAACAGGTGGTCATTGTACTGCTGAAACAATGACAGAAACATAGAACACGTAGAACGGCGCGAACTGGAACAGGTGGTCATTGTACAACTGAAACAATGACAGAAACATAGAACACGTAGAACAGCGAAAAACGGAACAGGTGGTCATTGTACTCCTGAAACAATGACAGAAACATAGAACACGTTGAACGGCGCGAACCGGAACAGGTGGTCATTGTACTCCTGAAACAATGACAGAAACATAGAACACGTAGAACAGCGCGAACCGGAACAGGTGGTCATTGTACTCCTGAAACAATGACAGAAACATAGAACACGTAGAACGGCGCGAACCGGAACCGGTGGTCAGTATACTCCTGAAACAATGACAGAAACATAGAACACGTAGAACAGCGCGAACCAGAACAGACCTGAAATGGCGAAATATTGTGAATATTGTCATCATTAAACATCATTAAACTTCCATTTACCGAATCTGGCATTACGTACTGTAGGCTGCCATACACACCCATGTATACCCACCTGCTGAATGATCCTACTGTAGAATGGTACCACTCCTGCCAATGTTGTCAACAGCCAAAATATGAACTGAATTCCGGATGTGATGAAGCCTCGCTTGCGTTCAAGCTGTACCAAGATGGCTGCCAGCAGCTGGAGACAAGACATGACCATTCACTGATAGTGTTGTGCATCATGAGTATTGTCAGGAAATGTATTGACACAAAACAAAAATATTAATAAGGGCAACTATGATATATGAATCAAATATTTTTGACAATAAAAAGAAATAGTTTGTCATAATAAGTGAAAATCTACATTACAACTTCGAGAGTTTGCAGGACTGACATAAAGCTGTGAGGCTAGAGTGGATGCTTTAGCTGAACACACTTCATCATCTGCAGAGGGTTGACAGTGGGAGCAGGCCTCGACAACATGCTCAACACACAATATTTGTTTGTTTGTTTGTTTGTTTGTTTGTTTAACGCCGCACACAGCAATATTCCAGCTATATATGACGGCGGTCTGTAAATAATCGAGTCTGGACCAGACAATCCAGTGATTGACATGAGCATTGATCCACCCAATTGGGATACGATGACATGCATCAATCAAGTCAGTGAGCCTGACCACACGATCCCGTTAGTCGCCTTTTACGACAAGCATAGTCACCATTTACAGCAAGTATGGGTTGCTGAAGACCTATTCTACCCAAGATCTTAACGGGTCCTCAATGCACAATGAGAAATAACCAAAACAGATCTTCACGGGTCCTCAATGCACAATGAGAAATAACCAAAACAGATCTTCACGGGTCTTCAAAGCACAATGAGAAATAACCAAAACAGATCTTCAGAGGTCCTCAATGCACAATGAGAAATAACCAAAACAGATCTTCAGTGGTCCTCAATGCACAATGAGAAATAACCAAAACAGATCTTCAGAGGTCCTCAATGCACAATGAGAAATAACCAAAACAGATCTTCAGAGGTCCTCAATGCACAATGAGAAATAACCAAAACAGATCTTCACGGGTCCTCAACATGCTCAATGCACAATGAGAAATAACCAAAACAGATCTTCACGGGTCCTCAATGCACAATGAGAAATAACCAAAACAGATCTTCACGGGTCCTCAATGCACAATGAGAAATAACCAAAACAGATCTTCACAGGTCCTCAATGCACAATGAGAAATAACCAAAACAGATCTTCAGAGGTCCTCAATGCACAATGAGAAATAACCAAAACAGATCTTCACGGGTCCTCAATGCACAATGAGAAATAGCCAAAACAGATCTTCACGGGTCCTCAATGCACAATGAGAAATAACCAAAACAGATCTTCAGAGGTCCTCAATGCACAATGAGAAATAACCAAAACAGATCTTCACGGGTCCTCAATGCACAATGAGAAATAACCAAAACAGATCTTCAGAGGTCCTCAATGCACAATGAGAAATAACCAAAACAGATCTTCACGGGTCCTCAATGCACAATGAGAAATAACCAAAACAGATCTTCAGAGGTCCTCAATGCACAATGAGAAATAACCAAAACAGATCTTCACGGGTCCTCAATGCACAATGAGAAATAACCAAAACAGATCTTCACGGGTCCTCAATGCACAGTGAGAAATAACCAAAACAGATCTTCAGAGGTCCTCAATGCACAATGAGAAATAACCAAAACAGATCTTCAGAGGTAAGGCCATGTTAGCGTTTTGTCTTGTCTTGTGAACAAAAAAAGTTGTGCAAAAGAAATCTTGAGTTTGATGATATAATTTGAAAATATGCTCTATTGCAATATACCGTCTTCGACGTAATAAGCGCCCACGGCGATATCCGCTAATAAATTGGCCAGTGAACAATTCTAATTAGCACCCCTTCCGATTGATCAATGTACACAAGACTTATATATTCGCTTAAAATACACACTCATCTGTTATATGCACACTTAATTATGGGCAATTAAATTCTGGAAAAATATATCTGTCGTACATAAACATTTCAGGCTGTCAGCATAAACCACGAAATTTATCTTTCAACTCTGTTTTTTTCCACTAAAATAATATTCTAATAAGAGCCCCTATTTCTAATTTTGAGAGCACCCTGGGCGCTTATTACTGCAAATACGGTATTTTTAATTGTGTCCATGTGATATACAAATTTCAGTTATATATATATTTGGAAATATTCTCAAATAATCAGTGGCCTTAACATGGATGAGGCTTTAAAGCTGCCATCATGTTACTTACAAATGTTCCAGCTTGCAAGCCTTTGGCGACGTACACAGCCGTGACAACATCCTCCTTCTCTCCATCACTCACAGCCTTCAAGACATCCACAACGCAGATAAAACTGAGGAAGATGCTGAAAAACTAATAGGACAAAATCATTAGTAATAAGGATGAGAGAGCTGGGTTTAAAGCCACTTTTATAAGCATTTCAGATACTTTATTCGACATAATAAGCGCCCCGTTCTCTTAAGCGCCCAAGGCAATATTTGCTAATATGTTGGCTAGTGAACAATCCCAATTAGCACCCCTTCCGATTGATCAATGTACACAAGACTTATTTATTCGTGTATAAAATGTGCGTTATATGCACCCTTAATTATGGAAAATATATCTGTCATATATAAACATTTCAGGCTGTCAGCATAAACCATGAAATTTACGATCTTTCAACTCTGTTGTTTTTCACCAAAATAATATTCTAATAAGAGCCCCCTATTTTTAATTTTGAGAGCGCCCTGGGTGCTTATCATGTCGAATACGGTATAGTCGAATACAGTATTTCAGTTATATCTCGGCGAGTCAGCTTAATGTGGGAGGAAAGACAGAAGTGATGCATGTCTCAGATGTTTAGCACTTCGGTGAAACCCACGAGCACGGGTATGGTGCTGAGAAACCTAGAAACATAATCTGGACAAACCGGGATTCAAACCCATGATCATAGGTTTCTGGCGTTCAACTCTGCACAGTGAAATCGCAACACCTAAGATGACTGGTGGCTACCTGTGCCCCACAGACAGGCCTCAAAGTTTAATTTTTTACCAAGTAGCAGCAAGCCATATGGCTACAGGCATTTTTTTCCATGTAGCCAGTCCTAAAATCAAGAAGTCATGCCAACGTTGTAAGTAGCCAAAAGCATTTGAAATTATCTTTTATCAAATAACTATTATAACATGTACAAGTCATAGCACTAGTCTTGAAATTGTATATTAGTGGAAACTGTACTTGATTTTGTTATTTGTGACTCAAACAATGATGCAATTTATGTAACTAGATTATATAGGTATATCCTTGCTTATCCAATGAGCATTGTCAACTGAAATAAAATACTAATTACATTAATATTTATGTATTTCTGTTCATTGTCGACTTTAGGAGGAATTATACACAAGTACAATTAGTAGCACTAAGCTGACATGTTTTCCACAATCTGCTATTATTTATTTTTGTGTCTTCAAATTTGAAGCAAAACAATTTAGTCACCACAAGATATTTTTCAAGGAACTCTGAATTTTAGAAAAATTGAAATTTAGGTTGAATTGATGATTGTTTTAGTCGCAACTTTGAGGCCTGACAGATAATCAGTAACTCTGATCTGCCAGCAGATTATTCCCTACATCAAAAATGTCTGAGAGTTGAAAATACATCGCCGTGATCACCATGTGATCAGTGATCCTTGAGAGCATGTTGAGTGTGGATAGCCCTGATCTGCTGGACTTTGGTCCAGTGAGTGAGTAAGTGAGTGAGTGAGTGAGTGAGTTGGGTTTAATGCCGCTTTTAACAGTATTCCAGTTATATCGCAGCGTGTCGGCTTAATGTGGGAGGAAAGCCCGAAGAGATGCAGGTCTCAGACGTTTACCACTTCGGTGAAACCAACGAGCACAGGTATGGTGCTGACAAACCTAGAAACATAATCGGGGCGAACGGGGATTCAAACCCACAATCATAGGTTTCTGGCATGCCCAAGGGATGCAACTCTGCACAGTGAATCGCGACGCCTTAGACGACTGGGCCACAAGTTGCCAACAGTTGGCATCAATAAAACAATTATTTATTTTTTAAGTCAAGAACAAATCTTACCTGAACTATCAACATAGAGATATTAATACTAACTATTCCATGACATATTAGTTTAAGAGAGAGTATATGTGTGTAGTCATAGTTACTGTTGCTTGCTGGTTGACAAAACAGACAACCTGGCTCCAGAATTTTCAATGACGGAGATTGGGGTCGCCAAAATAAAAAGCCCACGGCCAAGCTTTTTATAAATGAATCAATAAATATTTACATGACGGTACTGATACATATCAGGGAATCATCAGACTATTATTGTAGTGTCATCATGATCAGGCAGTTAACTGCATTGTCACAGACCAGCTGCTGACAGAATAATGTCGCACACACTGACAGTGTAGAGCCTGCTGGCATCTGTTGCATCTAGAAAGACGTTAAAAGATGGTACTTGTTGTTACCCTGCCTGGCGCTCGACATTAAGGGGCTAAAACAAGGACTGGTCGGCTCGGAGTCAGTATACTGTGTCTGAGTGGGGTATTCATGTTAAACTGCGGCATGGTATCTCAGTGAGCTAGCACTATAAATCGGCATCAGTCTTTAGTACAAGCAGTCACACAAACACACACACGTACATGCACGTTGCTATATAAGTGCAATAATTTTGGACGCAACGTTAAACCCCATTTCACCACCTAGATCAGACAGGATTTGACATCTTCATTCTCAAGGACACTGATTCATTGCCATGCAGAATGTCCTACAACTTTTTTGACAAAATTTTGTGATAATAATAAGATGTAGCACGGAGATGTGTGACATAAAACCTCACTAGGGACACATAAAACCCCATATCCCCCACGTGGTCTTGTTACAATGAATTTATGTTTTAATAGGATATTGTAAAATAATTCAACTAAATTCCAAGTTGACAGAAAACAGCTGCTTGATTTAGCTGAGGCAAGCATGTTCTATGTAACGTGACATCCATTGGCTCGGAAAAAGCATGCAGCTTTTTTGCTGTGAAGTGGGGTATAAAGGATTTAGTCTCTCAGAAATCCACGTGCAGCCTGTAGTGCTCCTGGCGGGGTATACGAGATTCATTCCCCGCTGAGAAATTTATGACCCTCCAAGGCGGGTTACACAGTATTTTATCAAGATAACGTGGACCAATCAGATCTCATCATTTTGACACGGAGGTATGAAAAAGCAAAATGTCACATCAATGTTATAAAACAAGGTGTAGATCGATGCTCATGATGTCAATCACTGAGTTGTCTGGTCCAGACGGCCTATTTTTAAAGCTGTCTTACAGCCAAGTTACCTTAAGTTTCTGACAAAAATCAAAACACTGTCGTACAGGTCTGTGTTAGGAGCTTACGTACAATGGCAGCCAAAAGACGGCTCTATTTGACAGTATGGGTCCACTGTATCATTTCTGACCACAACACCGAGTGGTTTCCACACTCACTTTCAAAACAGGAACAAGTCCTAGCAAACATCGCAGAGATATCTTATTACGGATTACCGTATTCGACGTAATAAGCGCCTAGGGCGCTCTCAAAATTAGAAATAGGGGGCTCTTATTAGAATATCATTTTGTCGAAAAAAACGGAGTTGAAAGATAAATTCCGTGGTTTATGCTGACAGCTGAAATGTTTATATACAAGAGATATATTTTTCCAGAATTTAATTGCCCTTAATCAAGGGTGCATAGAACACACGAGTGCGTATTATATGCGAATACATAGGTATTGTGTACAATGATCCATCGGAAAGGGTGCTAATTGGGATTGTTCACGAGCCAATATATTAGCAAATATCGCTGTGGGCGCTTATTAGAACGGGGCGCTTATTACGTCGAATACGGTAGTACTTAGGCCTAATAGCAAGTTGATAACAGATGATATTTTACAAAACTAGCAGTGTATTTGCATACTATCGCAATGACTTTTTCTTGTCAAGTTGTCAGTTAAAGAGAGCGAGTGTCTTTTCTTGTTGACTATTAGTACAACGTATGAAATGAGTGAGTGAGTATGGTTTTACGCCGCTTTTAGCAATACTCCAGCAATATCACAGCGGGGGACACCAGAAATGGGCTTCACACATTGTACCCATGTGGGGAATCGAACCCGGGTCTTTGGCATGACGAGCGAACGCTTTAACCACTAGGCTACCCGACCGCCCTACGTATGAAATATATACAGCACCTAGTGGAGTGAGCTCCTTGTCTGGATGGTATGATGTTTGCGAATCATTTAGCCTATGAACGAATGATAAAAACAAGATGACAAACCCCCCGGCCCCCACAAATTCGAGAATTTGAGAGAATGTCTATCTAATGTGTCTGTCCGTATACAAGAATAGTTATTGAGCTATCAAAACAATACCATGGAATTGGGATTCAGAAGTTTGTATTTCTATGTCAGGTACACACCACTATGAACAAAGTCAAAGTCAAACTTGTTGCCATGGAAGCAGAAAAACAAAAATTCCAAAGAAACCTGAAATAGCGAGAGACACCAGTTGACAACCTCATCTTTGTGTGTGCAGACTTTCAAGAAAGAGTACCCATTAGTTTTAGAGATATGGTCCGGAAAAACACACCACTATGAACAGAGGCAAAGTCAAACTTGTTGCCATGGAAACAGGAAAAAATTGAAAATTGAAAAATCCCAAATAGCAAAAAGTACCACTTCAGTCCATTATCAATACATGTACCAAATTTGATGCAAAACCTGGAAAATGTTTTAGTTCTGCTCCGAAAACAACAACTACCTCCGTTTCAGCTAAGTACAACTTGTTTCCGGGAAACAGGATCAAAGCAAAGTCCAAAATCGATAAAGGCACCACTTCAGCCCCTGGTTAACACATGGTACCAAGTTTGGATATAAAATCTTCCATGTGTAGCGACCATAAAATTTCCGAGTCCCGTGACAAGATTCGAACCACGGACCTTCTGATCCGAGGTCTGACGCCTTGTCCACATGACCAAGGATGTCATCTGTGGGATGACTCCACGCCCTGCTACATACTCCCCCGTCAACAGAAGGCACGTCCCGGGCCGCATATTAGAGTACTGAGGCTTATTGTGCTCAAACTTAATATGAACGTGCTCAGCCCCATGTTGGGCACCAATGTAGCGACCATAAAATTTCCGAGTCCTGTGATGGGATTCGAACCACGGACCTTCTGAACAGAGGTCGGACGGCTTGTCCATATGACCAAAGAGGTTAACCCCGTCAGCAATCTGACAAGGTAAGGATGTCATCTGTGGGACGACTCCACGCCCTGCTACACATGGATTTTAAGTTCCAGAAACAAAATACGGACGAACAGACAAACAAGGTAATGACTATATTTTATGCCGGGGATTAAAGTTTATTCTTCTGTTTTAAAATAAAAAATACTTAAGATGTGTATTGGTCAGTTTATAAGTAGTTTGATTCCCATTACATTCCTTCACAAATTATAGATTCTGTTCTCAGGGAGCATTTCCTTAGCCCCGTCGCAGTTGCCCGAGATCCTATATGTATGTTTCATTGTTCTAAGTTCAGGATTTCCTTCCCACATCCGACAAAAGGATGTTTGTTCAATGTGTTCGATGCAATCTATCGATTTTTTGATATAATGCACAAATTTCCTGTCCTGCCAGATAGTTTTCCTTTTTCTAGATGTTAGAACCTACCGAGGAGGTAGCCAGCCTAAAGGATATCCTGAACATCTAACCATGAACCTTACATACATACAGGATATTTACAAAGTTATTATTTCTTGTGTTTGGGAGTGTCTACTAAACTACTTGTGAATAAGGGGCGGTGGGGTAGCCTAGTGGTTAAAGCGTTCGCTCGTCACGCCGAGAACCGAGTTCGATTCCCGACATGGGAACAATGTGTGAAGCCCATTTCTGGTGTCCCCCGCCGTGATATTGCTGGAATATTGCTAAAAGCGGCGTAAAACCATACTCACTCACTCACTTGTGAATAAGTCACGATTTAACTATTAGTTTTGGATCATGATTTAATTTGGGGTTTTGTTTGCCTTGGCGAGTGACTTGAGGGACAGATAATCCTCAAAGGGACACCATGTCCAGAGTTATTATTTCTTGAAGATTTGTTTTAGTTTTAGATGCGTAGAACACCAGCATAAATAAAGTCTGTATTGCTACAAGTATTTCATTAACAGACATAGTGTCCCAAGGTTTGTTACTGGTCCTCGGCACAGAGGGTGCACGCTGCAGGCTGAGGTACTAGTGTAAACATATCAGCTGAGGTTAAGCAGGGCTCTCCTACTGTCCAAACTATGTTAGATACAAAATGGGCGATCGCATATCAAGATCACAATGTGTGTGTGTGTGCGTTCGTGAGTGTGTGTGTGCGTGCGTGTGTGACATATATGCAAAATCTTAATGTTGCAAATGGTTTATGACTGCTTCAAGAATAGTTCATATGGGTCTTTTTGTCAGAAGTCACTAAGATGTGTCTTAGCTAAGACAGCTTCATGCGTGCGTGTGTCACTAAGATGTGTCTTAGCTAAGACAGCTTCATGCGTGCGTGCGTGTGTGTGTGTGTGTGACATATATGCAAAATCATAACGTTGCAAATGGTTTATACTGCTTCAAGAATAGTTCATATGGGTCTTTTTGTCAGAAGTCACTAAGATGTGTCTTAGCTAAGACAGCTTCATGCGTGCGTGTGTCACTAAGATGTGTCTTAGCTAAGACAGCTTCATGCGTGCGTGCGTGTGTGTGTGTGTGTGTGACATATATGCAAAATCATAACGTTGCAAATGGTTTATACTGCTTCAAGAATAGTTCATATGGGTCTTTTTGTCAGAAGTCACTAAGATGTGTCTTATTACTCTTAGCTAAGACAGCTTCGAGAATAGGCCACCAAACTAGGTTATTTACCGCTGTCATATAGCTGGACTATTGCTGAGTATGGCGATAAAGAACAAACATACAAACAGACTCATAAAACCATGAAAACTGCCCAATCATACATGATCTGGTGCTGGTTAATCCCTGGATATTCATCCTGATAATTGGTGGCAGGGTAGCCTTGTGGTCAAAGCATTTGCTAGTCAGTGACGACTACCATCAATGGAGTCTTACTTGCCTTCAGCACAACTTGGCGGGGACAGACACTGCCACTAGTCTTTAGTCTCATACCAGTGAAACTTCAGGGACTAGTCGACTATTTTACATGAACTACTAGTCTTTAGTCTCAAACTAGTGAAATTTTCAGGGACTAGTCGTCTATTTTACATGATCTACTAGTATTTAGTCTCATACTAGTGAAATTTTCAGGGACTAGTGGACTATTTTACATGATCTACTAGTATTTAGTCTCAAACTAGTGAAATTTTCAGGGACTAGTGGACTATTTTACATGATCTACTAGTCTTTAGTCTCAAACTAGTGAAATTTTCAGGGACTAGTGGACTATTTTACATGATCTACTAGTATTTAGTCTCGTACTAGTGAAATTTTCAGGGACTAATCGACTGCTCCTAAATTCTATTTTACATGAGTGAGTGAGTGAGTTTGATTTTACGCCGCTTTTAGCAATATTCCAGCAATATCACAGCGGGGGACACCAGAAATGGGCTTCACACATTGTACCCATGTCGGGAATCGAACCCGGGTCTTCGGCGTGACGAGCGAACGCTTTAACCACTAGGCTACCCGACCGCCCCTATTTTACATGAACTACTAGTCTTTAGTCTCAAACTAGTGAAATTTTCAGGGACTAGCCGACTATTTTACATGATCTACTAGTATTTAGTCTCATACTAGTGAAATTTTCAGGGACTAGTCGACTGCTCCTAAAGTCTATTCTATATGAACTACTAGTCTTTAGTCTCAAACTAGTGAAATTTTCAGGGACTAGTCGACTATTTTATATGAACTACTAGTCTTTAGTCTCATACTAGTGAAATTTTCAGGGACTAGTCGACTATTTTATATGAACTACTAGTCTTTAGTCTCATACTAGTGAAACTCCAGGGACTCGTCGACTGCTCCTAAAGTCTATTCTATATGAACTACTAGTCTTTAGTCTCAAACTAGTAAAATTTTCAGGGACTAGTCGACTATTTTATATGAACTACAAGTCTTTAGTCTCATACTAGTGAAATTTTCAGGGACTAGTCGACTATTTTATATGAACTACTAGTCTTTAGTCTCATACTAGTGAAACTTCAGGGACTCGTCGACTGCTCCTAAAGTCTATTTTATATGAACTACTAGTCTTTAGTCTTAAACTAGTGAAATTTTCAGGGACTAGTCGACTATTTTATATGAAGTACTAGTCTTTAGTCTCATACTAGTGAAATTTTCAGGGACTAGTCAACTATTTTACATGAACTACTAGTCTTTAGTTTCAAACCAGTGAAATCTTCAGGGTCTAGAAGACTATTTTACATAAACTACTAGTCTTTAGTTTCATACCAGTGAAATCTTCAGGGACTAGTCGACTATCTTACATGAACTACTAGTCTGAAAGGAGCTGCAGACCAGTTGGATATGATGAACAACTTCTGCCCGTGTTGTCATCCAGGGATGCCGGACCAGTGTGGATCACAATCACGGGTATGGCGCTGACAGGCCAAAGATTATAGTCTGGCCAGCTCATCTGGATTTTGACCCATGGTCAGCTGATGCCACCACAAAGTGAGTGAGTGAGTGAGGTGGGTTTAATGCCGCTTTTAACAGTATTCCAGTTATATCACGGCGTGTCAGATTAATGTGGGAGGAAAGCCCGAAGTGATGCAGGTTTCAGACATTTACCACTTCGGTGAAACCCACGAGCACTGGTATGGTGCTGACAAACCTAGAAACATAACTGGGGCGAACCGGGTTTCGAACCCACAATCATAGGTTTCTGGCGTGCCCAAGGGACGCAACTCTGCACAGCGAATCGCGGCGCCTTACACGACTGGGCCACCCGTGCCCCCTGCCAGCACAAAGACATCAATGTAAGCTCCTGCTGACTGTAAATGCCTTACCGTTTTCAGTGTGTTGAGGATGTTGATGCGGAGAGGCGTCGGATCGTCGACTGTGCACATATAGCCCAGGTAGAAGGGCAAGGTCAGCCACAGCCATCCACATGGCACCCACACAAGGAGGGTGTTCTGGAAACATGGCGTGAACTCGGGCCACCAGTTGTCAAAAAGTAAACTCTCATTCTGAAATGACAAGAAAACAGATGTACACACTATTTATTGAATCAACAGGAGAACTGTCTCAAGAGACTCGTCAATTAGTAGAAAATATGACAAAAGTCATCAAAAAACCTGTTTGTTGCCTGGATACTGAGATTGTACAACACAAAATATACAAGTCCAACATCTCAGTCGAGTCTGGACAAGACAATCCACTGATTGATATCATGAGCATCCATTCATGCAATTGGGATATGATGACATGCATCAACCAAGTCAGCGAGCTTGAAAACCCAATCCCGTTAGTCGCCTCTTACGCCAAGCATAGTTGCCTTTTATGGCAAGCATGGATTGCTGAAGACCTATTCTATCCCGGATCTTCACAGGTCCACATTGTAACCATAGTTTCACACTGAAGCACATGTAGCACATGTAGCACATGTCGTGTCTCACCCAGCAGTGGGGGCGGTCGGGTAGCCTAGTGGTTAAAGCGTTCGCTCGTCACGCTGAAGATCCGGGTTCGATTACCGACATGGGTACAATGTGTGAAGCCCATTTCTGGAGTCCCCCGCCGTGATATTGCTGGAATATTGCTAAAAGCGGCGTAAAACCGTACTCACTCACTCACTCACTCAGCAGTGAATGGGTACCAGGTAGGAAAACATATTTTACAAAAAAAACAGATGCTAAATGACCTTTATAAAAAATAATAAAAAGGAGCCCAGAGACTCTCTTCATTTTGCTGAAACTGCAGTTTTTCCACGATTAAAGAATTGCATGGGCAATATTAGATAGTCTTCGCTCTAGCTGATATATTTTCTCACGGGTTCGTAATTCTATATACACCGATTCACAAAATGGCGCTTGTTGTTAATGGCAACATATAACGATCATTATGAGATTAAAAAACCCCACGAGAAACAGCTTCCCACATTATGAAAGTGGATGACTGGTTTGTTAAATCTTTATTAGAAATAATAATGACTTTTTCAATATAATTAAAACGTTTTTCATCTTATATTTTTGAATATCTGCGAGTACCGGCACATGTCTTGCAGTCCGACTTCACAGTGTTATTTGCCTTTCAATTCCTGGTTCGGCTTATCTGCGGGTCATATCATTTTCTCTCGTATTTCAATGGTCAAGTTAGCACCTCGGCTTATCAACGGGGTCGGCTTATCCGCGGTCATATACGGTATATTTAATTCAGGGTCTGTATGACCGACTAGGAGCTCCCATTTAACAATATTGGCATTGATCATATAATGGGTAGGTTTCTTGGCAGGAAAAAGCTCGGCAAGCCTCAGAGTTCTCCCACTTTCATCAATCATGTTGATATATTTGATATCAAAAGACGCTCGGGTGAGATTCTCTATGTTCTGCCTTGTGTGTTTCAGAAACGCGCCAATTTTCGTTTTTGGAGTAAATGTGTAGGTCTTTTGAAACACTTTGCAGTGACCAAATCTTTTGAAATCTTTTGGAAACCTTGAAAGGGTTACATTGGCTATCCAAATATGTTAAAATAAGCACAATGGTGTTGCGCATGCGCGTGCGGTAGCACCCCAACAGAGGCCTCTGACGTCAATTTGGATACCTTCAAACGGTTGTATTTCCCTAACGACCTATTATATGTCTGTCGGATTTGGTATCAAACGTCTCAGAATTTCAAGAGCTTTCCAACGAAAAATATAATATCATTATCAGAGATTGTTTTTACTACTCTATAAAGTAGTGATAAGCATTTTTCACATGCTATCAGGGATTTTTCTAGACCTGTCTAGTCTGCAGTACCGGTAAATGATCGTGAAAATTCAAAGTGATCCTCAAAATTTATGAAAATAAGTACATTTAAATATTATTTTTTTTAGCAATTTCACTATTTTCTCCCAATTTGCAGCGTCGGAAATTAGCACTTGTCCTGTAGTCCTTGCCAAACTGCCCAATAATTAAGGTATCATAAGGACTAGTAGAAATTTGCCATTTTTATGGACTTTGCTATATGTTCTCTTTGAAAGGACTAGTGGAGTTAAACTGTCAGTTTCTAGCACTGATTTGCTTGGAACAGCTTTCACTGAGAACTACACAGACAGTTAGGAGTGTCTACTAGACTAATTGTGAATAAGTCACATTTTAAATACAAGTTGTTGATCATGACTAAATTTGGCTTTTTGTTTGCCTTGGCGAGTGACTTGAGGGACAGATAATTCTCAAAGGGACACCATGTAGACAGTTACCGTATTCTACGTAATAAGCGCCCCGCTCTAATAAGCGCCCCTGGCGATATTTGCTAATATATTGGCTAGTGAACAATACCAATTAGCACCCCTTCCAATTGATCAATGTACACGACACTTATTTATTCGCGTATAATATTCGTGTGTTATATGCACTGTTAATTATATATCTCGTATATAAACATTTTAGGCTGTCAGCATAAACCCAGAAATTTATCTTTCAACTGTTTTTTTTTCACCAAAATAACATTCTAATAAGAGCCCCCTATTTCTAATTTTGAGAGCCCTGGGCGCTTATTACGTCCAATTTCCGAGCGTGTCGTCATAAGCCCGATTCAATTCTCAAAACATTAGAGCTCCACACAGAGAAGCAGACAATGCAAGCACTGCGCACCATAGCTGCAGTAATGTTTTTTTATGAGACAAATTAAAGAGTAAGCTTGTGTGTTTTTCTTACGGATGAGTTACTAAATACTAATTGCCAGCTTGATTCTATTGGAAGCCAGTGTTTATGAAAGCCTAGATAACAAGAGAAATATACGACGGTTATATGAAGCCAATCACTCTCCTACCCAGAGTTCCTTGTGGCCAGCCTCTTTCCTCTGAGAGCTAGAGATATGGTCACTTTGATGTGTAAAGCTGTATTGTCATGAACCCCACTGTCGCAGTTGCTGTAGTATGCTTTAAGCCCATCTGTTATTATTTCAGAATAAGTGTGTTTGTTTGCAAACAAGATTGGTTGTTGGTTGGTTTGTTGTTTAACGCCGCACTCAGCAATATTCCAGCTATATGACGGCGGTCTGTAAATAATCAAGTCTGACCAGACAATCCAGTGATTAATATCATGCGCATCGATCCACGCGATTGGGATCGATGACATGCATCAACCAAGTCAGAGAGCCTGACCATCCGATCCCGTTAGTCGCCTTTTACGACAAGCATAGTCGCCTTTTACGGCAAGCATTGGTTGCTGAAGACCTATTCTACCCCGGAATCTTCCCAGGCAGGCCGTCACGTTGAGTCAGTATGGGTCCAACGTAAGGACGATGACATTGGATGCCCACCGCTTAACGAAGTGTGTCGCCGGAATGGTGACCTTGAATGGTTGCAGTTGTCTGTGTTGCTCGTCGCCTTTGTTCAAACAAGAGAAAAGTTCTGACATGGAATAAGGCGACCAGAGCAGAGTTATCGGCACACCCCGTTGCAGTGGTGACTCAGCATAACACCACAACACGGCTATGCTAATTTGCATATCACGTGACCAGACTTTTCTCTTGTTTGTAAACAAATACGCTTTTTCAGAAATCAGAACAGAACAGAAACATGCAAGTATTTTGGGGCGCTTTACATATTGTTTTGCATAATTATATAGATATCCTACTGCAACAGAGAAAGTTAGTTGCATGACAATACACATTTAGACTCTCTCTGTTGGGCTTCAATGACAGCACATGGAGCCGTACAACCAATGTAAACGTAGGATATAACTACGCAAATGGAAATATTCTTTTCACGATTTATAATATTTTCTCAATGAAAGTTGACCATTCTATGACATATGTTTATTTAGATATGTGGGCGTGTCAAAAATGAAACAGATGAAAAACATATGCAATATCTTGAATGGACTGTACTATATATGCTAGTCGCATGGAACTCTGGGTAGAAGAGTGGGTTATCGGCTATTGTTTACAAACAAAACTTCAAAATGGTCGACATCCTGTTCCTTTAATTAAAAGTCATAAGTAGATCACTATACTTCGAATTGTTACTTTGTAAGTGTCTGAAATCCCATATTTGTGTTAACTTACATAACTGATATTACCATGGTGAACTATATATATATACATGATATAGGCCAGTGGCGATGTTACATAACTTGGGATTATCAAGGATTTCTAAATAAGTTCACTTGGCAGGAAAATAGGAAATAAAGATATTTTGAACATTTTATAAAGAGGAACTTTATACATCCCCGTTGGGATTAATTACTGATATTTTGTTAGCAGTATACATGGGGCCTTTATCTGCCTCTGAAGCCATGCCGTCTAAATTAATTCCCGATAACCCTCTTTCTAGGTAAAATACAACCAATAAATGAATGAAAGTTCTGTCAAAAATAATTTTTTTTGTTTCAACAGAATCTGCGAATGCGGAATCAAAATCAACCATAGATGTTGGCCCATAGCCTTGAGTATCGCCCGTCATTCACCGACATTGATCACCTGCGGCGAGACTGAGAGTTTAAGCAGAGAAGGGTTTCAGCTCTCCGCGTCACTGTCGTCTACCCACTGAAATTAACTTACAGTCCTTGTAGTAATTTTGTTATGTGTTAGGTGGGTCAATTACCTTACTTTCCACACAGTTTGAATAAATGACAACGTGACCACAAGTTATACTTACAAAAATAGCAGAATCTCCACAAAACTCCTGGAAGCTCTCAGCCATTTTGTTGTTACTTTTTTTTGTTACTTCAAACCTGAAGAGTCATTTCTGGGACGTTGAGGCCCTGTTGAGGTTAGCTATTGTAATGATGTTTGTTCCTATTTATAATTCGCGTTATCAAAGCATTTGTGTCATCAATGAAAGGGGGGGGGGGGGGGGGGGGGGAACTGGTTTTGAATGATTATAAGAACATTTTAATGGCCTTAGAGAGAATGTATTCTGAAATAACAACAAGTCATTGCGCGAAAGGGGAGAGAATGAACCCAGCCTCGCCGTGTTGGCTGCAATCGCGATAAATCGAATGGAAAAGCGATTCAAGATATCTTTATCTACATTTTATATGAATGTGTGAGAATTTCCCAACCTTGCGTGTGAGCGTGACACAGGTGATAAATGCGTGAGATTCACGCGAGATGCGTGAGAGATGACAGGTATGATATTTTGACAAACAAGTACAGGAATATATATATATATGTACAAAGTATGGAGACATGTAATGGCTCTATTTTGACGTCCGGACTAACGAACTAAAAACTAGCTGAGCATTTGGGCTCTTTTGCGATACATTTGTATTGCCTATTTGATAAGGAAACACCAGCTTCACACACACACACACACACACACACACACACACACACACACACACACACACACACACATATATATATATATATATATATATATATATATATAACGAACTAAAAACTAGCTGAGCAATTGGATTCTTATATAGATATTTATAGCTTCATATATAGATATGGATATAGATAGATAGATATAGATATACACACACACACAAATATATATATATATATATATATATATATATATATATATATATATATATATATATATATATATATATATTCCAGTTATGAGGCATAATGACGCATGGAAACCACCTTAGAGACCTGACAAAGGTGAATGTAATTTGTTTCAAATAGGTTTAATATAATATATAGATTAAACCTATTTGAAACAAATTACATTCACCTTTGTCAGGCCTCTAAGGTGGTTTCCATGCGTCATTATGAACTGCACGTTTTGTATTTGCTTGTCGATATGTACTTAAACTTTAAAATGACCATAGTGTTCTTTTATACCCTGTATAAACACAAAATATGGACTTTTTTTCCAAACAGGACTCCACTGCGATCTCATATGTATGTGCTTTTTTATGTCCTCAGGCGCATGTACATTACGCAGCAAAAACATGGGTTTTTGCTGGGAATATAGCATACATATATAATTTAATTCTCTCTGGGTATGAATAACCTCGATTATTTCCAAATGAATTATCGCAACTCAAATTAAAACAGATGGTTTATGATAACCACGGTGAACAACGCAAGGTCACCAGCTGTCTGCGTGAGGGTCAGCTTTGCCTGTACACGAGTGTCCAGAATATAATATAGTGTCCACAAGGGTCAAGCAGGTGTTGTGACCGGAGCGCTCCACAGATTAAGCTGACCGGGACAGTTAACCTCTGTTACACTTAGGAGAGTGTATTGAGTAAGTCGAGAGCTGACCTTTCGGACAGCGTCTGGCCATGGCGGCCTTTCCCACGGCTTAGATCTGTGTAAGCCACTGGACATTGCGCTTACAAATGTCACGGCGACACACTTGAAGACAACCGCAGAAGTTTGTTTGTTTGTTGTTTAACGCCGCACTCAGCAATATTTCAGCTATATGACAGCGGTCGGTAAATAATCGAGTCTGGACCAGACAATCCAGTGATTGACATCATGAGCATCGACCTACGCATTTGGGATAGACGATGATATGGATCAACAAGGTTTGCGAGCCTGACCACCCGATCGCCTCTTACGCCAAGCATATAGTCGCTTCTTTAGACAAGCATAGCCGCCTCTTAGGACAAGCATGGGTAGCTGAAGACCAATTCTAACCCGAATCGGTTTCTGGCGTGTCAAAAGGGACGCAACTCTGTACAGCGAATTGCAGCGCCTTAGACGACTGGGCCACCCGTGTCCCCTCTGGTAAATGAAGTACAGTAAACTACGTTTATAACGATCACGCTTAAAACGCACTGACCGATAAAACGAACATATTATTAAGTCCCAGCCATTTGTTGTGTGTATGCTGTATATATGCTTATAACTACGGTTATTGAGAAATAAACATTAGTGGTCCCTTTGAGTTCGTTATAACCGTTGTATTGTATTGTATTGTATTGTATTGTATTATATGAATTGTGAACATTTATGGTCATTTACTAGTTTTAAACCGACACCTGTGATAATCTAGTACTTTTACTGTCCTTTGTCGACAGGTTTATATTCCAAATTGATGTATTGTATAATTTGATATAGTCACTATATGGCTGAAATATTGCCGATGTGACTTTAAATATTAACTCACTCACTCACTCGTTATAACCGTAGTTTACTGCATGTTAAGTTCACGGAGTGAGTTTACCTGCTGTAACTGTCTATCGCGCCAATACAAAGTAACATTGATAAAGATCACTATACAGTAAACTACGGTTATAACGACCACGCTTATAACGAACTAACGGATATAACGAACTAACTTTTTAGTTCCGACTATATGCTGTAGTTATGCTGTATATATGCTTATAACGATCTACGGTTATAACGAACTAAAATTAGTAGTCCCTTTGAGTTCGTTATAACCGTAGTTTACTGTACTGATAAATACCATTCAGTCAATGTGAGTGGTGGTCGATTTTTTCGGTGTGTACGGTAAGTTATATTCTGCATACGAGTTGGTGTGCATGGCCGGATCACCGCGTTTATAAATATACTATACAGCCATGTGTATCCCCCATAGAATCTCCAGAATACAGTACATAAAAACCCCGCAATAACACGGACAAGCCTGTCCAGAGGGTTATCTCCCCTTTGTCAGATAGCCAGCTGTCACTCGCTGGAGAAATGGGGCGATGTTAGATAACACCAACTACAGTGGGACAGTCAGTCCTAATTGGGTTGCATAGAAAAGCATATGGCATGTTGACCTGGGCCCACTTGTACAAAGCGATCTTAGCGCTAAGATGATCATAATTCCCATACTTTAACATTGGCTTACAATAGTCTTATATTAGCGCTAAGATCTGGCCCACTTGCACAAAGCGATCTTAGCGATAAGATGGTCATAATTCCCATACTTTAACATTGGCTTACAATAGTCTTAGCGCTAAGATCGCTTTGTGCAAGTGGGCCCCGAACTTGTAATAAATATTAATATTGCTGGTCATAGAAGCTGCTGCACATTTAGTTACATTGTAGGATTCTGAATGTTTAAGTTGAATATTTTGTGAAGTTGTCAGTTTTTGCTATTTATTTTCGTAAATGAGTTTAAAAAAAATAAAAATTAACTATTATATTTAATGGGTCATTATTTCTTTCCGGAAAACTGAATTTCCGAAGTTGAAGTTTTCTACATTCCCAAAACACATGTGATTTAGTTTCTAATTCTAATTTACAAAAGTTTATAGTCAATGTGGGTTATGTCATCAAGGTCTAAACAAAATTGTATACCTAAGAGTGAAAAGGGCCCCTGTTCCCAGTCTGTTAATTCCTGAACGTTTGGACCCTATTCATAAAATAGGTGAATGGACAGTATATGAAATAGGTTCAATTTCACACTTTACAACAGAGTATAGCAAATTATGGGATTTAAAAAAATATCACCATGAGCATGGATCCATGCCATTGGGATACGACGACATGCATCAACCAAGTCAGCGAGCCTGACCACCCGATCCCGTTAGTCGCCTCTTACGACAAGCATAGTCGCCTTTTACGGCAAGCGTGGGTTGCTGAAGACCTATTCTACCCCGGATATTCACGGGTCTCTGAGTATTGAACGCGCTACAGTTCCCAGATCAATGAAACTTGAGTTTGAAGTTTGAAGTGAAACTTACAGCATGCAAATCTACAAAGGTATGGGTATAACAGGAACGACTTATTGTTCATTCACACCCAAACCGTTGGACAGCAGCATGCTAAGATTATTAAACCCTACAACAGAAAGGCTGTTGGCATAATACATCATGGAGCAACGCAAACGACGTCATAGCTGAAGAATTGTTGACGTCATAGCTGAAGAATTGTTGACGTCATTTACAAATTGTGTTTTTCTAGGTTGGTTGGTTTGTTGTTTACGCCGGACTCAACAATATTCCAGCTATATGACGGCGGTCTGTAAATAATCAAGCCTGGACCAGACAATCCAGTGATTAATATCACGAGCATCGATCCACGCAATTGGGATCGATGACATGCATCAACCAAGTCAGCCAGCCTGACCACCCGATCCCGTTAGTCGCCTTTTACGACAAGCATAGTCACCCTTTACGGCAAGCATGGTTTGCTGAAGACCTATTCTACCCCGAATCTTCACGGGTCAGAGGTATGTGTAAAAAAACCTTGTTGTCGAACGTAAAGTATCATGTGCACCCTCTGAGTAAAAGTAATACAGTAAACTACGTTTATAACGAACAAGTAGTCTCGAACTTGGTTGATACATGTCATCGATCCCAATTGCGTGGATCTATGCTCATGATGTCAATCACTGGATTGTCTGGTCCAGACTCGATTATCTTACAGACCGCCGTCATATAGCTGGAATATTGCTAACTGCGGCGTTAAACAACAAACCAACCAACCAACCAACCAACCAAATCAAATGATCAGTAGGACAGCGGCCAAGATGCCAAGACCTCACTTCTCTGAGGCTGTCGGGTAGCCTAGTGGTTAAAGCGTTCGCTCGTCACGCCGAAGACCCGGGTTCGATTCCCGACATGGGTACAATGTGTGAAGCCCATTTCTGGTGTCCCCCGCCGTGATATTGCTGGAATATTGCTAAAAGCGGCGTAAAACCATACTCACACACACACACACACATTTTTGAATCCATTGTTCACAGCACTTCCAGCTACTACATGTACTGCATAATCAGCACATGTGATCAGGGGGTGGTCGGTAGCCCAGTGGTTAAAGCGTTCACTCGTCACGCCGAAGACCCGGCTTCGAATCCCGACATAGGTACAATGTGTGAAGTCCATTTCTGGTGTCCCTCGCCGTGATATTGCTGGAATATTGCTAAAGCGGCGTAAAATCTCTCACTCGAATGTGATCAGGTCCTAGGCTAATTTCCGAAACACAATTACGATCTAATTTTCATTCGAGTCAAGCCTATATGTTCAAAACAGTTATATACATCTAAAACATTATTTCATTTCTTTTTAAATCTTAAAACGTTCACTAATTTTGGGAAAAACCTAATAGAGTGGTGAATAGATGAGAAAAAAATATTAGTTACCCAATGGAAAATGTAATAACCTAATTAAAATAGAAACCCTAGAGTAAAAACTCAATTGCTCAAAAACTTATCTTGAGCTCTGTGACTTTAATTTAAGTTTCGACAACAAACCAAAACACCACTGACTGATGTTAAAATGATGACTTCTTGTTGTTGTTGCATTAGGTGTTTAAGAGGTCGCCTTCTGCCTAGGCAATTTCGGCTGACCTGTCCCTCTTTAGGACGATGACTTCTTTAGGTATAACTTGTATTTCAACTTTCAGCAAGAAAATAAAAAGTCACTTCCCTACTAATTGTATCATCTACTGACAAATGATCTTTTGTTGATAGTAAGTATAAAGTATTCTCCGACACTGTTATTCACATAATGTGTTGGCCATGTTGAGTGATTGAGCAGAAAGTGTCATACCTTGACACTCCAACAAGACACTACGCTAAGTGTATACATTGAAATGACTCCAAACATGATATCAAAATATCTCAAATAGATAACTTACCACTCAGACTGGAACCGTGACACTCCTTGTCCCAGTTTTATAGACTTAATCAGGTAGTGTTGCATATAAGTGTTATGTCCACCCATTCATCAGCCTAGTCGGTATCTAGTTGAGGTCAAACCCGAGAATGTGTTTATTCTGAAATATTTTAACATTGTATATCATGACATGTAATATCTCTGTTCTCTTTCACAGGCTCTGACAGAGAGCGACACAGCTGAAGGTGGGTGATGGACAATGTCTTCTGTGTACTGCAATAGTCAGAAATATTGACTCGATGTATTACATATATTAAGGCAAATGTAATGATGTCAGTGTTTTGTTTGTTTGTTGTTTAACGCCGCACTCAGCAATATTCCAGCTATATGACAGCGGTCTGTAAATAATCGAGTCTGGACCAGACAATCCAGTGATTAATATCATGAGCATCGATCCACGCAATTGGGATTGATGACATGCATCAACCAAGTCAGAGAGCCTGACCGCCCGATCCCGTTAGTCGCCTTTTACGACAAGCATAGTCGTCCTTTACGCCAAGCATGGGTTGCTGAAGACCTATTCTACCCCGGAATCTTGATGTCAGAGTGTGCCTACCTCATGATATGCTACATATTGCAATTCTTGAGTATAGATACACTACACATGGTTGTTCATAATTTACCTTGTGTTTGGTCAAATTCTCCATGTTCTATTTAGCCCATTTAGTTTGTGTTTGACTCACTTGGAGTTAATGCAATTTTTCATTAATATTACTTTTTAGAAAGACAATATTTATTATTTTCTTAAAAAGCCCATTTTAGGGGTTTCATGATAAGCCTACCTCAGACTGACAAGTGGTTAATGTGTGCAGGCCAGGTGTTTCCCTGTCATTATAAACCTCCGGTGACGTCATCCTATTGTTCTCCAGTCGTGTTAAATCTCATAAACAGGGACGTTGTGATATCCCAGGGATTTTATAGGATATTCAAGTCATATTTGCTATAGAATGTGTTATTATATCCCAGGGATTTTATATAATGTCCTGGGTATTTTATTAACATAACTTCCGGTCAGATTGTAACATGTAATGTAAAATCAAATGACAAATGTTTTCTTTAAATTCCCGAGGATCGAACTCACAACCTTCATATCTGTAGCCCAGTGAGTGTACCACAAGGCTACAGAAGTATTGATAAGCCGTAATACTTTTTAGAATGTCCTTTTCAAGATCCGTACGCCAGCGACAGATATTTTACGCCCGTTTCCTAAGGTTCATGGAAAGTATGTTCGAAACATAAAACTGTTGATAAATGTTGTTTTAAGTTTCGTTTATAAGTAAGATAAAACAATTCCCCTCGGGTTGTTATGATATTTAAAACCTTTTCCCTCGGAAAATCCCTCAGGATGCGGGTTTTAAATATCATAACAACCCTCGGACGTGTTTTATCCTATACATACAGGCTAATGTCAGCTAACTCTGATAGTATTGTGCAAGCAGTATTGACGCCATGATTTGTGATGTGCGCCACTAAGGAAAAGCTAGTTCAAATAATTATTAGTTATTGCTATGTTTCATACATATTACTTTTGGAAAATTGATACTGAATTAAATGTTGATCATAACATTATTGTCAACCCTCTACAGGTATTGCCTACACTACATCCCTCATGAGGGGGCTCGGGTGGCCCAGTTGCCTAAGGCACCGCAGTTCCCTGTACAGATTCGCGTCCCTTGGGCACGCCAGAAACCTATGATTGTGGGTTCGAATCCCGGTTCGCCCCGATTATGTTTCTAGGTTTGTCAGCACCATACCCGTGCTCGTGGGTTTCACAGAAGTGGTAAACGTCTGAGACCTGCATCACTTCGGGCTTTCCTCCCACATTAAGCTGACACACAGTGATATAACTGGAATACTGTTAAAAGAAACTCACACACACATAACCCATGAGGAACTGTCAATACTAGAAGACCAACCTGTAGGTCCCGTGACCAAATCATGGAAACAAAGGTTTGTAGGTGTTTTTGAGTTTCCTGATTTATACTGAACAATTTTGACTTGGGCTGCCCGGTTGAAAATCCCAGGCACTTTGAGGAAGGGTCAACAAAGGTCACACAGGGGTCAAAATTCAAAATTGTGTCGATATGCATATCAAACTACTCGTCCAGTCATAAGGAACCTAGGAATATATAGTTTGTTATACTTCCGACCATAAATGGGGTAGCTATGGCTAAAAACGTTGAAAGCTCAACGCACTTTTGGCAGTCGGTGAAATTCACATACACTTAACATTGTCCGATAGTCATGATTTTTGTGTCTAATAATATGTTTTCTGACATGACAAATTTAACCAAGCAACTTTTAAAAGTAAAAAGGGTTACCTTGGTCTTGAACATCGAAAATAGTTGGCTGCATGAAGAATTGTAATGCTTCAGCAAAGTCACAGGATCCTTGGCCAATAACGCAGCATATTTCAGAATCCATTGTCCAGAAATGCTTTTCTAACCTTACTTTAGTACACAGTTCATCATCCTACTCTGTGTCATACCCATCAGAATCACTAGTATCTGAATCTGTGTCCGATTCTACAGAGCAGTTTGCTCTGGCATCACTCAGATGTTCAGGCAGTGCTGGCTGTGAATACCGTATTGTCAAGTAAGCATTTCAGGACAATGGATTCTGAAATATGCTGCGTTATTGGCCAAGGATCCTGTTTCCAATGACTTTGCTGAAGCATGGCGACCATTTTCGATGTTCAAGGTCAAGGTAACCCTTTCTACTTTTAAAAGTTGCTTGGTTGAATTTGTCATGTCAGAAAATATATTATTAGACACTAAAATCATGACTATCGGACAATGTTAAGTGTGTTGGTGAATTTCACCGACTGCCAAAAGTGCGTTGACCTTTCAACGTTTTTGGCCATAGCTCCCCCATTTAAGGTCGGAAGTATAACAAACTATATAATTCTAGGTTCCTTATGACTGGACGAGTAGTTTGATATGCATATCGACACAATTTTGAATTTTGACCCCTGTTTGATCTTTGATGACCCTTCCACAAAATGCCCGGGATTTTCAACCGGGCAGCCCAAGTCAAAATTGTTCAGTATACATCAGGAAACTCAAAAACACCTACAAACCTTTGTTTCCATGATTTGGTCACGGGACCTACAGGTTGGTCCTTGACTACAATGTCAAAACATGTGGATGTATCGCATCGTCACCTGACACCCCTATCACAAATCAATTTTTTTAGTGTTTTTTTTTAATAGAAATACGGGTATATGAACATATATATCAACAATCAAAGGAAATATGAGTAGGATTCAGTTATGAGTGTACCAGTCTATAGATCTATGAAATTCAAGATGTTATGGAAAGAACAGAAGTGATGTTGATACCAGTTCAACTGAGCTCTATGAAATAATATTTTACCATGTTAAATGTACATGTCATTCATTTCACAGATCAGTGCGGCAGCCCGGCATTCTCGCATTTTGCGATTTCGTGTTTTTGTGGCCTAATTTGACAAGTCGAGATTGTGAGATTGCGAGATTTTACATCATGTCCAAATGTCGCATTCTCGACTTTTGACAAAAAGTGCTATGTAACAAAAACACGAGAATGCGAGATCGCGAGAACGCGAGATTTGGCCAAAATTCCCGCGATCTCGCATTCTCGTGTTTTGGGCATATTATGCTCGTTTCAAAAGGTCGAGATCGCGAAAATGCGAGATCGCGAGAATGTAATTCTTTGATAATTCCTGCGAATACCCTACCTCTATTACATCATAGCCAGTATTTACCAGAGGGACAGGTGGGATCTGTCATCTAGTACTCCCGGATGATTGGCAGCAGTGAAGTAAGGGAAACATGGGCGAAACGGGGAATAAATCAATGCCAGACTTCTTGATTTCACCCTTGACAAACCAGTAGAAGTCTTGGCACTTGTGGCTTCCTACCCGTTTTATATTACCTCATAATTGTTACCTGTTTTGGTGATATATGACCTTATTTCTGATGTTTCTCTCCGGTTCTGATGACCTTCATGACGTCACTTCCGGTTCTGAGAACATCTATGACCACACGTTCCGTTCAATCTCTTGTGACATTATTTGGGTCTTTTATGACGTCACTTCAGATTATGAGGTCATCTATATGACGTCACTTTCGCTTAATCTTTCATTGTGACGTAGATATATACTTGCTCTGTAGCTAACCGCATATATACTTGTCTCACCTCAGGTATGATATTGACGTACTTTTATGCTGATGTCATGTTTCCCTATATATATTGGGGATAAAACGTATTCTTTATAATTACGTCAATTCCGGTTCTAAAGTCTTCAACGACTACACCTCCGACAGTTATACATGTTACGCCGAGCGACCAACAATATGTAATAACCCTTTCACGTTATGAGTAAATTTTACTGCGAGTTCGTACGTTGTTGCAATGTCCATGTAGATTAACGCCTGTATTATTCCTCAGTACCTCCCAGGCAGTTTGTACCAATCTAGTTAAGACATCAGGTACCAAGCAATACATTCTGCAAACTGAATTCACTTTAACGCTTGTCCCCCTGAGAGGATATGTAAGCCCACATAAATCAAAGTAATTTTATATCTGCCAGTGTTTTAATCGTAGTATATTTGTTGGTTTTAAATCTCCGGCTAAACCCTGTCATTGGTCACCAGTGACTAAAGGGAGGGTGTAAATCCTGCTGGGGTCCATGCAGGTAGCAAAGGTACTGTAGTGAGTGAGTGAGTGAGTTAAGATTTAAAGTCACATCGGCAATATTTCAGCCATATCAAAGGTACTGTAAGTCCCCATGGTCCTCAGTATGGTGACCTCACTTTAGTTGCTGGTAATATATAGCCTAATTTTATCTATTGTAATGTTCTGAATTGTTATATTTTATGGTTATGTACTAGTTTTAAAACATATATCTATGATAATCTAGTTGTTTTACTGTCCTTCGTCGACGGACTTTTTTACAGTTAACATATATATTATTAAAGTCAAATTTTATCTCGTCACGATACGGCTGCAATATTGCCGATGTGACGTTAAATATTAACTCACTCACTCACTCACTCAATTGCGTGGATCGATGCTCATGATATCATTCACTGGATTGTCTGGTCCAGACTCGATTATTTACAGACCGCCGTCATATAGCTGGAATACTGCTGAGTGCGGCGTAAAACAACAAACCAAACCAAAACCCAAAGTTATCGAAGAAAAAATAATTGCCTGTCAGAAGTAAATTTGTGACCACGTCTTGTCGAATTTTGCTGAGAACGACGAAGATAATGCAGATAATGAGAACTGATGAGACATACAATTCTTATATTCCAGTAAATGTTATACTCAATGGAATATAACAATAAAATGTTAATAAATGCAGTTTTCGGAATGTGAAGTTTTGGACCTGGTCTCTTCAAAATATTTGTTAAATCCTTGATTATTTGGTATACTAGTTCTTAACCCGTATATTCGGTTGTGTGCCTGTAATATGAATACTGTGTTATTTAAGTATTCATTATTCGAAATGTATTTTCATTCAGTACGATGTTTTTGTTCCACTCGCAGCAGACCTGTGAAGATTCAGGGGTAGAAAAGGTCTTCAGCAACCCATGCTTGCCGTAAAAGGTGATTATGCTTGTCGTAAAAGGCGACTAACGGGATCGGGTGGTCAGGCTCGCTGACTTGGTTGATGCATGTCATCGATCCCAATTGCGTGTATCGATGCTCATGATATTAATCACTGGATTGTCTGGTCCAGACTCGATTGTTTAGAGACCGCCGTCATATAGCTGGATTATTGCTGAGGGCGGCGTTAAACAACAAACCAAACCGAAAAAAAATCCACTCGCAGCCTGTGTCTCTTAACGGCTATCGGCAGATGATTTAATTCGTCAATGCTTTTTTCAAGGACTGAGCTATGAAGAAATACGCGTAGTTCTAGTTCTAAGACACGGTTTCCCCATTATTTACACTGTGCATGTCATCCAGTTATTAATATAAAGTGTGAGCACAATATATCTGTATATGAACATATGATGAACATTTGTACATAATGAAGAGAGAATCCATTCTTGAATCCTGCGACTCGACTGACGTTGGCCCCGCCTGGAAGAGGTTACGAGCTGCCAATCACCAAGACGCAGAGGACGCCCTCTTCAAATGGTTTCAAGCCGTGAGAAGCGAAAACATTGCGCTTTGCGGTCCGTTACTGCAGACCAAAGCTGACGAACTTGCAGTGGAATTAGGCCATGAAGATTTCACGTGTAGCACTGCACGGATCGACCGTTTTAAGCAGAGGAGGGGGGATCGTAGCAAAATCTGTGCATGATGAATGCGCAGCTGTTGACACCATCATCGTCGATGATTTGTTGACTTCTCATCTTCCAGGTTAACTTGCAACGTACGAGCCAGAAAACATTTTCAATGTAGACGAAACTGGCCCGTTTTATAAACTGACACCCCAGAGAACTCATCTAAATCTAAGAAATGTAGTGGGGGGGGGGGGGGGGGGGGGGGGGGAATCGAAGGGCAGAATAACTCTGTTGGTAGCAGCCAATATGACGGGCACAGAAAAACTTAAATTGCTTGTCATTGGAAAATCTCAGAAACCTTTAAGAATGTGAGAAGCATGCAAGTTACATACCGTGCCAACTCAAAAGCTTGGATGACAGGTGAAATATTCACTGATTGGATTTGTGATCGCTGCTAATACAAATCAATGCTGCAATTACGTGTATTGTGTTTTGTCTTATCCAAGATGGCGGACGTTTCCGAGCGAAAACGTGTATAACGAACAACGGATATAACGAACTGATTTCTCTGGTCCCTTGTAGTTCGTTATATCCGTGTTCTACTGTATTAAATTTGCAGTGTTACATTCTCGTGGGTATTTTTTTGGCATATATGTAGTACAGGAATAAACAGAGTTATGTACAATATTAGGTCAGTGTCACAATATAAAGATGAACTTAACTGAGCAATGACCTTTCCTTAGTCATCTTTTATCTACTTTTGAGGTGTGTGAATACATCATTTGTTTGTACATGTATTCACACAATGTTTCGTTGATTGTATGCCAATGAACTCAATTTCTGGAAGTGTATGGGAATACTACCCAAGTTACTTTGCAAAACAGTTACTAATTGCATTGTTGCAAGTTGGCATTAAATGACACAGTTATGAAAAATAATTGTCATTCCTTACAGTATCCGTCAACTGAAGCGTCTGTTAAGAAAAATGAACTTACGCCGTCGTGGTGCTTCAAATATTCAAGTGGTACGGCGAGCAGTAAAAGTACATGTAACGCCAAATGCAGTTTCCGGTAGCCAGATACCTCCGGACACTTACCCAAAACGCATCCTGGTATCCGGTGGCAAATACCTTGCCGGATACCAGATCCATGGTATCCGGCATTGGACACCTCAACGGAAATCATGCCTCTTGGAATCCGGCACTTTATACCTCACCGGATACCTCAATCTGTGTGTCAAAGGATCCGGCATCGGATACCCCACCGCATACCTCATTCGAGTTTCCCCAAAAATGTCACAATTTGGGGGGTGCATTTTGTTCAATTAAGTGTGAAACACCTAAAAAAATATTTGCAACTAACCAAGAAAATTGAACATTGCTGAAGATATCCGGATGCCATTTTTCGCGATTTTTTTCTAGTAAATAATGTTAGCCTGGGCATATCAGATAATTGTAGTATTTTTCTGTGTTATTTTAGTTGTAAAGATCCCCTTGAAGTTGAGATCTATGGGCATGTACTTTAGGAGAAGACAATTTTTCAATTTCATCTTTCATTCCTTTTTTGATGTTAAGCTTGACATGTCTTGTTGATGAACAGACATCAGTTCTAATACATGTATGATGATATCCAGAAATTTAATGTTCAGCCTTCAAGTTTGAGTGAAAGTATAAAGTCGTCGACCTTCAATATCAGTGACAAATATTTCAAAAACATTTCCAAGAGCAATCCAGCACATAAACTAAATATGTTGTCCGTTGATGGAATTCAATGTAACATTGACAAAAATATGAAAATGATATACCACTAAATGTATAAGAGTTATTTAGACTTCTGCAGGAAAAGGCACTTTGGAGAATAAATAAGTATACATAGGTCTTGCATGATCTTTTGCCAACTTCTAACCCTGCCCCAAGGAAGAGTTTGACCAAAACATTTTTTCTGGCTATGACATTGGCCTTTGACATAACAGATCAATGTCTCATCAGACTTTCCCACAGCTAAGGAAACACATGTTATTCCTGAGATGTCCAAGCAATGCATGGTTTCATAAGATAACTGTGGCTATCAAACTGAGGCTTGGAACATTCCCATTTACACAGCTGGCTAATGAAACATAAACAACAAACGATTATCAATTTATTTTATTTATATGCCTATATCACAGTGTTCACATGATGGTTCCTGATGCAGTATGCAATTTCTTCAATCCTCATAACAGTTCGCTTGAAAACACCAGCAGACCACGCTCACCAGTTCAGAGTTACTTGCCCTCAAACCTCCTTTTCCTTCTATATTGCCATGGAAAAACAGGAACCAGGATGAGGGGAGGCCAGACGGGCTCTACCCCTGTTGCATAGTGTTAGTAGAATTGTGAACATTCTATTTGGTTTTTGGGTCCACATTTATCGACAATAAGTCCCATTCATCATTCCTTTCAAGTGATTACCACATGGCCAAAGACAACAATTTCTTCAACGTCCTTGAAGGGCCCCACTCCGACTTGGCATTGGTTGGTCTTCTCACATTAGCTAGACCAGCCTTTGTGAGTGTGTCCCAGTGCCACTTGGCATACGACTTCACAGTCGGCCTCCATTGAAATAACAGGACTCTCCTCATCGCTGTCTGCCAATCACTTCTGAAATCCGGAGGGGTCCTTCCTTGCTGTAAACCTGGAGTACTCATCCAGGGATCCCAAGCTGGACTTCAGTTTCTGCAATATTATGTAACAAGATTGTAGCAGTAAAAAAGATTTCTTGCAACAGACAGAAGGCAGCAAATTCACTTAATTTATCATATATGAGTCTTGTTATATACCAAACACTTGAGATATATATTGTTCCATGTTGATGAATTGAAACAATCATTAACTGACATCTCTTAAAATGCCAAAGTAACAGATGAGGTAGTAAGTGGGCTTATTGGTCGCTCGTAATCGTACCCCAATGACGTGGGATATTGTCCATAACAGTCATCATCGGTGTGTCTGGATCGAGTTCATAACATTAATCACTGGTTTGTCTGGTTGAGATGTGAGATTTGATTTATTTATAATCCTTGTCATATAGCCGAACTATTGCTAGATGTGGTGTTATATGAGTGAGTTGGGTTTAACGCCACAGTATTGCAGTTATATCACGGTGTGTTAGCTTGATGTGGGAAGAAAGCCCAAAGTGATGCAGGTCGTAGATGTTTACCACTTTGATGAAACCCACAAGCAAGTGTATGATGCTAACAAACCCAGAAACAAAATCATTGGGAAACTGGATTCAAGGTTCAAGGATTCTGTTTGCTTAATTACTTACATTACGAAACTTACAGTATGATCTGTTTTTACAATGAAATAAAGGATATATATCGTTTTAACGCTCATGAAATCAACAATACACAGCTTAATTGTATCCTTGAGAATTCCGCATTCAAGATTGATTTGAAAGGCCATGTTTCAAATATTATAATACAGACATATTTATTAAACATATTATATATCATTGCTGTGAGATCTAGCACACTGTTTTACAGTTACGCTTCATTACTGAAGCTAGAACTAAATGGCAACGGTACCTATCTGGGATGTCGGTCAGTGCGGTCGCGGTTGCTGTCGTCGTATGGACTCAGTGCCAAGGTATCCAGTGAAAAATTATTTTGTTTGTTTGTTGTTTAACGCCGCACTCAGCAATATTCCAGCTATATGACGGTGGTCTGTAAATAATCAAGTCTGGACCAGACAATCCAGTGATTGACATCATGCGCATCGATCCACGCAATTGGGATACGATGGCATGTATCAAACCCGATCCCGTTAGTTGCCTCTTACGACAAGCATTGTTGCCTTTGACCGCAAGCATGGGTTGCTTAAGACCTATTCGGCCCCGTATTTTCACGGGTCGTACACGACAGCAGTCACACCTTGACCTTACACGTGTAGAGGGGTCCTGTGATCATAACTGCAGCCTCCCCACCCCGTAATGCCTCCTCCTCCCCATCGGTTGGTCTGTCAGACACAGAAGCTAGCACAACTGCCAATACGTCGTTTCAACACTCTGACGTGGGTGGGAGATTTTCAACCTTGAGGTTCTGAGGAGACAATTTATAGTCACCGTTGACGCCGCCAACTAAGGTGCTGAGCGGCCCATTGCAGTTGTTGGCCGTCACATTGGTTGATTTTTTGTTTAACGCCGCACTCGGAAATATATCAGCTATATGACGGCGGTCTGTAAATAAGCGTGTCAGAACCAGACAATCCAGTGCTTGATATCATGAGCATCGTTCCACGCAATTGGTTGTTTGGTTTTTTGTTCAACGCCGCACTCAGCAATATTCCAGCTATATGACGGCGGTCTGTAAAATAATCGAGTCTGGACCAGACAATCAAGTGATTGATATCATGAGCATCGATCCACGCAATTTGGATCGATGACATGCATCATCCAAGTCAGCGAGCCTGACCACCCGATCCCGTTAGTCGCCTTTTACGACAAGCATAGTCGCCTTTTACGGCAAGCATTGGTTGCTGAAGACCTATGCTACCCCGGAATCTTCCCAGGCAGGCCGTCACGTTGAGTCAGTATGGGTCCAACGTAAGGACGATGACATTGGATGCCCGCCGCTTAACGAAGTGTGTCGCCGGAATGGTGACCTTGAATGGTTGCAGTTGTCTGTATTGCTCGTCGCTGTCGGCTCCACAGATTTGTCACCCGGATGTATAGTCTGGAAGATAATTTAAGGTAACGACGTTTACTACAATATCTGAAAAACTATTGGACCTACTCCAGTCAAAGTTGGTATGAGATTATTAAACAGTCATACATAACTGGATACTACATTTAAAGAAAATCGGTGCATGAATATAAAATCTCTCTATTTAGCTATCACTATATTTCATCAACAACCAGACCTGTTCGTCACGGGTGGAACGAGCATTCATTGAAACAGCCATCTGCATAATGCTACCCCTGCGTCACAGGGCCATATGACACAGTTGAACCAATCAACTCAACTCGAAAGGTTGCACGGGAATCACGCACGCACGAATACGGTGTTTGCATTAGATTTCGTGATGTCTCAGCGAAAGCATCTTTCCGCTGATGCGAAAGGTTTCGTTGATAAAATATTTGAATACCTTAAATTAGCTTTCAGACTATAACGGTCGTGCGCTGAAGTAGTGACTCTCGGCCGTCCGGCACTGGGTCTGTTATTGACTTCCAAAGAGTCTCGCCACTGCAGTTGACTTTGATTCTGGCTGAGTATTCCAATGGCAACGTCTGGAGTTTTGTTAATCGAACCATGTTCCCTGTCTTTTTTCGAAGTCGAATGTGAATTTTTTTTGTATACGGGTGCTTATAGAGAATGGACAAGGGGTGAAATGCACGCATTGTTTCAGGTGTATTGTGCTGCACGTGCAAAAACGTCAAACGAGACATAAACGAATGTGACGGCGGTCTGTAAATAATCGAGACTGGACCAGACAATCTAGTGATTGACATCATGAGCATCGATCCACGCAATTCGGATCGATGACATGCATCAACCAAGTCAGCGAGCCTGACCACCCGACCCCGTTATTCGCCTTTTACGTCAAGCATAGTCACCTTTCACGGCAAGCATGGGTTGCTGAAGATCTATTCTACCCCGGATCTTCACGGGTCAGAAAAATGAAGGAGACGAGTGAAACCGCCTCATCTGTTTCATAGTGACAAAACACTCTTCACAAGACTGTAGGGGGCACGGGTGGCCCAGTCGTCTAAGGCGCCGCGATTCGCTGTGCAGAGTTGCATTCCTTGGGCACGCCAGAAACCTATGATTGTGGGTTCGAATCCCGGTTCGCCCCAATTATGTTTCTAGGTTTGTCAGCACCATACCCGTGCTCGTGGGTTTCACCGAAGTGGTAAACGTCTAAAACCTGCATCACTTCGGGCTTTCCTCCCACATTAAGCTGACACGCCGCGATATAACTGGAATACTGTTAAAAGCGGCGTTAAACCCAACTCACTCACTCACTCACAAGACTGTATGACAAGAGGGAACACTTCAAACTCCCAATAGTCAACTTTCCCTTCATGTCGAGCAATATGCCAGCAGTTCCAGCCTTTGGTGTTCACATTTCGCTTTTGAGATACCATCGGGCATGCTCTTTCTACCAAGATTTGAAAGAGCATGATACGATCAAATTTAGCGCAATAGCATATTATAACATAATCATATCAAAATGGTGTGCCATGCACAAGGACATTGCAATTTTACATGATTGCATATTACGTGTGAATGTACTGGAGACGTTTGAATGTACTGGAGATAACTTTCATACAATCACGTAATAAGTGAAAGTCATAAATCAAGGTATCAACTTAACGCTGTTTAACACATGAGTGAGTATGGTTTTACGCCGCTTTAGCAATATCACGGCGGGGGACACCAGATATGGGCTTCACACATTGTACCAATGTCGGGAATCAAACCCGGGTCTTTGGCGTGACGAGCAAACGCTTTGACCACTAGGCTACCCGACCGCCCCGTTTAACACATGAGAACACACTATTGTACATATACTAAATAATATTTCAGCAACATAAGCAAAGTTAATAAGCTTCAACTCCTTATGATCATGGCTAAAATAAAAAAATATTGCAAAACATGAGTTCCGTCCTACTACTAAATAACTGTATCGATCCTCTTGAACAAATCGAGTTTAGACTATTTGTGGGAATAGGATGTGGTCAAATGTTTACCACTCATGAGGCGCGACAGGGAAACAGGCCACGATATAAGCTGACTTGACTTCGGAGTCCTTTAGGCCACATGACCCGTGAAGATTCCGGGGTAGAATAAAAGGCGACTATGCTTGTCGTAAGAGGCGACTCACGGGATCGGGTGGTCAGGCTCGCTGACTTGGTTGATACATGTCATCGATCCCAAATGCGTGGATCGCTGCTCATGATATTTATCACTGGATTGTCCGGTCCGGACACGATTATTTACAGACCGCCGTCTTATTAGCTGGAATATTGCTGAGTGTGGCGTAAAACAACCAACCAACCTTTTGGCCATACACATTGTCAGTTATAAGGGTGCAGGCTAAAACGGCACCTCAGCAAAACATCACCGCATTTGGCGAAAACGGCACCTCTATTTTTAATAACTATAACAACGATTTTTGTAGTTATATATATATATGGTTTATTTACATGCTATTTGATGTATGTGATGTATTTACATTGTATTTACATTGTATATCCTTTTTTCACTGATAAGTAAATATGTTCATATAAACAGTTTTGTGGCATGTCCATCGTCATCATCCTCTTCAGAATATTAGTCCATGAACAACAGAACATATTGAAAGTACTTGGGTCAGGGAGAGATCCCCATCCTTGTATCTTCGCCATACGTCGAAGATCTCCTCTTGACGAGATGTGGAAGATTTGCGAACATACGCCCTGAGTCGTCCCTTCTGAATGAGTCTTGACTGTAGAAGCAACAGACTGGCCTCTCGGAACAGCTCCGGGATCAATCTGTAGATTCCCAGGGACTGTTTACCCGCCAACCTAAAACGTGAGAAAAAAGAAATTTTAATGTATAATAAAAACATGTTTATTGTTTAATATAGTTGAATTTTATTGCGTGTATTTGTATTTGAATTATTTGTTTAATATAGTTTATTTGTATTATTATTACCTTCCAAAAAGTTGTTTGTCCTGACAGCTATGTTGAACACAGACCAGGATCTGGGACAGAAGGTGGGATGTGCAATCCACTGGGCTTGAAAGTAGTTTATGAGATCACGCAGTTTGCCAGTGGCCGGGACACGCTCTATTATCCTCAAAAATGGCTGCTGGTAAGAAAGGGGTGTGTTATGATTTTCCTGACAAACTTGTGTATGGCATCATCCTCCATGTAGGCTACCTAGAAACAAGTGATAGTTGGTATTATATTTATGTAAGGCATATGAGATAAATATTACTATCTATTTCTATTACTTTTTTTTTTATATACAATATATTATACCTGCAATCCAATTTCCTGACATTTCCGCCCGACTGCCTGAGTCAGGTGGAACAGACATCCACGGATGCGGGCTACTGGAAGGGTTTTACTGATTGCGCATATCATGCTGCGTAGTAAGCAATGGCGGTGTTTCCCTCCATAGGCGTCGTCCGATCCACCTGTATCACCGATGCCAGACAGGTTGTCGTCTTGTTCCTGACGCTGCAGCCCCAGAATGTTCTGGTATCTGAAGTTTTCTGCAAACACCAATTGAAAAATAAAATGACACTTATTAAGATTATGTTATATTCTAATGAGATAAAAATAAATGTTTGTGTTTATAAATAAGTATAAATATTTTTACCCGAACGACATACGTGAATTCATAATAATCCACAAGCTTCTTTTTGCCCTTCTGCGACCCTGTCTCATTCTCTGGTGTGTCGGCAGAAGGGGGCTCCAGCATGGTGACATCTCTTATTGAACTAAAAAAATAATACATTATGCTTCTATGAATACTATACTATGAGTTATTATTATTATTTTGGCAAATACTTTGAAATAAAATAGCTACTTCTTAGGGTCATCTTCGTCCTTCGTCTTCTAAGAGTACATCTGAAGCCGTAATGTGAATTTCCGATAGGTCTTGTACTCTCATCTCTTCAGCATCTTTTGACTGGAAACTGACATCAAAGTTACCGACCACCTCTTCAATGACGGGAGCAACGCATATCAAACAGCGGAAAGGGAAGTCTTCTTCTTCTGTCTGGCAAATTTCTCTATAACGGGCCACCGAAAATCCGGCTCCACAAACACGATGGGTCCACTGGTCACAGTTATGTAGGGTACAGCATGTTGATATGTTGATTTTTTTTCTGACATTCAGCAACACATCAAAAGGCCATTGTGAATAATTGTGATCTGACAGCACCATGTTAGGCCTCTTGAACACAGTTTCAGCTTAAATTGAGTAAAGGTACTTAAAACTTCAAAGCGTATAGTGTTTTCACAATAAGTTAACTGCGCCTCCCAATCAGAGTCGGTGAGTAAATTGGAGTAGGGGGATAATTTCTTACTTCTTTCATTTAACAAATATTTGTGTTTAATTTCTATTATTTCTCTTTAAAGCATGTTAGGTTTTCACAATAAGTTGAGTTGCGTATAAGCTAAGTTGGATTATAGTTGGAGTAGAGGCTAATTTCTAATGTAAACTTGTTTTAACAACTCACAATTATTGGCGTTTGCAAGTTACAATGTAAGTTTAATAACATTTATTTGACCAAGGTTAAAAAAAAATAAGGTGCTGTTTTCGCCAATCGGTGACGTTTTGCTGAGGTGCCGTTTTCGCTATAGCCCAGTCATTAACTGTTATGATTATACATCCATACAATAACCATATTCATTCATTCACTGAAAAGTTTTCTATTTGGTTTGCTGTTCACTGACTAAAATGCATACTATACATTTATCCTTCACATGTGAAATGATTGCTTGATCCCTCTTGAAAGAAAACCGAGCAAAAAAAAAATCAGTGGTTTGAAAGATGGCCTCATCTTGAAAATAATTTTAATAAACAGTTGACAAGTTTGGAAATAATAGAATATCCATCTCAATAACATACAAGCAAAATATTTGGGGAGTTGAAGTTCATATTTAAGTTATGAAAAATCCACCGCTGTGATTGATAGCATAGGTATTTTTTTCTGCAAATGCGTCTGCCTCAAATCCTCGCATGAGCTCGAGAACCAAACCACAAGTTAGGCAACTGGAAGTGGCGCTGGTCTTTTTTCCCGGGACGAAACTTGTTTCCAAAGCTTAGAGGTGGGACTCGCTCTGATCCTGTCCATTTTTTCTGCAAATGCGTCTGCCTCAAATCCTCGCATGAGCTCGAGAACCAAACCACAAGTTGGGCAACTGGAGTGAGTGAGCGAGTGAGTGAATATTTTAAGTCACAGCGGCAATATTTCAGCCATATGGTGACTAAATCAAGTTATATATTAATACATAGAGACATTAAAATCTGTCGACAAAGGACAGTAAAAACACTAGATTATCACAGATGTAGATTTAAAACTAGCATATCATGATAAAATTCATAACAATTCAGAACAGTACACAATAAAAATGGGCTATAGATCACCAAGAACCAAAGGTAGGTCACCATACTAGGTATGGGCAACTGGAAGTGGCGCTGGTCTTTTTTCCCGGGACGAAACTTGTTTCCAAAGCTTAGAGGTGGGACTCGCTCTGATCCTGTCCATTTTTTCTGCAAATGCGTCTCCCTCAAATCCTCGCATGAGCTCGAGAACCAAACTACAAGTATGGGCAAATCGAAGTGGCGCTGGTCTTCTATCCGGGACGAAATTTGTTTCCAAAGCTTAGAGGTGGGACTCGCTCTGATCCTGTCCATTTTTTCTGCAATCGCGTCTCCCTCAAATCCTCGCATGAGCTCGAGAACCAAACTACAAGTATGGGCAAATCGAAGTGGCGCTGGTCTTCAAACCGGGACGAAAGTAATAGACAACTTGTTTCCAAAGCCTAGAGGTTGCCGATAAAGGCGACTAACGGGATCGGGTGGTCAGGCTCGCTGACTTGGTGGATGCATGTCATCATCCCAATTGGGTGGATCGATGCTCATGATATCAATCACTGGATTGTCTGGTCCAGACTCGATTATTTACAGACCGCCGTCATATAGCTGGAATACTGCTGAGTGCGGCGTTAAACAACAAACAAACAAAATAATTTTTCACTGGATACCTTGGCACTGAGAGTCCATATGACGACAGCAACCGTGACCGCACTGACCGACATCCCAGATAGGTACCGTTGCCATTTAGTTCTTGCTGCAGTAATGAAGCGTAACTGTAAAACAGTGTACTAGTGAGTGAGTGAGTTAATATTTAACGTCACATCGGCAATATTTCAGTCATATCGTGACGAGAATGAATACATTAATAACAAATAAGTATATATAATTGATAAAAAAACTGTCAGCAAAGGACAGTACAATAACTAGAATATCACAGAGTGTATTAAAACTAGTTGAGGAACATATAAAAGCAGAAAGAATTAACAACACAATATAAAAATGGGCTAGAGATCGTCAGTAACTAAAGGGAGAACACCATACCAGGGACCATGGGGACTTACAGTGCCTTTGCTTCCTGCATGGACCCTGGCTGGATTTATATCATTCCTTCAGTCACTGGCAATAGTTTACCAGTTAAGCCTTAGATTAAAATGACAAAAATACTACGTTTTAAAATTCTGGTATGCATAACAATACATTGAATGAAGTGGGACTTAAAAAACCCTCTTAGGGGGACAATAATTTTACGCTACTTCAACCCCCCTCGAGAATACAGCCACTAACAATCTAAGTTATATATTAGCACCACCAATATATAAAAAACATATTATGTACATCAAAATTTATGTATTAAATCAATTTCCTTTAAAAAGTTCAAAACTAAATGAGAATTAACTTGACTAAAAAGGTCCTTGACTGTTTTGACACTATAATATTTATCCCTTGTGATGGAAAAATCAATGCAGTCAAGCAGGACATGCTTGACCGTGATTCTTTCATCACAAGGGACACAAAACGGAGGATCCTCACCATTTAAAAGATACTCATGTGTATATCTTGAATGGCCAATACGACATCGTCGCATAATGACCTCTTCAAATCTGGACTGACAGCCTAAGTAGGTGTAACCGATATTTGGTTTAATTTCATGTAATTTATTGATACCTACTTGAGCGTCCCACTTCTGTTGCATAAGTCTCGGATGTAAGATCGAATCATGGGTTTAAAATCAGTGTATGGGATCAGAAGTGGTGTCACAGATTTGTTGAGTGCTGCTTTTGCAGCAGCATCGGCCATTGTGTTACCAATGATACCAACATGGCTTGGTAACCAAAAAAAGACGATGTCATATTGGCCAGTAGCAAGATCATTAAATAATTCGAGAATTTGGATTAAAAGTGGATGTTTAGGTGACATATTTTTAATCGCCTGAAGGCATGAAAGAGAATCCGAAAACAGTATGAATTGTTTATGTTTAGCTTGATTACTGATATATTTAAGTGCTGTAAAAATGGCGTTTGCTTCTGCAGTGAATATGGAACTGTTATCAGGTAAACGTGAAGATATTGTTCTGGATCCAATGACGGTGGCACTAGCAACAGCGCCACCATCCTTGGATCCATCTGTAAAGATAGATTTATAAGTGTCATAATTGTTTCTTAATTGACTGTATTCTTGTTGGTAAAGTAATTCGTTAGTGTCTGATTTCTTAAGTTTTGTTAATGTAAGGTCTACCTCTGGCTTCACCATTTGCCAAGGAGGAGATGAGAAAAGTTTAGTAGGAGCTATATCTTGGAGTTGAATATTAGAAGCTGATATTGCAGATTTTATTCTGATTCCGAGTGGTGGAGTAAGTGTTGATTTCTTATTGTAAAGATCCTCGTAGAGAGGATCAAAGACGCAATTAAAAGCTGGATTGGACTGATTGGAATATAATTTGGTGATGTATTGTAAAGATAATTTTAAACAGCGTTGTTTAAGAGAAGGCTTATCTGCTTCTATATAGAGACTGTGAATGGGAGACATTCTAAAAGCTCCAAGGCAAAGCCTCAGGCCTTGATGATGGATGGTATCGAGTTTTTGTAAATTACTTTTGCAGGCTCCACCATAGATGATGGAGCCATAATCAAGTTTGGAACGAATTAGTGACCTGTATAAGTGTAAGAGGGTTGTTTGATCCCCTCCCCACTTGGAATTAGAAACTACTTTCAATAAGTCGAGTGCCTTCAGGCATTTAGCTTTTAGGTATTTAATATGTGGAAGGAAAGGTAAGTGGTTATCAAAAATTAGTCCCAAGAACTTGGCCTCCTTAACAACTTTGATAGGAGTGCCATTCAGAAATAGTTCAGGGTCCTTATGTGGCTTATATTTTCTGCAGAAATGTATACAATTAGTTTTTGATTTGGAAAATTTAAACCCGTTTTCTAAACACCACTTGTTAATTTTATTAAGACATAATTGTAATTGCCTTTCTATTGTGTGCATATTTTTACCCCGACAAGATAGATTAAAATCATCCACAAAAAGTGATCCATCAACTGAATCATTTAAAACTTTTGACAAACTGTTAATTTTTATACTGAATAAAGTGACAGACAAAATACTGCCTTGTGGGACACCCTGATCCTGATTATAATGATCAGACAGGCTTGTACCCACTCGGACTTGAAATTGCCTGTCCGATAAAAACTGTGATATAAAATGAGGCAAACGGCCTCTTAATCCAAAATCATGAAGATCTTTTAAAGTACCATGTTTCCATGTTGTATCGTAAGCTTTTTCTAAATCGAAAAAGATCGATACAGCATGTTGTCTATTTATAATGGAATTTTTAATAAACGATTCTAAACGCACTAAATGATCGATAGTACTTCTGTTTTTCCGGAAACCACATTGTATATTAGTAAGAAGATTATTTGTTTCCAAGTACCACACTAATCGATTATTTACCATGCGTTCCATAGTTTTACAAACGCAGCTAGTGAGAGATATAGGTCGGTAAAAACAGTGTACTAGATCTCACAGCAATGATATATAATATGTTTAATAAATATGTCTGTATTATGATATTTGAAACATGGCCTTTCAAATCAATCTTGAATGCGGAATTCTCAAGGATACACAATTGGTGGATGCATGCTCATGATATCAATCACTGGATTGTCTAGTCCAGACTCGATTAATTACAGACCGCCGTCATATAGCTGGAATATTGCTGAGTGCGTCGTTAAACAACAAACCAACCAATTTGGCCAAGAAAGGTTTTAACTTACTAGGCTTCAGGTAAACCGATTATCTGACATCGTTCAATAACAATCAAGTAGCCAATTCCCTTCCATTGAATAAACCCAACTAGCATTATATGAAGCACGCAGGGCGAGTGTCTATATTCCTATATTCCTAGCGAGACTATATTCCTAGCGAGAGCGAGGGAAATACCGGAATGTAGGCACTCTTGTCACAACCATAGTATCACATGAACACGAATATATATGTTCTACATATTACTGAAGATTATGTATACACACACAGACGAATTTTAGTGTTTTACCTATAAGAACAACATGACGCAACAGCAGAACCACAATATGAAGTCAACAATCTTCAGCTATGACGTCGTTTCACATAACAATAAGATTCGAATGACATCGACAATGCCGTCCGGATGACGGAAACAATACGCTGTTGTGTCGTGACGTGATATTGTATTATGAATACAATCCAACCCAAGTGCCTAATGAATACAATCAAACCCAAGTGCCTTTTAGATTGAATATCAACTAGCACTCCTCCCGGAGATAAACCTACTGTGTTTTGAAATTTGATGTAGTCACACTGTAGAGTAGATACCTCTTTATTTTCATTTTGAACCGAGCGCTTTAGCTGACAATCTTGTGTTTACATTCTCCGTAACTAGATCTAGTTAAATGAAGCAAGATGACAACCCCGATCTATGATGTGGTTCAACATTAACATGCAGATTTACTGGGATTGATCGAGCCTGCTGGCACAGTTTGATTACCAATTGAACGGAGTATGTCTGAACAGCCGCTTACATTTAAGGCTGCAGGTGAGCCGGATATTTTCAAACAAGGAATCTGCATGGTGTGACCTGTCAATTTCAAGATTTCACGGATCCAAAGCCAGATAGTGACGGACAGTTGTGGCCCAGAAATAGTAGGTCGAGTATGATTTTAATTGTGCGTGTTCTGAAATGAATTTCATCAAGCTTGATAAGCTTTCAAATCCTCTCCTGCCACATTCTAAAGGTGATGGTTGACGGAGATGGCAATGGATATCGATCACAAAAAGGTTTTTAAACACCAAGTTGTGAATAAAACGCTTCAAATACATTTTATTATGTTATATTTTACTTTCTTTGTCGGTTGTTTCATTAATGAAATTACCTGTTCGTGGGTTACAGAAAAAATTACAAAAAAACTGAACAATTATTTTTTTCTCAAAAAACTTTATTCGATATCACTCTTTCCCTTATTTTGAATGTGTGAATCTTTGAATTATACCTCCCCACCCTGAATTGAGAACTGCTCTAACGTACCCAACGTTGTGACTACACTGCACTTTCAGTTATGGCTGCCAAAGAAATTGTTAACAGTAACAGTGCTGTTAAAGAATTGCAGGAAACCAGAAGACAACCCAGTACTGTGAGTGTGATGCTGTTCAACATTAACATGTTGACTAACTATCCCTGCTGGTGTGTCCCGGAGTAGAATAGGTTTTCAGCCACCCATGCTTGCCATAAAAGGTGACTATGCTTGTCGTAAAAGGTGACTAACGGGATAGGGTGGTCAGGCTCGCCGACTTGGTTGATTCAAGTCTCCGTATCCCAATTGTGTGGATCGGTGCTCATAATCTTAATCACTGGATTGTCTGGTCCAGACTCGATTATTTACAGACAGCCGTCCTACAGCTGGAATATTGCTGAGTGCGGCGTTAAACAACTAACCAACCAACAACCCTGCTGGTGTGATGTTGCTCCCACCCTGGAGAATGGCTGAATACCGCCTTTTTTGAGCCGAAGAAGAATCACAATTATATGACATGAGGGACTGTTCGTTTCTGTGCCCTGTCAATAATATCATTATTTTGCGGCATTCCCCGTCAGCATGAGAAAGTAGTGTGACCGTTGTGGCCCTGACACGGTGATTAGTGTATGTTTTGCTCAACTTTGTCTCTTCTGAAAATGATTTCAACATTTTGGACAAACTGTTGTGGCCAAGTGCCTGTGTTGTGTCGGGAGACGTGTTTTTGAGTTTTCGTGGTCTTTGGAAGAGAGCAGTGTTTTCTATATGTAATTTTGAAACATACTGTTTAAATGAAGCAACGGGACAGGAAGTGGTACCAGTGGCATATATGCGTGGTTTTGGTTCGTTCGAATCAGGAAGATCGCCACGGTGGTTTTTTGTCAACTTACTGCGTGTGCTAGTGATAAACTCCCACCCTACGTCAGTCGACCTTGACATGGAAAGAATTGCGAGTGAGGTCACGTTGATTTTCACCCCCCCCCCCCCCCCTGTTAAATCCTAATGTCAGATCAAACCAGACCTTCTGGAGGCCAACTGGATCGTCTACCGATGAATTCGATCTGATTTTCACCAAATCCCCCTCCGAAATAGGCTCATAGTGAGTAGATACAACTAAGAAATAAATATGACACCCACCGTTCAATCTTTACTGATGGATCCAAGGATGGTGGCAAGGTGGCATGTGCCACTGTCGTTGGATCAAAACATATCTCATCTAGAATACCAGACACTAGCTCTATTTTCACTGCTGAGGCCAATGCTCTTCTTACAGCCTTAAAATACATTCAACGACAGTCTGCATATAAACAATTTATCATCTTTTCTGATTCTTTGTCTTGCCTTCAGGCACTGAAAAAAGTCTCCTCTAATCATCCAATTATTTTAAACATTTTAGAACTTTATAATGATCTTTCAACTGGCCAATACGACATCGTCTTTTGTTGGTTGCCCAGTCATGTGGGCATAAAAGGCAACACAATGGCTGATGCTGCAGCTGAAGCAGCACTCAACAAAACTGTGACACCACTTCTTCTTCCCTACAGTGACTATAAACCTGTTATCCGTTCTTACATCAGAAATCTAATGCAGAAGAAGTGGGACACCCAAGTGGGTATAAATAAATTACATGCAATAAAACCAAATATCGGTTATACCTACTTGGGATGTCAGTCCAGGTTTGAAGAGGTCATTATGCGACGATGTCGTATTGGCCATTCAAGATATACACATGAGTATCTATTGAAAGGTGAGTGTCCTGCTTGACTGTATTGATTTTGCCATCACAAGGGATAACTATTTCAAATCTTCATCTCTTAAGGATCTTTTTAATAGTATCAGTTGTCATTTAATTGTTGGATTTTTAAAAGAAATAGAACTTATTGATAAATTTTGATTGTGTACATAGTTGATTTTTATAATATTGGTAGTGTTTAATGAGTAACATAGATGGTTCGTGGCTGTATCCTCAAAGGGGGTTGAAGTAGTGTAAAATTATTGTCCCCCTGAGAGGATATGTAAGACCACGTCCTGAAAGTACGTTTATTCATACCACTGTTTTTAAACGTAGTATATTTGTTTTGTTTTAATTATGGCTTAATTGCATACCATCGCCAGCAGCTGAAGGGATGGTGTAAATCCTGCTGGGGAGCCGTGCAGGTAACAGAAGTATTGTAAGTCCCCACGGGCCCCAGTTAGGTGGCCTAACTTTGGTTGCTGGCGATCTCTAGCCCGTTTTTTATACTGTATTGTTGAATAATAGGTTATTCTTTTAATTGTTCTAATCTAGTTTTACTTATAAACTGTGATATATGCTAGTTGTTCTACTGTCCTTCGATGACAGCTTTAATATATAATATAAATGCCTAACTTGTTCAACCTAGTTCACATCGCTATATGGCTGAAATATTGCCGATGCGATGTAAAATTTAACTCACTCACTCACGAGTAGACACATCCAACCCCCAAGTTTCTTAATATTCGAAGTATCCCCATAATACATTGTTCGCACTGACCAACTCTTGGTCTTGAAGCATGTTAAATGAACGCTAATACGGTGGTTGACGGTTGGTTTGTTGTTTTACGCCGCACTCAGCAATATTCCAGCTATATGACGGCGGTCTGTAAATAAACGAGTATGGACCAGACAATCCAGTGATTGAAATCATTAGCATCGATCCACGCAATTTTGTATACGATGACATGCATCAACCAAGTCAGTGAGCCTGACCACCCGATCCCGTAAGTCGCCTTTTACGGCAAGCATGGGTTGCTGAAGACCTATTCCACCCCGGAATCTTCACGGGTCTTGAGATGGCGACGAATCGCTGCCGACATAGGACCCATTCGAATAATACATTCGAATTTCGGACCTTGGCGAAGAAAACTTTCAATGTGTTGTTAAAATTCTTGAGGTGAAAGGGTATCAAAACTTGGCGATTTTGTCTCGCAAAGCAAGCTATTCTGGATATAGAAATTAATATTCAGTTGCCGAAGGACTTGTAAAGAAGGTAAGTAATAATTCCAATAGTTACATTATCAATTTATTTGTATTTCTGAGATTGTAAATATCAAGAAATATTGTGCATTTCCTATTGCAGGCAAGGCAACGCCAACTCAATTCAATGTCAACACGTCACATTTCCATATTTTCTTTGCTTTTTCATAAGTAATAGATCTAAATATAAATATTTAATATATTTCTTCCTTACGTTTGAATATCTTAATCGCCCAACTGGTGTTTTTATTGGTGCTATGTGCCTTCGAGTTTATTACAATGGACTCGATCTTATCAGCATCGAGAGTGACGAGTAGCGGCAGACGTCCTTCCCTCGCTAGTCAGTGTAGGCTCTGTCGCTTCTGTCGGAGCAGTGCCGGGCCCTAATGGACAGTAAATACAATGTTAGTAAAGTTTACATATTCTGAAAATGGGTAACAATATTATGTCATGTATGAAGTTTTTAATTTTTTTTCTATATCTAATGTTACTTTTTTACTTACGTAGTTTATTGTTATATTTTTCAGTGTGAGAATTACCGAACCTGTTCCTATAAACTTTACAATTTGTATGCAATCAATGACCTTCGTGTGGTGTTCCCATCTCATCCATTGACATCTCATCGTCAAACCAGTCAGGGGTAACCTCAAAAGTCAAAATCGTCACCAAACACATCCGTAATAATCGATCCGAGATCGAATGATGGGTTATCGGCAGCCATCGTTTAGGGATCGATATGTACATACGCACATGTTTTTGTTGAAAAGGCTTTTCCGATTTTAAGTGGGGGGGGGGGGGGGGGGGGGGGGGGGGGTTTCCGTAGTAAAAAGGAAACCTCTTTTTAACCATTCAGAATCAAGCATTCAACAATGTCATGGTAGAATCACTCTTAAAACATGGATATTCATTTTGGAGTGAGTGGTTTAAATTTAACGTCGCATCGGCATTATTTCAGCCATAAAGCGACTATTCATTTTGGAAATGGACAGTATCTTTTACTGCCAAGTATAAACAAGTTGTACAAACGTTGACATGTACAGCGAAATTGTCGATGGGACAAGGCTGTTCTCTCGATGTTACTGTCCGACATCAGTTGAAAGTATAACAATTCAAGAAATGTGTGTTCTATTGTCTGATGGCATGATGATGTATGCGCAGAGGCTAGCTTGTTGGTTGGTTTGTTGTTTAACGCCGCACTCAGCAATGTTCCAGCTATGACGGCGGTCTGTAAATAATCTAGTCTGGACCAGACAATCCAGTGATTGATATCATGAGCATCGATCCACGCAATTTGTAATATGTGAAGTAAATGCCGATGCATCAAGTCTATGGTTTTATCCATATCTTTATTTGTTCAAACAGACTTTTCACAGAACCTCCATTTTACCTCTGATTTTGTTTTAACCTCCCGTCTGTCATTTGTACCATTGAGCGGAGAATGTTCACTATTGATATCTTAATCGATTACTTACTCTCACAAGTCCTCAGGAAATCTTCAAAAGCAAACATGGTGTCGTCTTCTTCAGCCCGGTTGTTAGAGCCAGAGGGAGATAGATGTACGGAGTACATTGACTTAAGTTGACGATAGGTTACAGGCCCAACAGTGTCGACAAACATACTTTCTGTCGTTTCGGGTGATCCGGTCACGTACTTCAGAATTCCATGTCTTGCAGTCCCAACCGTTGTATTTCATCATGGACCCTGTCAATGGTACAGTTGTCATTAGATATACTTTAATATTACACTTTCTAAAATTGTTGATGGTACAGTTGTCATAAGATACACTTTAATATTACACTTTCTAAAATTGTTGATGGTACAGTTGTCATTAGATACACTTTAATATTACACTTTCTAAAATTATTGGTGGACGAATAAGATACTTACTATGAGAACCGGGTAAATCACTGGAGATCAGTGAAGTGACTTTCTGGCTAGGAGAGTTAAACTGTATGAAAATATATGTGAACATGTCCTCTGAAAACTCACCTGTAAAACATGTGTGACTTGAAGAGCTGACGGACCATGTCTTCCTTGTCATCTACCTCCAGGTGGCATATGTGTTTTGTGACGCCTGAATCTATAATCCAGGCTGTTGTCTCCTTATTCTGGCACACAATCCGGAGTGCATCAGTTGTGTCACAGGTCAGTATCTGTTTGGGAAAACATTTCGAAGTAGGTATATTATAAATCAGTATGTAGAATATTTGTGATAGGTATAATCAAAGTAATAGCGTATTTATCAATGAGGCGACAATATCTAGTAACATTATATGCTAATATCTAACTTATACGTGGACCCATTGAATAAGTGGAAAAATATATGAGGACATGTTCAAAACGAGTTGCAGCAGTGTGTAATGAACGACAGTTTAAGGCGGACTGTCTTCTGTGTATTACGTCGCTTATGACATAAATCAAAACTAGGCCGTTGATTGGGCCGCTTAGCACAATGACAAATATACCAAGACTAGTGGCTCAATTGCCATATTTTACGTACGCTTCACATACATACACCACATCCTTCCCTTTCACTGGATTGTCTGGTCCAGACTCTACTATTTACAGACCGCCGTCATATAGCTGGAATATTGCTGAGTGCGGCGTTAAACAACCATCCAACCAACCTCCGTTACCTTGCTGCTGGCTGAGGATGCAGCATTATGTTGAGTATTGTTGAGTGTTCGGCCTAACATGTTGTAACTGGGACTTTGCGTAACGGTTGAACTGAGCACAGCTGGGCTTGCAGTGGAGTCTGTTTCTGCTGTAGTTTCTTCCGTCACTTGTCTGCATGACTTATGATCTAGGTGTTGTGTGTGCACTGGTCACTGTTGCTGGAGTGCATTTGCCATCTCTCTTCCACACAACTTGGTCTCCTGAAGACAAGGGAGGTAATCCTCTCTTGCCCTGATCATGGTAGTACTTTTGTTTCATTTGTCTTTCTTTCCGTTTGTGCTCAGTGTCCACTGGGAAGTCTGGTTTCAACAACGGTGCAGACGTTGGCAACATCGTTTTCAGTTGGCGTCCCAGAAACAGTTGCGCTGGGGAACTTCCAATCCCATCAATTGGTGTGTTTCCATAGTCAAGAAGTGCTAGATAGGGATCTTTGGCCTTTCGGATCAGTCTTTTTTCACTGTTTGAACGGTTCGTTCGGATTGTCCATTTGACTGAGGATAGTGCGGACTGTTTGAGGTGTGGATGAATCCATATGTCTGTGAAAATTCTGTAAACTCATGTGGCCCATAGTCGCAGATAACTTGCTTTGTCGCTTCTGGTAACTGTTGCTGTTTTTCTTGTGATATGGGAAGATAAGCTAGCAGGCTTACTTTGTTGACTTCTAGTTCTGGAACAAGTTCTTCTCTGGCTTCCTGCGACCGCCTCCGTGGTCTAGTGGTAGAGCGTCCGCCCGGAGAGCGGAAGGTCCAGGGTTCGATCCCGGGCCGCGTCATACAAAAAGACGTTAAAAGATGGTACTTGTTGTTACCCTGTCTGGCGCTCGGCATTAAGGGGCTAAAACAAGGACTGGTCGGCTCGGAGTCAGTATACTGTGTCTGAGTGGGGTATTCATGTTAAACTGCGGCATGGTATCTCAGTGAGCTAGCACTATAAATCGGCATCAGTTGACTAGTACAAGCAGCCACACACACACACATACACGTGCATGCACGTCGCTATATAAGTGCAATAATCTTGGACGCGACGTTAAACCCAATTTCAGCTCACCTCTGGCTTCCTGCAAGTACAGTCTATTGAGAGTGTCAGACAGTTGTATGTCTTTGCCACGTTTGAACATGATGATCAGATCATATTTCTGTAGAGCCATCGCAAGCCTCCGTAATCTTGTGGCACTCGTGAAGAGCAACCTCCCCGTGGTGAGTGCTGGGTAACGCTAATAGCTGTTCCCCCGTGTGGACCCAGGGTAGAATTTGTCCACAGCACCCCATTGCTGGTCGTAAAAGGCGACCAAATTGGGCAACCTGTTTGCCGTGGGTTGCGCCCCTGTGTCGGCAGAGAAAGGTAGTCTGGTGGTTGAGGGCGCCAGAGCCGGCAATAGTGTTCCTTAGCCCAACACACCACTTTGCCTAGACGGGTGGTAGAATGGTTCTATCAATCGGCTGGTCATGCCAAGCCCTGTGCATCAATATCATGTTGCACCGGTTTGTTAAACCATTTAAATACTTGTCCAAATGATGTTAGTAGAGAGAAAGTAATACCTTCCGGACAAAAGCATTCCTGTGGAGCGTGGAGCACCAACAAAAGCAATCCTGTGAAGCATAGAATTTCCAACAAAAGCATTCCTGTGGAGCATTGAATTTCCAACAAAAGCAGTACTGTAGAGCGTGGAATTTCCATCTAAAGCATTCCTGTGGAGCGAGGAATTTCCAACAAAAGCAGTCCTGTGGAGCATGGAGTTTCCAACAAAAGCATTCCTGTGGAGCGTTGAATTTCCAACAAAAGCATTCCTGTGGAGCGTTGAATTTCCAACAAAAGCATTCCTGTGGAGCGTTGTATTTCCAACAAAAGCATTCCTGTGGAGCAGCATTCCTATGGAGCGTAGAGTAAAGAAACAAACAAAAGCATTCTTGTGAAGCATACCACAGAGGCCAGTCAATACCTTTCACACAATAGAAGTTAACAATAACATTCCAGGATCAACGTTTCATCCATTCATAGAATGTATGGTAAGATGAATACTCAGTAACCAATGAAACGCTAAAGGAAGACAAAGTACACCAATGAAATTCAACTTTATGGAAGTTAACTTTTGAATCTTTCATTCGAGCTTAAACAGCGATCTTGTCAACAAGACGAAATCTTCATGCCAGTATACATCTTTAATCTGATCATGGGAATCCGAACAACTGACAAGTATGTATTTTTTTACACCAGAACTTCAGTGTATAGTCAACATTTTTCTACTGAGATTGTTATCGAAGGAATAGCATTTAACTGTGCTGAGCAGAATTACATGTATAAAAAAGCTTGTATGTTCAGAGATTGGGAAACTGCGCATAAGATTTTAAAGTGTGTTTCTGCTGCTGAACAAAAACGTTTAGGTAGAAGTGTGAGATGTTTTAATCAACGCCAATGGGATGTTGTGAGTTCCAATGTGGTGTATGCAGCATCTTCAGCTAAATTCTCACAGTCTGTTTTTCTGAAGAAACAACTGTTAGACACTTTTCCCAAGATCTTGGTAGAAGCGAGTCCATATGATCGTGTGTGGGGTGTTGGTCTATCACTGCATGACCCTAATATTCTTAATCCATCTAAATGGAAAGGCAGTAATAGACTTGGTCAGATCTTAATGATGGTTAGAAATGAAATAATGAACACAGAGTCAAGTGAAAACTGATGGTTTTAAATGTGTTACAGTGATGTAACTTGCTATTTTGAACAGAGGCAAGAAAACTACATTCTACTCGTGGAAGCAGGTCATGCGGATGCCACACACTCTAAATAAACCAATCATAACACGATCGCCTGAGTGGTTTCAAGATAGGGATGAATGCGCGAAAGATGCAAATAGAAAATTTAAAGATGAATACAAGGCAACAAAGAGAGTCATTATCAAGAAGATGAAAACCTTAGCACTCAACGCTGATGAAGTAGATATGGCTACAAAACTGAAGCAAGCAGAGGATCTTCTCACGATGAGTTACTCTTTAGAAGTGAGTAAAATGATCAGTCAGCTCGCATGTGAAATGTGTATTCCTTGTTTGTTTAATGAAGAAGGTGATCCAATCTTTTTGGGAGAACATTCTTGTTGCATTTCGGAGCAGGAGCAGGTGGATAAATACTTCAACGCGGCACTTGAGGATACAGACAATGAACTGGTAATAGGAAAATGGATGAATGGTTTGAAGCAATGCGTTGTAAAAATGTTGAAGTTGCAAAAACGCTTGAAGACTGTTTCCATGTCATATTACAAAATGAAATGAGAAACTTCATAGCATTCTGAAATTAGATCGTCAACCAGATCTCAGACTGAGCACTGTGAAACGTTTTCTGAACAAACAGGACGCCTACAGTTTACACAAGCCGCCCAAACAGAGATTCCAAAGGCTGAGAGTTCGAGTGAATTCTATAAATGAAATGTTTGATGTAGATTTGACCGACATGACTCATTACAGCAAGGAGAATAATGGCGTGCGTTATTTACTAGTGGCTATTGACATACTGAGTAGGTTTGCTTTTGCCCTGCCTTTAACAAATAAGAGACCAGAGACAGTACTGAAAGCTTTCAAAGAAATAATTCAGGAACGAAATCCAATGAAAGTACGTGTGGATGGTGGTTCAGAGTTTAAAGGAGTATTTAAAGATTTTTTAGAAAAACACAATATCACTCTGACTGTTGCACATAATGAAAATATCAAAAGTAATTATGTGGAACGATTCAACAGAACACTGAAATCACTTATTACGTGTTACTTGACCCATAATAACACCAAGTATTATTTAGATGCACTGCCCAAGTTGATGGGTAATTATAACAACACCTTACATTCTTCTTTGCCCAACCTTTCACCAGTTCAAGTCAAGAAGAAGAATGAACTGAAAGTATGGGAACATTTGTATGTGAAGCCGTTGTTACTTAAAAAAAAAAGAAAAAAAGCTCCAAACACAACCGGTCAAAGGCATTTGTATTTAAAGTAGGGGATCTTGTTCGCATTCCATACCTCCGGAGACCTTTCAGTAAGGAACTTGATCTGAAGTGGACTCAAGAGCTGTTTAAGGTGGCTAGACGATACAAGATACAAGAGATAGCACAGTTTAAGATCAGAGACTTTCATGATAAACTGATAGAAGGTACGTTTTATGTCAACGAGTTACAAAAGGTGGAGAAAAAGGAAAATGTCTTGTGGCAGGTAGAGAACATTTTAAAGAGAAAACGTGTGAAAGGGAAGACCTACCTGTTAGTGAGGTGTTTGGGCTGGCCGAGTTCCTTCGATTCTTATGTGGAGGAAAGTGTACTGAAAGATATCTGATGGAAAGGTACATATTTCTCAAAAGCTCAGACTCCAAACAAACTTATTTTAACGAGAATACGCCTTATCATTTTCGTGTTAAACTAAATCAAAGGTTGAATTTTGATGGATTCTGGGTTGTGTCTTTAACGGAGATTAATTTTGGTAAACTTGACATCACCCACATGAATGATCCGTATGTGGACGTGTTATGCAATCTGTGTGATAGTTCTTTGGCAGGTGAACAGCAGTTGCCTTTATTGAGACGGCTTGATCTCAGACAAGGTCCTTACTATAGCTTTGCCTATGAATACGATATTCCGATTAAAGTCAAAGAATCTCCACACATAGAGGTGCGTATAAAGGCCAGTAACGGCATGTCGCACTCATTTCTAAAGGAAGTGACATATGTGACACTGCACTTGAGACGGTATCCCTTCGTTGATAAACCATGGTGTCCACGCCTTTGTATGTCCCTGATTATGTCAAATGGACCCACTATTTTAAGAAACACATGAAAGGAACATCTGCCTTAGTGAATGGTAAACCACAGGTGAAAGTGATCCCGACACGACTTCAAGTGAAGACCGAAGAACCCAAGATCAAACTGGAAGTAACATCAGAGACACAGAGTATTGTTGAGAGAGCCAATGCCAAAGAAAAGCGACGGAAATCTTTAAAACGAGCTGCAGGTGACCAAATCACCACTTCAAAGAAGATCCGTCAGACAGATAACATTCCATCAAAAACCGCTAAGGTTCTCCAGTGTACCCCTGTTCGAGAAAACGACGTTTTCAGTTAATCATGTCACTGTTGAATGATAAAGACTTTGAGGAACTGATACCACCCTCTCTCAATCTGTTTATTTTACCACAATACCAGACCAGCATCCATCAACATTATTTTGATTAGGTGCGACCACTCAGTCAAATCAATGATTCTTCACCGTTGGAATTTCAAGTAACGAATGCTGGAAGTGATTACATTGACCTGAACCGTACCCGCCTATATGTGACGCTCAAGGTGAAACATGCAGATGGCACTGATCTTGATGACAAGGAACATATTGTCCCTGTCAACTTGTTTCTGCAGGCCCTCTTTTCCCAGGTGTCGGTGTATCTGCAGAATCATTTGGTATCTTCTACAAACAACCATTATGCTTACAAGAGCATGATGAAAACTCTACTCAACTATGGAACAGAAGCTAAAACTTCACACCTGTCATCTCAACTCTTCTGCAAAGATGTGTCTGAGTCCAACAATGATGTGGAATCGACTGATCCCTACACTGGTCTCAATACAGTCGTGGCAGCTTCATTAATGATAGTAAAGTCTTGACCATGTCGGGACCATTGTATGAAGATATCTTTCACATGAACAGACATTTAGTCAATGGAGTTGATTTGACAGTGAAGCTGTACCGCTCCTCGCCTCAGTTCTGTTTGATGAGTGGCAAAACAGGTCAAGATTACAAGGTGGAAATTCTGGATACCTACCTGAAGGTGTGTAAACTGAAAGTCAATCCAGCTCTTATTTTGGCACACAACACCTTGTTTCAAGACAGCAATGCTCTCTATCCTTACACCAAAAGCGAGGTCAAGGTGACAAGCATCCCCACCACTCAACTGACACATACCATTGACAATCTGTCGAATCCTATTGCTAATCGTTACATTGTAGGCTTTGTACTCAGCAACAGCTTGAATGGATCTTACACTGGTAACCCCTACAACTTCCAATCTAGTATGGTGAAAAACATCAGCCTGTACATCAATGGTGCCAGTGTCCCCGGACGTCCCATGCAGGCAGATGACGTTGAGTCCTATGTGCAGATGTTCGATGGGATGTGTCTGTGGAAAGAAAATACAGGAAACGGAATCACTCGGAGCGACTTTTTGCTCGGGAGTGCCCTGTTCGTCTTTGACATTGATAAAGTATGCAGTGAATCCGACTATCTGAATCTGTTGAAATCCGGTAGCACCCAAATAGAATTCGAGTTCAAATCCGCCCTCACCGAAACACTCAGTTGTGTTGTTCTGAGTGAAAGAAATTCCCTCATCGAAATTGACAAGACCAGGAACGTTTTTGTGAAGTAAAAAAAACATGAAAGCCTCTGACCTTGCATGTGCTATTCAAAGCGACTCCATCTTAAAGTACCAGGTCTTAGGTGTGTTTGCCAAAGATACTTTACCTGTGCTAACTAGAGTCATGCTTGCACGTGGAGTCGGTCTCATTGTCAATACTGAACCATCTGGAAGACCGGGTCGTCACTGGGTGGCTATGTACTTCAAAGGAAAAACAGGGGAACTGTTTGACAGTCTGGGTGAGCCAGTGAATTCCGTTTTTGACTTGTACTTAAAAACCTATGTCAATCAATACCAGCACAACAGAAGACAGTTACAATCTTCACCATCCAACCTTTGTGGTCATTATTGTTTATATTATTTGTTGTATAAATGCAAAACAGAACTTACCCTTCAAACCCTTGTTCAGATATTTGATGTGCAAGTCCGTTTTAACAATGATGAACATGTGTCAAAGTTTATCTGCAATTATTTTAGATATTGTTTGTTATCTTGTCATACCTGTGTCATGTAACATACTACTGTACTTGTGTAACCCATTACAAAAATGAAATAAAAAAATTAGTGTAGTCATTCGAGTTTGTTCTATAAATATAAGTAACTCAGCTGTATTGTCACAGTTGAATTATTGTGCTCAGAGTGAGATCATGGAACGTCTCTTACCAATACAAACACCTACCACCATATCTGTGATTGGTGGATCTTCCTCAGGGAAAGGCACTCGTGAAGAGCAACCTCCTCGTGGTGAGTGCTGGGTAATGCTAATAGCTCTTCCCCCGTGTGGAACCGGGGTAGAATATTTCCACAGCCTCCCATTGCTGGTCGTATGAGGCGACTAAAATGGGCAACCTGTTTGCCGTGGGTTGCGTCCCTGTGTCGGCGGAGGACGGGAGTCTGGTAGTTGAGGGCACTGGTTCCTGGAACTGTGTTCCTTTGTCCAACACACTACTTCGACCCTTACTTCGCCTAGACGGGTGGTAAGATGGGCCCGGTCTTATCAATCGGCTGGTCATGCCAGGCCCTGTGCGTAATATTGTATCTGCATACTTGTGTTGTATTTTAATGTATATTTTGGTCTTGGTCATGTTAAACTTGTATGTACTCACACTTTGTGATGGAATTCATTGCCTAGAGTCTTATGCCAGAAGGCGGTGGCTCATGGGCCAATCTGGCATTATTGACCTCCGGGTTCTATCTGTCATCAGATAACTGTCTAGGGCGGAACCAGCCTTACTTTTATTCTGTTTGACAATTTTAGCTACCTGTGTCTTTTCTGCTGGAGTATAGCACCCTTGTAACCCTGGTGTTTGTAGTCGGCTTCCACTGCAGCACCGTCCTTGTAGACACTCCATGGTGGGTGGGGAGCAGGGTTGTTGAATATCATTTCTTCCATTATGGATACCCCACAGTTTTCTGGTTCTCGATCAAAAAATAAAAGAAGGCATATTGATACAGATACTGCAATACTTTCTGCTGAGGAATCTGTACAAAACATCGATTCTTGGCCACGATTTCTGGTTGTTGAAGGGGTTGATGGTGAGCCTCTCAAACTCAACCCCTTTGTAGTTTCCAAATCTATTGAAGGTATTTGTGGTACAGTGAAAAATGTTACTCGTCTCAGGTCCGGTTCCCTGCTTGTGGAATGCGCGAGGAGACAGCAATCACTGAATCTACTCAAAGCCCAACATTTTGCAAATACAGAGATTGTTGTCTCTGTGCACAAAACCCTCAATTCCTGTAGAGGCATTGTACGTGACCGTGCAAAGTGCCTCTCAGACATGTCTGAAGAAGAGATTGTTGCAGAATTGAAATCTCAAGGTGTATCTTCTGTGAAACGGTTCACCAGGAAAGATGGTGATACTATCATTAAAACAACTACGTACCTTTTCACATTTACCCTCACGAAGCTTCCTTCCTCCATAAAAGCCGGTTATTTCAACATCGGAGTGGATGTATATATACCAAATCCACTCCGTTGTTTTAAATGTCAACAGTTTGGACATGGAGCCAAATCCTGTCGCCATCCCCAAGTTTGCTCCCGCTGCAGTAAGACCCATGATAGCGCAGACTGCTCAGATACTATCAAATGTGCAAACTGTAGTGGTGACCATATGTCAACCTCCAAATCATGTCCCTCTTTTGTGACACAGACAAAAATACTAAAACTGAAATACACAAATGATATTTCATTTACAGATGCGAAGAAGTTAATTACAAGTGAATCAACCTCTTCCACTTCTTCACGTACGTATTCTGCTGCAATCTCCTCTTCTCCGCTCAAGGCTGATAATAGCTGTCAAACAGCTATTAGCTGGTTATCCACAGATCAGAAAATTCTGTATGAAATAGATGCTGACATCTGCCCTTCATCAGCTGCACAAACTGAACCGCTGCCAGAAGCTGTGCCTTTGCCAGAACCTGTTATCCAACCAGACTGTGTACCTGAAATGAAACTTACTAGACAACTTACAAACAAAGAAGGAAAGAAGCAAAGGCCCTTAAACATGTTGAGGAGCCTTTGTCATTAAATGTTCCTCTGGAGGTTCATAACACCTTTGAATCTCTAGATATGGAGGTCACTCCATCGCTCCCAATACAGCGTAGAGGACCTTCCCCCCGCTCACGATCTCCAATTGAGCCTCCATGAGTTGCTCTTTTAATTTAATACAATGGAATTGTAGAGGATTTCGGAACAATTTTAATGATCTTCAGCTATTAATTCAAGATTTCAAGCCATCCGCCTTTTGTCTACAGGAAACCTTCCTCAAAACTACTGATAATTTTGATTTAAGACAGTACGATTCTTACCATAGCTTTTCTCCACCAGGGGATAAGGTAACTGGAGGATCTTCTGTTATGGTGAGGCAGGGCATAATTCACAGTCCTGTTGCTCTCCATACCCCTCTTCAGGCTGTTGCAGTACGTATAACATTGAATATTGTTTTTACTTTGTGTTCTTTATACATTCCACCATCTTATTCTCTGCGACAGTCCGATCTTCAGGCACTTTATGACCAACTCCCTAAGCCCTGTGTTATCATGGGAGATTTGAATGGCCATAACCCACTTTGGGGTAGTAATGACAGCAATTCAAAAGGTAAATTATTGGAGGATTTTTTCATTAATAACGACTTATGTATTTTCAATGATGGTTCTGAAACGTATCTCCATCCTGCAACTGGAACCTATTCTTGTCTGGACTTGTCAGTTGTCGATTCTGATTTACTAAGTGAATTTGAATGGTCAGTCCACGATGACCTTTGTGGAAGTGACCATTTTCCTACTGTCTTAAAATCTGTGTCACCTTCTGATGTACCTCCGTCATCGAGATGGAATTTTACTAAGGCCAACTGGGCTTCATATGAAATACTTTGTACTACCACACTAAAACCTGAAATGTTTCTCAATGTTCCTGACCCTATCCAACTTTTCTCTGACGAACTGAATAAAATAGCTGAAGAATGTATCCCGAAGTCCTCCGCAAATCCTCACATTCGAAAACCATGGTTTACCAACGACTGCAAACAAGCAAGGAAGGCAAGGAAAAAGGCTGAAAAGTACTTCCGACGCCATCCTATGGTCCATAATCTAAATCAATTCAAAATTGTCAATGCTAAAACCAGGCGTACTTTTAAACAAAACAAACGCCAATCTTGGCAAACTTATGTGTCCAAAATAAATTCACGCACGCCGATGTCCAAGGTGTGGAACATGATTCAGAAAATTAAAGGTAAGGGTAATAAATCAAGCATACATCATCTTAAAAATGGCGATCAGTTATTAACTGATAAATCAGATATTGCAAATAAACTGGGTGAAACTCTAGCTGAGCATTCCTCCTCGTCTAACTATGTACCTAAATTTCAAAAATATAAAAAGCAGCAGGAAAAGAAACCTATTAATTTTAATTCAGATAACGGGGAAGATTATAATGAAGTCTTTTCTATTCATGAGCTCCTTACTGCCCTTGGGCAAGCTCATGATACTGCTTCAGGGGCTGATAACATACATTATCAACTCCTGAAACATTTACCAGAATCATGTTTGGAAACCTTACTTTTCATATTTGATGATATATGGACATCCGGAAAATTTCCTTCTTCGTGGCGTGATGCCATTGTTGTTCCTCTACCGAAACCTGGACGGGATCATACCGATCCATCAAATTATAGACCAATTTCCTTGACTAGTTGCGTTTGCAAAACCATGGAACGCATGGTCAATAATAGATTAACATGGTACTTAGAATCCAATAATTTAATTACAAATATTCAATGTGGATTCCGTAAAAATCGTAGTACCATTGATCATTTAGTTAGATTGGAGTCATTCGTTAAGAATGCCATTGTTAACAAACAGCATGCAGTGTCTATCTTTTTCGATCTGGAAAAAGCATATGACACTACATGGAAGCATGGCATTTTAAAAGATTTACATGACTTTGGATTGCGAGGCCGTTTGCCTCAATTTATATCCAAGTTTTTAACTGACAGACAGTTTCAGGTCCGCGTGGGTTCTACCCTGTCTGATCATTATAGTCAGGATCAGGGTGTCCCACAAGGCAGTATTTTGTCTGTCACACTGTTTAGTATAAAAATCAATAGCCTGTCTAAGGTTTTAAACGATTCCATTGATGGATCTTTATTCGTGGATGATTTTAATATTTCCTGTCGTGGTAAAAATATGAATACTATTGAAAGGCAACTACAATTATGCCTAAACAAAATCCAAAAGTGGTCATTAGAAAATGGATTTAGATTTTCAAAATCTAAAACTAATTGTATACATTTTTGTAGACAGTACAAGCCTCACAAGGACCCAGATCTAGTTTTAGATGGCACTCCTATTAAAGTTGTAAAGGAGGCCAAGTTCTTAGGCATTATTTTTGACCATCATTTAACCTTTTTGCCTCATATCAAGTATTTAAAGACTAAATGCCTGAAGGCACTTGACCTGTTGAAAGTTGTCTCCAACGCAAAGTGGGGAGGGGATCAGAAAACTCTCCTTCAACTATACAGAGCTCTCATACGCTCCAAACTGGATTATGGCTCCATCATTTATGGTGGAGCTTGCAAAAGTAACTTAAAACTGCTTGATTCTATCCACCATCAAGGACTCAGGCTTTGCCTGGGTGCCTTCCGCACATCTCCTATATCTAGTCTTTATGTTGAAGCTGATGAGCCATCCCTTAAAGACCGCCGCCTAAAATTATCTTTACAGTACATCACGAAACTATATTCAAATCAATCAAATCCTGCATATGACTGCGTTTTTCATCCTCATCATGTAGACCTCTATCATAAGAAACCGTCGCTTGTTCCACCCCTCGGAGTAAGAATACAACCTGACATTTCTGCTGCAAATATTGATCTCACAATCATATCTCCGACTCAAATACTCTCGTCTCCTCCGTGGCAACTAGTAAAGCCACAGGTAGATCTTTCATTAACGGCACTAAAGAAATCAGACACCAATCAACTCATGTATCAGCAAGAGTATAATCAATTAAGAAGTGCATACAATACTTACAAGTCTATATTTACAGATGGATCCAAGGATGGTGACGCAGTTGCTTGCGCCACCGTCCTTGGATCCAGAACCATATCATCCAGATTACCAAATGAAAGTTCCATTTTTACAGCAGAATCGCAGGCAATATTAACAGCTCTCAAATATATAAATACTCAGTCCAAACATAATAACTTCATCATATTTTCTGATTCCCTTTCTTGTCTTCAAGCCATTAAGAATATTTCATATGAACATCCACTTTTACACGAAATTATAGAATTATTTAATGATCTTGCTACTGGCCAATATGACATCGTCTTTTGTTGGTTACCAAGCCATGTTGGTATCATTGGTAACACAATGGCTGATGCTGCTGCAAAGGCAGCACTCAACAAATCTGTGACACCACTTCTTATTCCATACACTGATTATAAACCCGTGATTACATCTTACATCCGTGATCTAATGCAAAAGAAGTGGGACACCCAAGTAGGTATCAATAAATTACATGAAATTAAACCAACTATCGGTTACACCTACTTGGGCTGTCAGTCCAGATTTGAAGAGGTCATAATGCGACGATGTCGTATTGGCCACAGCAGATATACACATGAGCATATATTAAAAGGTGAGGATCCTCCGTTTTGTGTCCCTTGTGATGAAAGAATCACGGTCAAGCATGTCCTGCTTGACTGCATTGATTTTTCCATCACAAGGGATAAATATTATAGTGTCAAAACAGTCAAGGACCTTTTTAGTCAAGTTAATTCTCATTTAGTATTGCACTTTTTAAAGGAAATTGATTTAATCCATAAATTTTGATGTACGTAATATGTTTTTATATATTGGTAGTGCTAATATATAACTTAGATTGTTAGTGGCTGTACCCTCGAAGGGGGTTGAAGTAGCGTAAAATTATTGTCCCCCTAAGAGGGTATGTCAGTCCCACATCATTCAATGTATTGTTATGCATACCAGAATTTTAGAACGTAGTATTTTTGTCATTTTAATCTAAGGCTTAACTGGTAAACTATCGCCAGTGACTGAAGGGATGATATAAATCCAGCCAGGGCCCGTGCAGGAAGCAAAGGCACTGTAAGTCCCCATGGTCCCTGGTATGGTGATCTCCCTTTAGTTACTGACGATCTCTAGCCCATTTTTATATTGTGTTGTTAATTCTTTCTGCTTTTATATGTTCCTCAACTAGTTTTAATACACTCTGTGATATTCTAGTTATTGTACTGTCCTTTGCTGACAGTTTTTTTATAAAGTATATATACTTATATGTTATTAATGTATTAATTCTCGTCACGATATGGCTGAAATATTGCCGATGTGACGTTAAATATTAACTCACTCACTCACTCCTCAGGGAAAACAGTTTGGGTGAAAAGGTTGTTAGAGCAGGCTAATCTGATGTTTGACAAACCTCCCAACCTTATTGTGTACTGCTATGCTGTATGGCAAGACATCTACAGTGACATGCAGCAAAACACTTCTAACATTCTTTTTATGGATTCCCTTCCAACTGAGAATGATTTGAAAATGTGGTCTGAGCAATCTGAAAAGAACATGGTGTTGGTCATGGATGACATGATGATGGATATATGTAAAAGTCCACTGATGTTAAATCTCTACACTACATTGTCTCATCATTGGGGAATCAGTGTTATAAATATTCAACAGTCTGCTTATCCTAAGGGGGATTGTAACCGAACTATTTCCTTGAATACACACTACTTCATTTTGCTATCTAACCCACGTTCTGCACATGAATATAAAATCTTGGCATCTCAAATATTTCCGGGTCAAGCCAAATATTTTACTGAATCATTTCGTGACACAGTGGAGGGAAAGAAATTTCAATATTTTATGATTGACGTATCACCCTATTCCGATCCTCAGTATGGGCGTCTGCGCAGTGGTGTCTTTCCAGATGAAGTATGTATTGTGTACCAACCCAAATAAAAGCTACTGCTGAAAGTTTTACCCACCAGTTGCCCGTCTTACCAATGAACAGATCAGTTGTTTACTGAGATCATCATGGATGTTTGCGGACGATTTGAAGATATTGCTAACGATTGTTCAGTGATTTCAACCAATGCTGAAGTGTATGGACATAGCTTTTGTGAGAGATTAAAGTCCTTTACGCCGTGGGCTAGGTATGACCCACGAGCACCCCCCATCCAAACCCCACTTAATTTTGAAAGCCCATAAACATACTAAACATGATTTTGAATGTTAACAAGAAAAAAGTTGGGACGAACTTGTTGTTACAGCCTTTCAAAGTTTGGTACCCTATATCGCGTTTTCGCCCGGTTTTGCCGTATATCAGTTGGGGGTATGATTACGTTTTGGGTTGTAATCTCACTAGTGATCCACTGATCTCCAAGTGTGATATATCACTGGAATCCATATATAAATACCTCTCTAATGAGGTATCAATAATTGGTATTGAGTGAATATGGACCAACCCATGGTAAATCGAACGTCATATATCCCGACAAAACTATTTTTTTCTCGTAGAAACCTTTAATCCGGTATATGTTCTAGGTACGTGTGCCTGATTCCACAATAATCGTCTAACACGTGTTCCAGTACATTTCTTAAAGTACTTTCTTAACATGTGATGTTACCAGGTGAAAATCTTTTGCACAATTTGGAACAAATTTACTCTTATAATGTCAGAGTAGGATACCTAATATTGCATTCTCGGCTTAGCTACATCGGAACAACGCTTGGATGTATGCTCAGGATTTGGCTTATCACCTTGTGTGTTATTCACCGACCTTGATGTGTTATATGCCATAGGAAACCATATATAAACACCATAATTTGATGTAGGCTGATGTAGGCTGTCATACCTAGCCCACGGCCTACAAGGCAGAACAATGTCTTGTCCGTTTGTTGGCTTGGAAGTCTTTTTCTGGACAGGTGAAAAACACATTTTTCTTAAATATTAAGCGATTTTAGTGCATGATGGCTCGTTGGAAAGCTCTTGAAATTCTGAGACGTTGGATACCAAATCCGACGGACATATAATAGGTCGTTAGGGAAATACAACCGTTTGAAGGTGTCCAAATTGACGTCAGAGGCCTCTGTTAGGGTGCTACCGCACGCGCATGCGCCACAATATCGTGGTTATTTTAACATAGTTGGATAGCCAATGTAACCCTTTCAAGGTTTTCAAAAGACTTCAAAAGATTTGGTCTCTGCAAAGTGTTTTAAAAGACCTGCACATTTACTCCAAAAAACGAAAATTGGCGCGTTTCTCAAACACACAACGCAGAACAATGTCATGTCCGTTAGTTGGCTTGGAAGTCCTTTTTCTGGACAGGTGAAAAACACATTTTTCTTAAATATTAAGCGATTTTAGTGCATGATGGCTCGTTGGAAAGCTCTTGAAATTCTGAGACGCTTGATACCAAATTCGACGGACATATAATAGGTCGTTAGGGAAATACAACCGTTTGAAGGTGTCCAAATTGACGTCAGAGGCCTCTGTTAGGGTGCTACCGCACGCGCATGCGCCACAATATCGTGGTTATTTTAACATAGTTGGATAGCCAATGTAACCCTTTCAATGTTTCCAAAAGATTTCAAGTGATTTTTTAAGTGCAAAGTCTTTTAAAAGACCTGCACATTTACTCCAAAAAACGAAAATTGGCGCGTTTCTCAAACACACAAGGCAGAACAATGTCGTGTCCGTTTGCTGGCTTGGAAGTCTTTTTCTGGACAGGTGAAAAACACATTTTTCTTAAATATTAAGCGATTTTAGTGCATGATGGCTCGTTGGAAAGCTCTTGAAATTCTGAGACGTTTGATACCAAATCCGACGGACATATAATAGGTCGTTAGGGAAATACAACCGTTTGAAGGTGTCCAAATTGACGTCAGAAGCCTCTGTTAGGGTGCTACCGCACGGTCATGCGCGACACCATCGTGGTTATTTTAACATAGTTGGATAGCCAATGTAACCCTTTCAAGGTTTCCAAAAGATTTCAAAAGATTTGGTCTCTGCAAAGTGTTTTAAAAGACCTGTGCCATTTACTCCAAAAACGAAAATTGGCGCGTTTCTCAAACACACAAGGCAGAACAATGTCTTGTCCGATTGCTGATTTGGAAGTCCTTTTTCTGGACAGGTGAAAAACACATTTTTCTTAAATATTAAGCGATTTTAGTGCATGATGGCTCGTACGAAAGCTCTTGAAATTCTGAGATGTTGGATACCAAATCCGACAGACATATAATAGGTCGTTAGGGAAATACAACCGTTTGAAAGTGTTCAAATTGACGTCAGAGGCCTCTGTTAGGGTGCTACCGCACGCGCATGCGCGACACCATCGTGCTAATTTGAACATAGTTGGATAGCCAATGTAACCCTTTCAAGGTTTCCAAAAGATTTCAAAAGATTTGGTCTCTGCAAAGTGTTTTAAAAGACCTGTGCCATTTACTCCAAAAACGAAAATAGGCGCGTTTCTCAAACACACAAGGCAGAACAATGTCTTGTCCGATTGCTGATTTGGAAGTCCTTTTGCTGGACAGGTGAAAAACACATTTTTCTTAAATATTAAGCGATTTTAGTGCATGATGGCTCGTTGGAAAGCTCTTGAAATTCTGAGACGTTGGATGCCAAATCCGACGGACATATAATAGGTCGTTAGGGAAATACAACCGTTTGAAGGTGTCCAAATTGACGTCAGAGGCCTCTGTTAGGGTGCTACCGCACGCGCATGCGCGACACCATCGTGGTTATTTTAACATAGTTGGATAGCCAATGTAACCCTTTCAAAGTTTCCAAAAGATTTCAAGAGATTTAGTCACTGCAAAGTGTTTTAAAAGACCTGCACATTTACTCCAAAAACGAAAATTGGCGCGTTTCTCAAACACACAAGGCAGAACAATGTCTTGTCCGTTTGCTGGCTTGGAAGTCTTTTGCTGGACAGGTGAAAAACACATTTTTCTTAAATAGTAAGCGATTTTAGTGCATGATGGCTCGTTGGAAAGCTCTTGAAATCCTGAGACGTTGGATACCAAATCCGACGGACATATAATAGGTCGTTAGGGAAATACAACCGTTTGAAGGTGTCCAAATTGACGTCAGAGGCCTCTGTTAGGGTGCTACCGCACGCGCATGCGCGACACCATCGTGGTTATTTTAACATAGTTGGATAGCCAATGTAACCCTTTTAATGTTTCCAGAAGATTTCAAGTAATTTTTTAAGTGGAAAGTGTTTTAAAAAACCTGCACATTTACTCCAAAAAAAACAAAAATTGGCGCGTTTCTCAAACACACAAGGCAGAACAATGTCTTGTCCGTTAGCTGGCTTGGAAGTCTTTTGCTGGACAAGTGAAAAACACATTTTTCTTAAATATTAAGCGATGTTAGTGCATGATGGCTCGTTGGAAAGCTCTTGAAATTCTGAGACGTTGGATACCAAATCCGACGGACATATAATAGGTCGTTAGGGAAATACAACCGTTTGTAGGTGTCCAAATTGACGTCAGAGGCCTCTGTTAGGGTGCTACCGCACGCGCATGCGCGACACCATCGTGGTTATTTTAACATAGTTGGATAGCCAATGTAAACCTTTCAAAGTTTCCAAAAGATTTCAAGAGATTTAGTCACTGCAAAGTGTTTTAAAAGACCTGCACATTTACTCCAAAAACGAAAATTGGCGCGTTTCTCAAACACACAAGGCAGAACAATGTCTTGTCCGTTTGCTGGCTTGGAAGTCTTTTGCTGGACAGGTGAAAAACACATTTTTCTTAAATATTAAGCGATTTTAGTGCATGATGGCTCGTGCGAAAGCTCTTGAAATTCTGAGACATTGGATACCAAATCCGACGGACATATCAGGTCGTTAGGGAAATACAACCGTTTGAAGGTGTCCAAATTGACGTCAGAGGCCTCTGTTAGGGTGCTACCGCACGCGCATGGGCGACACCATCGTGGTTATTTTAACATAGTTGGATAGCCAATGTAACCCTTTTAATGTTTCCAAAAGATTTCAAGTAATTTTTTAAGTGGAAAGTGTTTTAAAAGACCTGCACATTTACTCCAAAAAAAACAAACGAAAATTGGCGCGTTTCTCAAACACACAAGGCAGAACAATGTCTTGTCCGTTAGCTGGCTTGGAAGTCTTTTGCTGGACAAGTGAAAAACACATTTTTCTTAAATATTAAGCGATTTTAGTGCATGATGGCTCGTTGGAAAGCTCTTGAAATTCTGAGACGTTGGATACCAAATCCGACGGACATATAATAGATCGTTAGGGAAATACAACCGTTTGAAGGTGTCCAAATTGACGTCAGAGGCCTCTGTTAGGGTGCTACCGCACGGTCATGCGCGACACCATCGTGGTTATTTTAACATAGTTGGATAGCCAATATAACCTTTGCAAGGTTTCCAAAAGATTTCAAAAGATTTGGTCTCTGCAAAGTGTTTTAAAAAACCTGTACCATTTACTCCAAAAACGAAAATTGGCGCGTTTCTCAAACACACAAGGCAGAACAATGTCTTGTCCGATTGTTGACATAGAAGTCCTTTTGCTGGACAGGTGAAAAACACATTTTTCTTAAATATTAAGCGATTTTAGTGCATGATGGCTCGTGCGAAAGCTCTTGAAATTCTGAGACGTTTGATACCGAATCCGACAGACATATAATGGGTCGTTAGGGAAATACAACCGTTTGAAGGTGTCCGAGTTGACGTCAGAGGCCTCTGTTAGGGTGATGCCGCACGCGCATGCGCGACACCATCGTGGTTATTTTAACATAGTTGGATAGCCAATGTAACCCTTTCAAAGTTTCCAAAAGATTTCAAGAGATTTAGTCACTGCAGAGTGTTTTAAAAGACCTGCACATTTACTCCAAAAACGAAAATTGGCGCGTTTCTCAAACACACAAGGCAGAACAATGTCTTGTCCGTTTGCTGGCTTGGAAGTCTTTTGCTGGACAGGTGAAAAACACATTTTTCTTAAATATTAAGCGATTTTAGTGCATGATGGCTCGTTGGAAAGCTCTTGAAATTCTGAGACGTTGGATACCAAATCCGACGGACATATAATAGGTCGTTAGGGAAATACAACCGTTTGAAGGTGTCCAAATTGACGTCAGAGGCCTCTGTTAGGGTGCTACCGCACGCGCATGCGCGACACCATCGTGGTTATTTTAACATAGTTGGATAGCCAATGTAACCCTTTTAATGTTTCCAAAAGATTTCAAGTAATTTTTTAAGTGGAAAGTGTTTTAAAAGACCTGCACATTTACTCAAAAAAAACCCGAAAATTGGCGCGTTTCTCAAACACACAAGGCAGAACAATGTCTTGTCCGTTTGCTGGCTTGGAAGTCTTTGGCTTGACAGGTGAAAAACACATTTTTCTTAAATATTAAGCGATTTTAGTGCATGATGGCTCGTTGGAAAGCTCTTGAAATTCTGAGACGTTGGATACCAAATCCGACGGACATATAATAGGTCGTTAGGGAAATACAACCGTTTGAAGGTGTTCAAATTGACGTCAGAGGCCTCTGTTAGGGTGCTACTGCACGCGCATGCGCGACACCATCGTCCTAATTTGAACATAGTTCGATAACCAATGTAACCCTTTCAAGGTTTCCAAAAGACTTCAAAAGATTTGGTCTCTGCAAAGTGTTTTAAAAGACCTTCACATTTTCTCCAAAAAACGAAAATTGGCGCGTTTCTCAAACACACAAGGCAGAACAATGTCTTGTCCGTTTGCTGGCTTGGAAGTCTTTGGCTTGACAGGTGAAAAACACATTTTTCTTAAATATTAAGCGATTTTAGTGCATGATGGCTCGTGCGAAAGCTCTTGCAAATCTGAGACGTTTGATACCAAATCCGACAGACATATAATGGGTCGTTAGGGACATACAACCGTTTGAAGGTGTCCAAATTGACGTCAGAGGCCTCTGTTAGGGTGCTACCGCACGGTCATGCGCGACACCATCGTGGTTATTTTAACATAGTTGGATAGCCAATGTAACCTTTGCAAGGTTTCCAAAAGATTTCAAAAGATTTGGTCTCTGCAAAGTGTTTTAAAAAATCTGTGCCATTTACTCCAAAAGCGAAAATTGGCGCGTTTCTCAAACACACAAGGCAGAACAATGTCTTGTCCGATTGTTGACATGGAAGTCCTTTTGCTGGACAGGTGAAAAACACATTTTTCTTAAATATTAAGCGATTTTAGTGCATGATGGCTCGTGCGAAAGCTCTTGAAATTCTGAGACGTTTGATACCGAATCCGACAGACATATAATGGGTCGTTAGGGAAATACAACCGTTTGAAGGTGTCCGAATTGACGTCAGAGGCCTCTGTTAATGTGATGCCGCACGCGCATGCGCGACACCATCGTGGTTATTTGAACATAGTTGGATAGCCAATGTAACCCTTTCAAGGTTTCCAAAAGATTTCAAGAGATTTAGTCACTGCAAAGTGTTTTAAAAGACCTGCACATTTACTCCAAAAACGAAAATTGGCGCGTTTCTCAAACACACAAGGCAGATCAATGGCTCGTCCGATTGCTGACTTGGAAGTCCTTTTGCTGGACAGGTGAAAAACACACTTTTCTTAAATATTAAGCGATTTTAGTGCATGATGGCTCGTTGGAAAGCTCTTGAAATTCTGAGACGTTTGATACCAAATCCGACAGACATATAATGGGTCGTTAGGGAAATACAACCGTTTGAAGGTGTCCAAATTAACGTCAGAGGATATATAAGGGTATAAATCTGGCAAAGTGCATGTCATACAAAATTTGGCATTCAATTCCAATCATGTGTTGCCACCTGACCCACCTGAAAGTGAGATATGGATTACAATGAATAATGACAGCATATCAATCTTCAACAAATTCACCCTGAAACTTTGAAAGAATAAAGACAAGTTAGTTGTTTTCTTTTTCAGCATGTTCAGGGTTTGTTGGGAGGTTCACAGACATCTTCAGGGAGGATACGAAGTATTGAGTGAGTATCTTTGTGTGTGATAATTACAAACTACATGTATTCATCATGGTATATGTCAATGAAATCATCACACTCACAATAGTCCAGCTCTGTGATGGCGGCCTGTAAATAATTTAACATGGACCAGGCAATCTAGTGATTGTTATTATCAGCAGAGATCCATGCCCTCAGAGTATGACAACCTAGTGTGACCCCCAATTCATTAGTTGATTAGTGTTTGCAGCGGTATAAACTAACAGTTTCAGTCCTTTAGTCGTTAAAATGAAAGCATATAGCAAAACCTTTAAAAATGTCAAAATTCTTCTTGTCCTTAGGATACCTTTACTATTGGGCAGTTTGGCAAGGACTATAGGACTAGTGCCAATTTCTAACCCTGGGGTTTGGATGTTGTGTTTGTGTGTGTATGTAGGAGTGTATTTAACTTAAATCATGAATCTTATACTTGTTTTTCTGTGCTTTTACAATGTAACCCAAATTTCCTTGGGAATAATAAAGTAGTATCTTATTCATATCATTTCTGAACAAAGTGTCATATCAAGGTCCGATTTCTGTCAAAACAGTGCCATGGAAAAGCCAAACAAATAGCCTAGAAATAAAAGTAAATACTGCATTGCATTAATCTGCATTTCAAGAAAATTTAGCAATAATTCATGGAATGATATTGACCTCGGTGAGGATCTTTCTGCATTCTGGAACACGTTATTCCCTATGTAATGTATGGCACTCGTGAAGAGCAACCTCCTCGTGGTGAGTGCTGGGTAGCGCTAATAGCTCTTCCCCCGTGTGGAACCGGGGTAGAATATTTCCACAGCACCCCATTGCTGGTCGTAAGAGGCGACCAAAGTGGGCAGCCCGTTTGCCGTGGGTTGCGTCCCTGTGTCGGCGGAGGACGGGAGTCTGGTGGTTGAGGGCGCTGGTTCCAGGAATAGTGTTCCTTTACCCAATACACCACTTTGACCCTTACTTCGCCTAGACGGGTGGTAGGATGGGCCCGGTCCTATCAATCGGCTGGTCATGCCAAGCCCTGAGCACCTTACTTTTTTGCTCACAGTTCTCACTATTCCGGCTTGGAAATTTATATCTGTCTTTGAATTGTTTGAATATACATGATTATTGAATTTTGCAATACTTTATAAATTCAAAATTTGCCTAGATGCCAGTGCCAGAAGGCGGTGGCTCATGGGCCAATCCGGTGGATTTATTGATCTTCGATCGGTTCTTCTGCTTGAGTATACCCTCCTGGTATCCCTGGTGCCGTCTGCTGGAGATCCACAGACGTGTGGCATCGTCCATGTAGACACTCCATGGTGGGTGGGGAGCTAGGAGGGCGAATCACATTTAAAACTACCATGGCACCCCCACTCAAAAAACGCTCACACGAATCAGATGATTCGCTCTCTTCTGGAGATGAAGATACTCCTCAACCTCTAGTCAATCCTGAGGCATGGTCTCGTTTTCTAGTGATGAATGCTCCAAATGGTGATCCACTTAAACTTAACCCCTTTGCTATATCAAAGGGTATTGAAGGTTTAGTTGGCCAAATTAAGGAAATCAAAAAGTTACGATCTGGCTCTCTCCTGATTCAGTGCAATAAACAAATCCAGTCACAAATTCTTCTCTCGACGAAATCACTAGCTACTGTTCCTGTGGAGGTATCCCCTCACAGGACACTGAACAGTAGTAAAGGCATCGTTCGTGATATGGGACGTTGCCTTTCCGATATGACGGAACTCGAAATCGTGACAGAGTTACACTCCCAAGGAGTAACTGCTGTCAAACGTTTTACAGCAAAGAGAAATAATGAGGTGATAAAAACAAACACATATTTGTTTACATTTTGTCTTCCACTGCGTCCAGAATCCCTTAAAGCTGGTTACTGCAGTTTAAGGGTGGCTACATTTATCCCTAATCCTTTGAGATGTTACAAGTGTCAAAAGTATGGACATGGCTCAAAGTCATGCCATGATCCAGCTGCATGTCATAGATGTGCTGGAACATGCGTAGACAGTGCCCTCTGTAGCAAAACTCCTCACTGTGTCAACTGTGCTGGTAACCATCCGTCTTCATCCAAGGAATGTCCTACTTGGAAACTTCGATCAAAAATTTCAAGGGTAAAATTTGAGCGAAACATATCTTTTTTCTAAGCAAAGAAGGCTGTTCTTGCTGAGGAACAACCAGGGCCATCTTTTGCTTCTGCTGTTTCCGCTTCACTGCAGGTTTGGCACTCGTGAAGAGCAACCTCCCCGTGGTGAGTGCTGGGTAACGCTAATAGCTCTTCCCCCGTGTGGACTCGGGGTAGAATTTGTCCACAGCACCCCATTGCTGGTCGTAAAAGGCGACCAAATTGGGCAACCCGTTTGCCGTGGGTTGCGCCCCTGTGTCGGCGGAGGACGGGATTCTGGTGGTTGAGGGCATTGGAGCCAGGAACAAGTGTTCCTATTGCCCAACACACCACTTCGACCCTTACTTCGCCTAGACGGGTGGTAGAATTGGCCCGATTCTATCAATCGGCTGGTCACGCCATGCCCTGTGCATGGATATGTGTCAATTTAGAAACATGATGTCAAATAATTTATGATGATCAAATATGTTCATAACTATGCCAATGTAATTATTGCCTAGAGTCCTATGCCAGAAGGCGGTGGCTCATGGGCCAATCTGGTGATGTCAACCTCCGAATTCTATATGTCTCCAATGTTCTGTCACGGGCCGAACCAGCTGGGCATTTCTTTTGGTAGATAAATGTAGCTTTTCGTGTTGTATTTACTGGAGTATACCACCCCTGTAACCCTGGTGTTGTAGACTGGCTTCCTCTTCGGCATCGTCCTTTTTGACACTCGATGGCGGGTGGGGAACAGGGGTGCCGAATAAATTCCTGTCATTATGGCGCAACAAAACCCTGGTTCAAATCGTGAAAAAAAGAGAAGACTCGAAAATGACAGTTTAACTGAAAATGTGTTTCAAAACAATGATTCTTGGGCTCGCTTCTTGGTAATCGAGGCTGCTGATCATCAACCGTTAAAACTAAACCCTTTTGCTATTTCAAAAGCTGTTTCCGGAATTTGTGGTGTAGTAAAAAATGTAACCCGTCTTCGGTCTGGCTCCTTACTTGTGGAGTGTGCACGGAGACAGCAATCTCTGAACCTTTTATCAATTACTCAGTTTGCCAATGTTGATGTTGCTGTGTCCGTGCACAGAACACTGAACTCGTGTCGGGGAATTGTTCGGGACAGAGCTCGATGCCTGTCTGATATGTCAGAACAAGAAATTGTGTCTGAACTGGAGGATCAAGGTGTTACGTTTGTCAAACGTTTCACCAGAATCAACGATGGAGTTGTCACCAATACGCATACTTACCTGTTCACTTTTGCGCGTTCTTCCTTACCGCAATCAATCAAAGCTGGTTATGTTAATATCGGAGTGGATATGTATATCCCAAATCCACTCCGATGTTATAAATGTCAAACTTTTGGCCATGGTTCTAAATCATGTGCTAAACCTGTCAAATGTCATCGTTGTGCTGGCAGCCATGAGGGTAACGACTGTGAGGAGGACATTGTTTGTGCTAACTGTGGTGGCCAACATTTGTCTTCTTCTAAGTCGTGTCCTGTTTGGCAGCTTGAATCAAAAATCAATAAAATGAAATATGAAAATAACATTTCTTTTGCAGATGCAAGAAAACTGTTCACTAAACAATCCACTACTCCATCACATCTTACTTACTCTGCCGCAGTTACACGTTCTGCAACTATATCTACTGCCACTGCATCAATCACATGCCAAACGGATCTGTCATGGGTCCATTCTGATCAGCCCCTTAATACCGCTGGAATCAGTCCACCAACTTCTGATAATCAGACCAGTTCCGCAACCCAGACTTCTACTCAGTCTGACACTCAGACTGATATTCTAACTGTTAGTCAGCCTGACACAGTTGTCCAAGAAAAGAACAAAAGCACTGAACTACTTGACAGCTCACTTGACAAAAAGAAAAAAAAGAAATTAAATAGAAAACAATCATCTCCGGCAGCCTCGCCCCCAGAACTATCTCTTCACAACTCCTTTGAGCCTCTTGACATGGAGGTAACTCTGTCTGTACAGGACAGTAGGAGTAATTCGTCCTCACGTTCACGTGTGAGATATCCAATTGAGCCTCCATGACTCAATTGTCCAATATGATACAATGGAATTGCAGAGGACTTAGAAACAATTTTAATGACATTCAATTATTGATACAGGATTTTAAACCGTCTGCTTTATGTCTTCAGGAGACGTACCTTAAAAGTACAGATCAATTTGATATCAGACAGTATAACTGTCATCATTCATATTCCCCCCCAGGTGACAAAGCAACTGGGGGGTCGTCTATCTTGGTTAGACAGGGCGTGATTCACAGCCCTGTTGCTCTCAATTCAAATCTTCAAGCTGTTGCTGTTCGTTTAACTTTGAACGTTGTCTTTACGCTATGTTCCTTGTATATTCCTCCATCTACTTTGCTTCGACTATCTGATCTTCAAAATCTGTATGATCAGCTTCCCAAGCCATGTATCATCGTGGGTGATCTGAATGGGCACAACCCCCTGTGGGGAAGTGTTACCACAAACAATAAAGGGAAAATACTTGAGGAATTCATTTCTGATAATAATTTGTGTATCTGTAATGATGATTCGAACACCTATCTACATCCTGCCACTGGAACATACTCAGCACTTGATCTGTCTCTCACAGATTCAGAACTATTTAATGAGTTTGCATGGTTGGTCCATGATGACCTCTGCGGAAGCGATCACTTTCCCACCATTCTAAAAGCTGTACATCCAAATCCTGAAACCTCCACATCCAGGTTGAATTTTACAAAGGCCAATTGGTCATTGTATGAAACATTGTGTACTGCAAAATTAATCCCTCATCATTTTCAAAATGTTGAAGATCCCATTCAATTGTTTTCAGATCAGCTCAATGAAATAGCTGATCAAACAATTCCTAAGTCCTCTGCAAATCCTCATATTCGCAAACCGTGGTTTACCTACGAATGTAAACAGGCACGAAAGTGTAGGAAGAAAGCGGAAAAGTACTTCCGCCGACATCCCACAGTTCATAATTTAGATCAAGTTAAAATTACAAATGCAAAAGCCAGGCGGGCTTATAAACAAAATAAGCGTCGTTCTTGGAGGAACTACGTCTCCAAAATAAATTCCCGTACTCCTATATCCAAAGTATGGAACATGATACAAAAAATTAAAGGCAAAGGATCAACGTCTACTGTTCACCATCTTAAGGAAGGTGATCAGTTATTAACTGGTAAATCAGCCATTGCAAATAAACTTGGTGAAACATTGGCAAAACATTCGTCATCGTCTAATTATGCCCCTGAATTCATAAAATATCAGAAACAACAGGAAAAGAAAAATGTTAATTTTCACTCTGATAACGGGGAAGACTATAATGAAGTGTTTTCCTTCCATGAGCTACATACAGCCCTAGGGCAAGCTCACGATACAGCGGCTGGTGCTGATAATATTCACTATCAGCTCCTGAAACATTTGCCTATATCATGTCTAGAAACACTATTGGCTATCTTTGACCAAATATGGACGTCGGGGAATTTTCCTCCTTCGTGGCATACTGCCATTGTAGTCCCTATACCAAAGCCTGGTCGGGATCATACAGATCCTGCAAATTACCGTCCTATATCTTTAACCAGTTGTGTCTGTAAAACCATGGAGCGAATTGTAAATAATAGATTAGTCTGGTTCTTAGAAACCAATAATCTACTAACAACTATTCAGTGTGGTTTCCGCAAAAATCGTAGTACTATTGATCATTTAGTACGATTGGAATCGTTTGTAAAAAATGCTATTGTCCACAAACAACATGCAGTGTCAGTATTTTTCGATCTTGAGAAAGCTTACGACACTACCTGGAAGCATGGCATTTTAAAAGATTTACACGAGTTTGGTCTGAGAGGCCGCTTACCACATTTTATATCACAGTTTTTAGACGGCAGGCAATTTCAAGTCCGAGTGGGTTCAACCCTGTCTGACCATTATAATCAGGAGCAGGGTGTCCCACAAGGAAGTATTTTGTCAGTTACTCTATTTAGTATTAAAATCAATAGTCTTTCCAAGGTTCTAGGGGGCACGGGTGGCCCAGTCGTCTAAGGCGCCGCGATTCGCTGTGCAGAGTTGCGTCCCTTGGGCACGCCAGAAACCTATGATTGTGGGTTCGAATCCCGATTCGCCCCGATTATGTTTCTAGGTTTGTCAGCACCATACCCGTGCTCGTGGGTTTCACCGAAGTGGTAAACGTCTGAGACCTGCATCACTTCGGGCTTTCCTCCCACATTAAGCTGACACGCCGTGATATAACTGGAATAATGTTAAAAGCGGCGTTAAACCCAACTCACTCACTCACTCACTCACTCCAAGGTTCTAAGTGATGCAGTGGATGGATCACTTTTCGTAGATGATTTTAATATATCTTGTCGTGGTACAAATATGCACACTATTGAGCGACAGCTACAACTATGCCTCAATAAAATACAGAAATGGTGTCTAGAGAATGGGTTTAAGTTTTCCAAAGTCAAAACAAACTGTATCCATTTTTGCCGCAAATATAAGCCGCATAAAGACCCTGAACTATTTTTGGCTGGTTTTCCTATTAAAGTTGTTAAGGAAGCCAAGTTCTTGGGTATTATATTTGATAATCATCTAACATTTTTACCACATATCAAATATCTGAAGACTAAATGTCTGAAGGCAATTGACTTGTTGAAAGTTGTTTCTCATTCAAAATGGGGAGGGGATCGGACAACACTCCTTCATTTATATCGTTCTCTCATCCGTTCCAAACTCGATTATGGCTCTATCATTTATGGTGGGGCCTGTAAAAGCAACTTAAAATTATTAGATTCAGTACATCATCAAGGCCTGAGACTTTGTCTTGGAGCCTTTCGAACTTCACCAGTCGATAGCCTATATGTAGAGGCAGATGAGCCATCTCTCAAACAACGTCGAATCAAACTTTCGTTACAATATGTGACTAAATTGTACTCAAACCCTTCGAATCCAGCATATGAATGTGTGTTTAATCCCATGTATGCCAAATTATTTCACTCCAAACCAAAACTTGTTCCTCCTCTGGGGTTCAGAATTCAGCCACATATTACAGCAGCTAATATTGATCTTTCTATTATCTCACCTTCCCGGCTACTGTCTACACCTCCTTGGCAACTAGTTAAACCAGAGGTAGACCTCACTCTAACTACCCTAAAGAAATCTGACACCAACCCATTGGTATATCAACAAGAATATGCCCAATTAAGGTCCAAATATGATTCTCATCGATCTATTTTTACCGATGGTTCAAAGGATGGTGGCAAAGTTTCAAGTGCCACTGTCATTGGATCTAAAAGAGTATCTTCGAGAATTCCTGGTACTAGCTCTATTTTTACAGCTGAGGCCAATGCTATTCTTATAGCATTGGAATACATTCAAAACCAATCATCTCAACAGTTCATCATCTTTTCTGATTCCTTGTCATGCCTTCAGGCCATACATAATTGTTCTTCAGATCATCCGCTGATTCTTAATATTTTAGAATTGAATAATACCCTCGCCACTGCCCAATACGACATCGTATTTTGCTGGCTGCCCAGTCATGTTGGAATTGCTGGTAACACTATGGCTGATACTGCTGCAAAGGCAGCACTCAACAAATCAGTAACACCACTTCTTTTACCTTACAGTGATTACAAGCCAATAATTAGATCCTACATCAAAGATCTAATGCAAAAGAAGTGGAACACCCAAGTAGGTATAAACAAACTTTATGCTATAAAACCAACAATAGGGTATACCTACTTGGGTTGCCATTCGAGACATGACGAAGTTGTTTTGCAACGATGTCGTATTGGACACAGTCGATGTACACACGAGTATCTTTTAAAAGGTGAGGATCCTCCATTTTGTGTCCCTTGTGATGAGAGAATCACAGTCAAGCATGTTTTGCTTGACTGTGTTGATTTTTCTCTCATAAGGGACAATTATTATCATTCAACGTCTTTAAAGGATCTTTTTTATAATACCAGTGCTCATTTAATACTCGGATTTTTAAAAGAAATATTATTATTTGATAAATTTTGAATTGTTTTAGAATAGTTGGATATTCTTGTCAACTGAAATGTATGAAGGCGGTGCCACTCAGGGGGTTAAAGTAGTGTAAAATTATTGTCCCCCTGACTGTGGCACATAATTCCATCTATATTGAAGTAATTAATATCAACTAGTGTTTTAATTCCTTGATTGTGTTTTGATTTTTAATATTGGTTAATATTTCATACAACCACACGTGACCAAAGTGATGACATAAATCCTGCTGGGAATCATGCAGGAAGCAAAAGTACTGTAAGTCCCCATGATCCCCAGTTAGGTGGTTTAGCTTTGGTTACCAGTGGTCTATAGCCTGGTTTTACTTTCTAATAACTAATACACTGAAGACTTCTTTGTTTTAATATTGCTCAGGTAAGTTTTATGTCTACACTGTGATAATTACCTTACTGTTTTACTGTCCTTTGTCGACAGGTATTTTTATCATAATAAACTTGTTCTCATCGCGATATGGCTGCAATATTGCCGATGCGATGTAAAATCATAACTCACTCACTCACTCACTGCAGGTTTCCAAGACCAAACATGTTACCTCTCATTCCACAGGTTGCCAGACCGATTATACGTGGACCAAAACATCTGGTCCTACTTTATTATCTGCAGCAGCCCAGGTGAGACACCCACAGGAGAACTCCAGCTCTCAAACATCACCAGTATTGAGTAAGTCCATGGCATCTTGTGATGAAGTTGCAGCTTCATCTCAGGATCAGTCGACGTCATCACCTAAAGTATCTGAACAGTCTAAATCAGAAATCCCTGTCAAACAACATGCACAGTACAAATCTAGACCAAAAACAGAACAAAGTAAAAAGTATCAAAGTGGAAGAGCCTCAAAGGGGGCTAATAACAAGATCCAACTTTTTAATAAGTTCGGATCTCTTGAGGACATGGATGTGTCCGAGATGAGCCATCACAGGGCACATAGCTTGTCGCCCTCAAGGAAGGTGAGGGGTAGGTCCCCAGTCAATCCCCCTAAAAGATAGTGTCTTCAACAAATTTAGTACAGTGGAATTGTAGAGGATTAAAGACTAATTTTAATGAACTACATCTATTAGTCCAGGATCTTAATCCATCAGCATTCTGCTTACAAGAAACCTATTTAAAGCAGACAGACAATTTTAATTTACGTCAGTTCAGTGCGTATCATTCGTTTTCTCCTCCAGGGGATAAGGCCACTGGAGGATCTTCAATCATTGTGCGACAGAATGTTATACACAGTCCTGTTGTTCTCAACACTAATCTGCAAGCCGTTGCAGTGCGACTTACTTTGCACGTTGCATTTACATTGTGTTCTCTGTATATTCCGCCGTCATCAGCTCTCCAGCAGTCTGATCTTCAGACTCTATACGATCAGCTCCCTAAGCCCTGTGTAATCATGGGTGATTTGAATGGCCACAACCCACTCTGGGGTGGTACAACTACAAATACCAAAGGTAAAATACTTGAAGATTTTATATCTAATAATGATCTGTGTATCTTTAATGATGACTCCCATACGTATCTGCATCCTGCAAGCGGCACTTACTCTTCTTTGGATTTGTCCCTCACTGATTCTAATCTTCTAAACGATTTCGATTGGTCTGTCCATAATGATCTTTGTGGAAGTGACCACTTCCCAACTATTCTATCAACCGTTAATCCGACTGATGTTCCACCTTCTACAAGATGGAATTTTACAAAGGCAAACTGGTCTTTGTTTCAAACAATGTGCCTAACTAAAATACAACCCGAATGTTTTACTGATGCTATGGATCCTATTCAGGATTTTTCTGACGTGTTAAATAAAATTGCTGATGAATGCATACCTAAATCCTCTACAATTCCACATATACGCAAACCATGGTTTAACATCGAATGTAAACAGGCTAGAAAAGCGAGGAAAAAGGCAGAGAAATATTTTCGACGCCACCCTACTGTCCATAATTTAAATAAATTTAAAATGTTAAATGCGAAAGCTCGTCGAGCATTTAAACAGAATAAACGCCAATCTTGGCAAAGCTATGTCTCGAAAATAAATTCCCGTACTCCAATATCTAAGGTTTGGAATATGGTACAACGGATTAAGGTTTAAAATCTAGTGTTCATCATCTTAAGGAGGGTGACACATTATTAACCGATAAAAGAGATATAGCGAATAAATTGGGAGAAACTCTTGCTCTACATTCTTCCTCATCAAATTATGCACCGAATTTTCAAAAATTTAAAGACCAACAAGAAAAAAAGAAAATTAATTTTAATTCTAATAATGGTGAGGATTACAACGAAGTTTTCTCCATCCATGAGCTGCATACCGCCCTTGGGCAAGCTCATGATACTGCCACGGGTGCTGATAATATTCATTATCAGTTACTCAAACATTTACCCGAATCATGCTTAGAAACTTTATTGACTATTTTTGATCACATCTGGACAACTGGGAATTTCCCTTCATCTTGGCGAAATGCCGTTGTTATTCCAATTCCAAAACCTGGCCGTGATCATACTGATCCTTCCAATTATAGGCCGATATCGCTTACTAGCTGTGTCTGTAAGACCATGGAAAGAATTGTAAATAACCGACTTATATGGTATTTAGAAACTAATAATCTTTTAACAAATATTCAATGTGGTTTTAGAAAAAATAGAAGTACAGTTGACCATTTGGTTAGACTGGAAACATTTGTGAAAAATGCTTTAATAAATAAACAACATGCGGTATCAATATTTTTCGATCTAGAAAAAGCGTATGATACCACCTGGAAACATGGAATTTTAAAAGATCTTTATGACATGGGTTTGAGAGGGCGTTTGCCAAATTTTGTGTCTCAATTTTTAACAGATAGAAATTTCCAGGTTCGTGTGGGATCCACCTTGTCTGATTTTTACGATCAAGATCAAGGTGTCCCACAAGGTAGTATATTATCGGTAACGTTGTTTAGCATAAAAATTAACAGTTTAGCTAAGGTTTTAAATGACTCTATTGACGGGTTTTTGTTTGTTGATGATTTTAATGTATCATGTCGAGGTAAAAATATGCACACGATTGAGAGACAATTGCAACTTTGTCTGAATAAAATCAATGTTTGGGCAGAGCAGAACGGATTCAAGTTTTCAAAATCTAAAACAAATTGTATTCATTTCTGTCGAAAATATAAACCGCATAAGGACCCTGATTTACATCTAGCTGGAACACCAATTAAAGTTGTCAAAGAAGCTAAATTTTTAGGAATTATTTTTGATCATCACCTTACCTTTTTACCACATATTAAATATTTGAAAGCTAAATGTCTGAAGGCACTAGATTTATTAAAGGTTGTTTCTAATTCCAAGTGGGGAGGTGATCAAACGACCCTCCTTCACTGATATAGATCACTTGTCCGTTCTAAGCTCGATTATGGCTCCATCATCTATGGTGGAGCCTGTAAAAGTAATCTTAAATTACTTGATCCCATACATCATCAGGGTCTGAGGCTTTGCCTTGGATCTTTCAGAACTTCTCCAATTGAGAGTCTATATGTTGAGGCCGATGAGCCATCCCTGAAACAATGCCGTATCAAACTATCTCTACAGTACATCACAAAATTATATTCTAATCAGTCTAACCCTGCATACAGTTGTGTATTTAATCCTCTTTATGAGGATCTGTACGGTAAGAAGTCCTCTCTTATTCCGCCTCTCGGAATAAGAATAAAACCTTTCATTTCTGCTGCCGATATTAAACTTGAAATAATATCTCCTTTTCGCCAGCTTTCGTCTCCTCCTTGGCAATTGGTAAAGCCACAGGTGGATATTACCTTATCTAAACTAAAGAAGTCTGACACTAATCAATTACAATATCAACAAGAATACAATCAGTTAAGGTGTGACTATGATACTTATAAATCTAATTTTACTGATGGATCCAAGGACGGTGATGCTGTTGCCAGCGCCACCGTCATTGGATCCAGAACTTTATCAACTAGATTACCGGATGAATCTTCAATTTTTACAGCTGAATCAAAAGCAATATTAACTGCTTTAGAATATATAAATAAACAATCTAAACATAAAGAATTCATTATATTTTCAGACTCCTTATCCTGTCTTCAGGCTATTAGAAATAATTCGTGTCAGCATCCAATTTTACTCGATATCATAGAACTACATAATAACCTTGCGACTGGCCAATATGACATCGTCTTTTGTTGGTTACCCAGTCATGTTGGAATTGTTGGTAATACAATGGCTGATGCTGCTGCAAAAGCAGCACTCAACAAATCTGTGACACCACTTCTGATACCATACAGTGATTATAAACCTGTCATTAGATCTTACATCACTGATCTAATGCAGAAGAAGTGGGACACCCAAGTGGGTATAAATAAATTACATGCAGTAAAAGCAAATATCGGTTATACCTACTTGGGTTGTCAGTCCAGATTTGAAGAGGTCATTTTAAGACGATGTCGTATTGGCCATTCAAGGTACACTCATGAATATATTTTAAATGGTGAAGATCCTCCATTTTGCATCCCTTGTGATGAAAGAATCACAGTCAAGCATGTCCTGCTTGACTGTGTTGACTTTTCCATCACAAGGGATAACTATTTCAAGGTTAAATCTATGAAGGATCTTTTTAACACTATTAGTTCTCATTTAATTATTGCTTTTTTAAAGGAAATTGAATTGCTCCATAAGTTTTGATTGTTATGTTTTGTAAATAAATAAATGCATTTTATAATTGGTTGAATTAATCAATAACTGAGATTGTTAGTGGCTATATCCTCGAAGGGGGTTAAAGTAGTGTAAAATTATTGTCCCCCTTAGAGGGTATGTAATACCACGTCTTTCAAGGTATATTTATTTCTTCCACGCTTTTAATAGTAGTATATGTGTTATTTTACTGTTTGGCTAAATTTATCACTCGTCGTCAACAACTGAAGGGATGATGTAAATCCGACTGGGGTCCATGCAGGTAGCAAAAGTACTGTAAGTCCCCATGGTCCCCAGCGCGGTGATCAACCTTCAGTTGGTGGCGATCTATAGCCTGTTTTTATAATGTGTTGTTAAATAATTAGTTAGTTCTCTAGTTTTACTTGTTCTCCAACTAGTTTTATGAAATTCTGTGATGTTCTAGTTATTGTACTGCTCTTTGTCAGCAGAATTTTATACAGTTTAACATATATTGTTCATATCAAATTTTTTTTCGTCACGATATGGCTGAAATACTGCCGATGTGACGTTAAACTTTAACTCACTCACTCACTATGTAATGTATGTGTTGAATGGCCCTGACTTTGTTGTCAAAATATTGTTTTGACATTTGTTAAATATGGGGATAAATGTCATCTCTGGATGGTTGACATGAATTATTATAATTAGGGCACAACTGGGGTCTTTTCATTTGAATCAAATGTACAAAATGTACAGTTAGAAATTTTTCGTGATGTGAATGCTACTTATATTTGCAGAATGTCCGGATGAATAAAAGAGACAGTCATCTGTGCAGCATCAATGCAAAGAAAGACCATAGAAGAGCACTACAATTTGCTGTGCAGAGTTGCATCTCTTGGGCTTAGCAGAAACCTCTAGTCATGGGTTCAAATCCTGGTTCTCCCCGATTATGTTGCTAGGTTTGTCAGCGTTATACACATGCTTGTGGGATTCATCAAAGACCTGCATCACTTATGGCTTTCTTCCCACATCAAGCTAACAGGCGGTGATATATCTGGAATACTGTTCAAAGCAGTGTTAAACTCATTTATTTAACACCACATCCAGCAATAGTTTGGCTATATGACAAGGATTGTAAATATATATTTTTCCATGTTGATGAGTTAAAACAATAATTAAATGACATCTCTTAAAACTATTCCCAGCAGTCTATGCTTGCCATACAAGCCTAATTAATAGATCAGGTAGTGATCGAGTAGGCTCACTGATCGCATTGATCGCATCATACCACAATGATGTGGGATATTGTCCATTACAGTTATCATCGGTTTGTCTGGACCGAGTTCATAACATTAATCACTGGTTTGTCTGGTTGAGATGTGATTATCTTAAATGCTTGGCATATAACAAGACTCACATATGATAACTTAAGTGATTTTGCTGCCATCTATCTGTAAGTACATGTGGCAACAATTCTTTTTGATTGCTAAAATATTTGTACATAATGCTGCAGAAACTGAAGTCCTGCTTGAGATCCCTGGATAAGAGTGTGATCTATGTCCATATGTGTTATAAAACTCAACGGTCGTGTTGAGTGACTGACATTTACACTCTAACCTTGCTGACAGATAAGACGTCCGTTTTCAAAATGAAGAGAGTTTCAGAGGATATATTTGGACCTACAGTCATTTTCACAAAGCATAGCAAGACCAAGTCGAGAAAAACATGTCGGAGAAAATCAATGGCATCAAAGGGGTCGCCGAAGAGACTGGTTGCATCTAAGAAGAAAAAGATGACAACCAAGAAAGCGAAAATGACTATACTGAAAATGCAACCCGTGTCGAAAGTAAAGGCTGTTGTGAAACGAATCCGACCTGCCTTGAAGCGTCGCATTGCTGAAGGAAATAAAAGAATGCTTCAGACCCTCTCATCGGGCACTTGTTATTGATCACTATGGATGTTACCACCTGTTCAGACTGAGACAAGAGTTTTGCGAGAAAAGATAATCTACAGAGACATCAGAAGCAGGTGCACAGGTCAACTCAAGACTATCCTTCTCTTCTTCCTCCTCTGGATAAACACCCTCCTCCTCCTCCTCTGGATAAACACCCTCCTCCCCCTCCTCCTCCTCTGGATAAACACCATCCTACTCCTCCTCCTCTAGATAACACCCTCCTCCCCCTCCTCCTCTGGATAAACACCCTCCTCCTCCTCCTCTGGATAAACACCCTCCTCCTCCTCTCCTCCTCCTCTGGATAAACACCCTCCTCCTCCTCCTCCTCCTCCTCTGGATAAACACCCTCCTCCTCCTCCTCCTCTGGATAAACACCCTCCTCCTCCTCCTCCTCCTCTGGATAAACACCCTCCTCCTCCTCCTCCTCCTCCTCTGGATAAAAACCCTCCTCCTCCTCCTCCTCCTCTGGATAAACACCCTCCTCCTCCTCCTCCTCTGGATAAACACCCTCCTCCTCCTCCTCCTCCTCTGGATAAACACCCTCCTCCTCCTCCTCCTCCTCCTCAGGATAAACACCCTCATCCTCCTCCTCATCCTCTGGATAAACACCCTCCTCCTCCTCCTCCTCCTCCTCCTCCTCTGGATAAACACCCTCATCCTCCTCTGGATAAACACCCTCCTCCTCCTCCTCCTCCTCCTCTGGATAAACACCCTCCTCCTCCTCCTCCTCAGGATAAACACCCTCCTCCTCCTCCTCCTCCTCTGGATAAACACCCTCCTCCTCCTCCTCCTCCTCCTCTTAAACACCCTCCTCCTCCTCCTCTGGATAAACACCCTCCTCCTCCTCCTCCTCTGGATAAACACCCTCCTCCTCCTCCTCTTCCTCCTCCTCCTCTGGATAAACACCCTCCTCCTCCTCCTCCTCCTCTAGATAAACACCCTCCTCCTCCTCCTCCTCCTCTGGATAAACACCCTCCTCCTCCTCCTCCTCAGGATAAACACCCTCCTCCTCCTCTGGATAAACACCCTCCTCCTCCTCCTCATCCTCTGGATAAACACCCTCCTCCTCCTCCTCCTCCTCTGGATAAACACCCTCCTCCTCCTCCTCCTCTGGATAAACACCCTCCTCCTCCTCCTCCTCCTCCTCTGGATAAACACCCTCCTCCTCCTCCTCTGGATAAACACCCTCCTCCTCCTCTCCTCCTCCTCTGGATAAACACCCTCCTCCTCCTCCTCCTCCTCCTCCTCCTCTGGATAAACACCCTCCTACTCCTCCTCATCCTCCTCCTCTGGATAAACACCCTCCTCCTCTGGATAAACACCCTCCTCCTCCTCCTCCTCCTCCTCTTCTGGATAAACACCCTCCTCCTCCTCCTCTGGATAAACACCCTCCTCCTCCTCCTCCTCCTCTAGATAAACACCCTCCTCCTCCTCTTCCTCCTCCTCCTCCTCCTCCTCTGGATAAACACCCTCCTCCTCCTCCTCTGGATAAACACCCTCCCCGTCCTCCTCCTCTGGATAAACACCCTCCTCCTCCTCCTCCTCCTCCTCCTCTGGATAAACACCCTCCTCCTCCTCCTCCTCCTCTTCCTCTGGATAAACACCCTCCTCCTCCTCCTCCTCTGGATAAACACCCTCCACCACAACCATACAGACAACAGGGTCGAACAGAAGAATGGATTGACAGAAAAATGAAACAGATGTGGGAAAGCGAATTGACCGACAGTCTCAAAAGTGTCATAGAGTTCTCCCAATATTTTAGACAGGCGCCTCTATTTCAACCCATCCTAGACAGCCTGAGCGATATGGATCCTGGCACTGATCAATCTATTATCAAAAACAAGATCGCTCGTTTCACGAAAACTGTGATGAAAGACATTCTGACTCGTGTAGACATACCTGAAGCAGATAGTGACACTGAATCTATCTCAGCCGCCGATGATGGCGATGACGAGCAGAGCGAGCAAGAATAAAAACCTTGCTCTCGTGTTACAACCCTTCAGTTGAGATTTTGTGTTACCCACAGCAATGACACGGAAGAATCGGTAAAGGAAGGTAAAGGAAGAAGATTTGGACTTATCCATGTATTGAAAACAGGACCTGTCATTAAGTCAAAACAGATTTCTCTAAATGACAGCTCCCTGGCGTCAAAGAAACGCCTGGTCGTATACATCAGGAGACCGGTCAAGTTGGGACCTCCGGGACGCAAACATCTATAAATGTCACAAAGATGGTCGTCTCCATCAGGTGCATCTGAGTGGTGTATTTCATGTCGAGATTAAACACTTAAAACTTTTCTAAAATCATTGAACCGTCAAGGTTTTTAATCATTTTGTAAATCGTTGAAATCACTCGAACTCTACACTTGTAAAGTCAACACCCTGTGCTGTTAATAAAAGCTTCATTACAGTTTACATTTTGTTGTTGTTTTAATTCATATTTCTATGATGTCATACATATGGTCAATATGCCTCTGGAAAGCAATTATCTCTACAAGCCGATCACACGACAGTTCGCTTGTGGTTTTTTGGTTATTTTTTTTTTTAGTATCATACAGTTACTAACAAGAACTTGTCTATAGTAAAACCACACTGTTAACACTTCAATTCAACGAGAACTGTGAACCTACAGTGAGTGAGTGAGTATGGTTTTAAGCTGCTTTTTAGCAATATTCCATCAATATCATGGCGGGGGACACCAGAAATGGGCTTCACACATTGTACCCAAGTCGGGAATCGAACCCGGGTCTTCGGCGTGACGAGCGAACGCTTTAACCAATCAGCTATCCGACCGCCCCTCCGTACAGATTCACATCATAGATCTATCCAACTTCAATTCGAGGTGCTCTGACGTCAGCACTTACAAAAAAAAAGGAGCTCTTTTCAACAAATTGTCACAGGATAGGTTTTCAATAGCCTATTTAGGCTGAAATTTGATTGTTAAAACGAACAAATGTCCAGCTTGGCACTCAAGGGGTTAAACTTTTGGAACTATATGTAAATGAGAATCTTGCGTGCCCGGAGACGTTAGAAAATTGGAATCTTTGTAAAACGGTTTAGTGTTAAATATTATTGTTTAATCACGTTTGTATACACGCAACGAATAAATATTATTGATGTGAGTGTATTGTCATTTTGTTTCTTTTTTTAACATATACCCAACCTGATACAAAACAGTCAATTAACCTTGTGATATTCGCTGCAAGAGGTTTTGAGTTAAAGGTAATGAACGCTGTGATTTGACATGGTGAAATAATAGAAAAAAATATGCAATAATTGGTATCAATAAACTTAAGAAATTTTGATTTGGTAAAATACAATGTATAACACTTAGCATGGATTTTTAAAATTTGCCGACTCGCAGACGAATTCGCATTAGTCTTTTCGTTCAAAATCGAAATGGATATATTTATTAAATCCAAAAGGTATGTACGGATGTACAAGTGCTATTCGATAACTAAACTAGGGAAAGATGCATATGAAAATCATGCACATGTGTGCTGAGATGATCTCCTGACTTCTACTTACTCTTTGGACGATATTAGACATAAACACAATTAACGAAAATTATTCTTATCACTGCAAATTAACACGAATATACAATCATACTGTAAGTAGGTCAAGGGTCAGATGCATTCGGGCAGTGTTTGAAGTAAAATGCTCGAATTTCAACTCGTGAAATAGTCGTTCGTTGGTTTCTCCTGTAATTACAACTACTCTGAATAAGGCATAATAGACACATTCTTTGGAAGACATCCTCTCTCCGACTTTAATTTCTCGTGCAAAACACAGTATTCTCCCACCGAATATCATGTTTCCCACTTGATTTTGTTATAACACACAGAGGTGAAGTTTCCAGCTAACACCCCATGCTCTGAATTAATTTCCAATAATTATCAAATTGACTTCCAAGTTATCAGGCAACGACCATTCCGTTGGCTAGCTATCGCGGTATTATAATATGTAATTAGCAAACAATGGTTACATGGTCAGTTAAAACTATCATGAAATATTACACAATGATTTTGCAAATTCATGCTTTGCAGAGTTAAAGGATATGGTTGTAAATTTCACACAGGCGAATTGGTGTTTTTTCATATAATTAGTGTTGTTCTTTTACAAAATTAGATCCTGATATTCTTAGTATTCATCATGCCTTTATTGAATAGCATGTGTATAGTAACTCATACCATATGTGAACTTTCTACAACGGAGTGGAGCTGTGGTTAACCAACCCCCTCCATTCATAAGCAGGCTCACGATAAATGGCATGTGGTGACCTCAATCTCAGGAGGCTCTCTAGTCAGTATATCACAAAACAGCGACACGGACAAAACAAGGTGTTATGTGTATAACATATACCAACTCATTCGGAGTGTTGTAAAATAAACCTCACTTGTTACCATATAAGTAATATGATCTACTGTTAGATGCGTCGTCAACTGTGTACATAGTACACTAACTAAATATGGAAATAGTACTATGCCCATTGAGCGTTGTAAAGAAGGTGATCACGTGACTCCCCAGCGAATATGTACTTGGTGAAGCTTGCGTTGAATTGATCATCGGGTTATCTTCCTGACCACTGATAGAGGACACAATACACCAAACGATTAATCTTAAGGTTCTAAAAAGCTAATCATGCTAAATTCAGAATATTCTAACTTTATCTCGAGTCATAGAAATGTATCATGAGAATGGTTAACTAACACTATGCTAAGATCACCTTTTTAAAACCTTAAGATTAATCGTAACTGTTTTGTAAAAAGAGATAAAAAAAGACAATTTAAGAATACATTGATCGATGTCTGACTTTATTAAAGAGCACATAGGTAAAGGTAACTACATCACTATGTCTCTTAATTATGATGGTTCTTCAATGGGACGTCATTTGTGGTGCACACTTTTCTCGACTTGGTCTTGCTATGCTTTGTGAAAATGACTGTAGGTCCAAATATATCCTCTGAAACTCTCTTCATTTTGAAAACGGACGTCTTATCTGTCAGCAAGGTTAGAGTGTAAATGTCAGTCACTCAACACGACCGTTGAGTTTTATAACACATATGGACATAGATCACACTCTTATTCCTGGGCTGATAATCTCAGCAGACGCAGCCCCCCGAATGAGCATGGAGAAAAGGTGCAAAAAGGCGGCAAAATTCAGTCGCAATAACATTCCATTTCGCGTGCGATGTCAAGTTTTCCATATGATGATATTCTTTACTATCGAGTGTTCTTTGTTAATGTAAGTAAATTGCATCTGGTCAGTTGACCCTGTATTCATCTAATTCACCTGATACATCACTTATACATTTACACATTAATGAGTTATCTTGCATATTAATGAGGGATTGGTGACCTAAGTTTCCATATAAGGATATTCATTACTATTCATTGTTCTTTGTTAATGAATGCTCAAGTAATCTTATCTCTTAGAAGTTATCCACTAAACTACGTTATTTCACTCTATTTTTTCTCATGAAAATGATTCTGGGTATGGGTTAAACGAGTATTTTTCCATTGAAAAAAGGAAACTGAATGGACATTTTGAACTCCAAACATCTTTTAGAAAAAGAATGTAATTTTACAGTATTAAAACGTCTCAGACCAGACTGGCATACTTTGCAGTCTTCAACACACGGGTTTCGCGATACCGACTCTATATTTCTCAGAGCTGACCTCTTGGAGTCAAGACTGTTAACCCTTATTTTTTTATTTAGTTGTCATGACAACTGAATGTTAAAAGGAACTTATAAGAGGTAACACTAGAAGAGTTAAGAACTGGACATGTGGTTTCTATGGAAATTCAACTCACACCCCTCTTTGCCACATGTGACAGTCATAACTACACGAAATACATGCATCAATGGAATATGTCTAACAATGACATTCCTTTCCCCGTGAATCACATTTGAACCTCGTAGTAGCCTCTTCCATATAGGGACACTCATTACTATGCTTTGTTCTCACTTAATGAAGGACTCATTAACACATTTCCTTCGTGCATTGGAACAACAGACCTCTCATTACTCTTTCTGACCTGTGACGTCATGATTATATTTCACAATGAATGAGTTATGGCACTTATGGATCAACGTAGCCTGAGATGTGGAAGGGGACCTCATAGAACTGACTTGTAGGTCAGGCGCGAGATTCAAACCGAGGACACGTGACAGCCCGTGAGCGTTCATGGCAACGTCCGCCATCTTGTTTTTAGACACGAGTTGTTCTACGGTTAACGAATGGTCAAGTAATTAATTGCATGATTGCATCCGGTCAGTTGACCCTTAATGAATGTAATTGAATGTCGGGAGATCTTTCTACATGAACCTGTTCCTGGGCAATTTTTTTAATCCTACCACACATAGCCGGCCACCGAATGTACACAGAGAAATGTCTTCAAAGCAAAAGGTTCAAATGTTCACCACATGTTCTCGCGCCAAAATGGTCTCACAATGACATTCCATTCCGCGTGAGTCAAGACCCAACCCAACCCCGGTCGTAGTATCATGTCCATATAGGGACATTCATTACTATCCCGTGTTCTACGGTTAACGAATGATCAAGTCATTAATTGCATGATTGCATTTGGTCAGTTGACCCTTTATTAACCTAATTGACCTGTGACGTCATGCATACATTTGCATATTAATGAGTTATTCTGCATATTAATGAGGCAATGACATTGACAACACCCCACCCCCACCCCCCACCCCCAAGGTCAAGGTTATGTGACGTCATCAGTCACGTGAGGTTACTAGGTGCACTTGTGACGTCATCAAATGTGGATTTGTGGATGGGTAGTTATTAAATGTTATCTACTGATGGGCACGTGCAAGGTGGAGAAATGTACTGTTTACTGACGAGTCCCGTTTCCTACTCACACTCTGATGGGCGCGCACGTGTCTACAGACGTCGGGGTGAACGTTACACCCCCAACTGTGTGTAGCAGGTTGTCCCATTAGGGGGCGGGAGTGTCATGGTATGGGCCGGAATTCATCACGGTGGTAGGACGCCTCTCGTGCATGTGGCAGGTGCATTGACAGGTCTGCGTTACAGAGACTTGATCCTACAGCCTTACGTTCTTCCTCACGTCAACGTTCATGGCGGACAGTTCCAGCAGGACAACGCACGTGTTTGTCAGGACTTCTTACAGCAAAACAACATCCAGACATCACCTTGGCCAGCCCGGTCACCAGATATTTGTCCCCGACTGAGCATCTGTGGGACGAGTTGGATCGAGGCGTTCGCAGAAGGAATCCACCGCCTCAAACACTTCCGGCGTTTCTTGATGCACTTCAGCATGAATGGCAGCACATACAGCAGCGTGTTATTGCCAACTTGATTGCATCTATGGGTCGTCGGTGTCAAGCGGTGATTGATGCACGTGGTGGGCACAACCGATACTGACATTTTCTGTACCCCTGTGACATTAACTGTATCGTGTACGTGTGTCTGTCTAGGTGACACGATTAATGTTTTGAACATTATGTACATTGATCTTCAAACAGTGCTTCAATTATGGTTTCTGTGTCCTATTTTGAAACAATCGCATTATATTACATTTTAAAAGTCAGTGTCAAGTTTCTTTTGATGAAGAGTATATATTTTCCTTCATGTTTCTGTTATCTCTTTCCCTTCATCTTCATATCAGCTATTTTTCTTCATCTCCCTGTCATTTTTGTCCCTTCATCATCCTGTCATCTTTTTCCCTTCACCTTCCTGTCATTTCTTTACCATCATCATCCTGTCTTATTTCCCTTCATCTTCCTTTCGTCTCTTTCTCTTCATCTTCCTGTCATGTCTTTCCCTTCATCTTCCTGTCATCTTTGTCCCTTCATCTTCCTGTCATCTTTGTCCCTTCATCTTCCTGTGATCTCATTCCCTTCATCTTCCTCTCATGTCTTTCCCTTCATCTTCATGTCATCTTGTTCCCATCATCTTCCTGTCATCTTTGTCCCATCATCTTCTTGTCTTATTTCCCTTCATCTTCCTTTCGTTTCTTTCCCTTCATCTCCCTGTCATCTTTTTCTCATCATCTTCCTAACATATTTGCCCCTTCATGTTTCTGTCATCTCTTTCCCTTCATCTTCCTGTGATTTCTTTCCCTTCATCTTCTTGTCATCTTTACCTTCATCTTCCCATTACATATTTCCCTTCATCTTCCTCTCATGTCTTTCCCATCATCTTCATGTCATCTTTGTCCCTTCATCTTCCCGTGATCTCTTTCCCTTCATCTTACTGTCATATCTTTCCCTTCACCTTCCTATCATCTCTGTCCCTTTGTCTTCCTGTAATCTATCTTCCTTCTTCTTAGTCATCTTTCTTTTGATGAAGAGTATATATTTTCCTTCATGTTTCTGTTATCTCTTTTCCTTCATCTTTCTTTCATCTTTTCCCCTTCATCTTTCTGTCATCTTTCTCCCTTTATTTTTCTATCATCTCTTCATTTTCCAGTCATCTTTCCCTTCATCTTCATGTTATTTTTGTCCATTCATCTTCCTATAATATATTTTCCTTCATCTTTCTGTCATCTCTTTCCCTTCATCTTCATATCAGCTATTTTTCTTCATACATTTCTTCATTAATGCCTTTCCCTTCATCTTCCTGTCATCTTTGTCCCTTCATCTTCCTGTGATCTCATTCCCTACATCTTCCTGTCATCTTTGTCCCTTCATCTTCCTGTCATCTTTGTCCCTTCATCTTCCTGTCATCTTTGTCCCTTCATCTTCCTGTCATGTCTTTCCCTTCATCTTCCTGTCATCTTTGTCCCTTCATCTTCCTGTCATCTTTGTCCCTTCATCTTCCTGTCATCTTTGTCCCTTCATCTTCCTGTCATCTTTGTCCCTTCATCTTCCTGTCATCTGTGTCCCTTCATCTTCCTGTCATGTCTTTCCCGTCATCTTCCTGTCTTCCTTTTCCCATCATCTTCCTGTCATCTTTGTCCTTTCATCTTCCCGTCATATCTTTCCCTTCAGATTTCTGTCATCTCTTGCAATTCATCTTCCTGTCACGTCTTTCCCTTTGTCTTTCCCTTCGTCTGATGAAGGGAAAGAGATGAATATCCCGTGAGGATGCACAGTATGTCATATAAAGTTAATGTAAATTAAATATAATTTGAATTGTAAACCTATAGAAAGTGTGTTCTGTGATGTGATTGGCTAATTTTGGTCACATGACAAAATGTCAAAGGGTGAAAATGTGATTCGCATTCCCTGAAGCAAGCGACCGAATCACTGTGTAGGAATACATAATTACTCAGCATTTTTTGCATACTAATTAACAATGGATGCCATGGCTCAGCTGACTCAGGAAATTAATTTCTCGCTGCCTTCAGCAGAAGAAATATTTGCAGAAATGGATGAATCTGTTTTGCAACAACTCTTATCGTATGATTGTAAAATTCATATTTTTGTTTCACTTTAAAAGCCTATTTGGATTTTTTCACAAAACCATGATTGACACCTGTCAAAAGTCATCTGTCATCTTGCTGTGCTGGCATTTTCCTAAACAATTTTAATCATAATGGATCCATTCCACCCCTATAAATGATAAAAATTCTTTTTAACGATATGAAAATTTTATTCTATTAAAACATGAATATATTTACAGACTCTGAAGGTCTTGACAACGTCTTGAACACAGCATATGATGACGCTACGTTGCCCGGTTCAGCGTCCCGTCAGCCAGATGTTCCCCTGGCTCTTCCAAAATGTGAAGCCCCCACTGGACGAATTTGTCAAACTGATGACACCAAACTGCAACAATTAATGACAGAAACAACTGCAAAAAACACATAAAGAAGTACTAATTGGGCCGTGAAAATCTTCCGGCGTAAGATTGTTTACAATTACAGTGATGACAACAAATTAGAGGTATGGCCCTTCCCGTTTGCCAAAAAATAAAGAAAAACGACCTCAATTCCTTTTTTAAAAATAATTGCAATGAAATTCTAAATGAGATAAATTACTCTGTAATAATAAGGTGGATTACATATATATATATATATACATGAATAATATGCTAAACAAAATAAAAAAACAACAACATTACCTATAGATGCTTTCGTAAAACATACTGCAGAACGTACTGTCAATATTGAATTCTTCATGCCTAAATATTTACGAATACAAAAAAGACTAATAAACGCTAACGCTTTCGGGTCTCGAGATGAATTCCCTAGATGCAAATACTCGATAAAATCCCGGAAATAGACACACACATAGTATTTATCTTCTAAATACCTCCCGAAAAAAGAATCAATTGGACGTTTCCGACTAGATCATGAGCATGTGTCTATGTGTCAGTAATTCACTATGAACTGGTGATGATAGCAGCGACTACCCTGAAATATTCACCGCCGACAAACGTTGCCTGAAAAATAATGTTTTTGTGACAGACTAATCCCTTTCAAGCCTACTTCTGTCCTTGATTAACTTAATAAGAGATTTACAGTTAAAATGCATTGAGAACAATATAAAATATTTGCAATGAATGACAGACGGGCAGTTACAGTTCGCACATTATATTCACATTCTAGGAATTATATTAATATTAAAATACCGTAACTATTGTCTAACCATGACACCGGCGAGAAAGTGTCCATCTACTCGTATATATTTTACGCAGGAACCCAGTATAGTATTGCTCTTCCTGTGTGAATTACGCGTACATATTTTTACTGATTTACATATTTGTTTCCCGATGCATCATGAATATATACTGTCTATGTGAGTTAAAACATAGTTAAAGTTTGTTCGGACATTTTCATTTCTAACAGAAGGTATTTAATTTCTGTCAGTGGCTTTTAGAAGTTGGTGTTATGAAGTAAGGCGAGTTCTATGGATGAACAACTTCGTTATTACAATTGGTGCGACGTTTCGTCGTAGATCCTAACACCTTCAGCACTTGCTTGAAACGTCGCACCGATTGTAATAAAGAAGTTGTTCATCCATAGAACTCGCTTTACTTCAGGTATTTAATTACCAAAACTGCAATGACGGCTGTCTTTAAACTATCTGGACAAGACGATCAGGTGCTTGACATCATGAGCTTCGATCTACGTAATTGGGACAGTGTTACGTATCGAATACCAAATTGAAACAATATGTCAACCAATAAATCTGTACGTAAATACAGAATTAAAAACAAGTGGTCGTGATAGACAATCAACAAATGTATTACAAAAAATCATCATGTTGGCTAACCATCACAAATTACAGCAATGCCAATGGCACTATATTCACCCAGCGCCGGCAGCTGTTAAAGTTCCGAGATTGGCGAGGCAGGGAATCAGGGATGATGAACGATCTACACATGGTCATGGGTTGAAGTTAGTGATAAATGTGACTAGTAAACTTAAATGTATCAAAGTCATGTGACATCACTAAGCCGGGGGTACACTAGACGTGCTGGTAGCATTGTGGCAGCTAATGAAGTTATTATGAAGTAAGTATCTATTCACATCAGTATGTCTATAAATGTGTGGAAATCTGGATGATTTCCAATCAATTATTATTGAAGGATTGACTGTGTATCGAAAAACTGCTGTGCAAACTTTTGTAAGAATCCGCTACGCGGATTCATACAGTTTGCACATCGGTTTTTCGATTCACACCTCAATGAACCGAAACAAATACACAGTCAATGCTTATAATTAACTTCGACAACGTAAAACACGTTTTATCTACAATAGTTTAACCCAGAACAGTTGCAAATATCAAAACAGAGAAAAATGACGACTTTGATAAACATTCCAGGTGTAGGAATACATACAGTGGCGTGACATGAATCAGATGATCGTTTAATTTATGCACATAACTTGACGCGCCTACACAGTCAGTAACCAATCAACGGAGAGTGGGATCAAAACAATGTTTATTGAACCTGTCAATTAAGGCAAGAGGCGAAAATAACTGCAACAGTCAGACTGTAACGAACCGGAAGAAATATGTCCGAGAGAAGGCGGCTGTTTCAAATAACATGGTCATTTACTGCGTGATTCAAACATTACTTCCCTGATTACGGTAAAACAGTTGGAGAAATGCAAGTTAGAAAGAAACCCGAAGACATGAAAGTTGAACCGAGGCAAGCGGGAAAAAAACAGGCGAGCGAGCCTGCACGTTTGCTGTTTCATTCATTCTCGGCCTTCGGTTTCAAAGGGTAGTTTGGACAATGAATATGCATGAAAGTCGTTAAATGCCCTGTGCATGACGATACGCGTGAGCAGAAAGGGTGCGGTGTGCGTGGCTAATTCCGCAACAAATAGCGTATGCTCGCATTGACAACAGTAACATAGGCGTTCGGTCGGGTTTCTCGCGAATACATTGACAGAATTGAAAAGCCCGGATCCATGTGATTCAACTTGTACGAGAGACTATTTTTAACTTCACAGGCAAGGTGTCTGGACGACAATATTCTAAGCGATTACGTTGGATTACGTTTCTTCGAGAATGGGACGTCAGAATCTATTCAGGCTCATGGTAATGAGTTATACGATTGATCAAAGTGTTGTGACGTAGATGTGAGCAGATAAGGCATGCATTTTATGCACTGAGCTCATGCTCAGCTGGTGACTTTATAATCTTTGTTGGAATAAGTAAGTCGTCAGTCCTGTCGAGGAACTAGCACTTTTCTGGACAAAAAGGTATGTTAAGATTTGTGTTTATGCTGTCGCGATGTTGTTACACATGTCATCCGTATGTGAGCGGTGTTATATGTCGATATTTATTAAATAATTAAATAATACCCGTCTCATAATGAATCTATCTATGAAGATGGGGGTTTGAATAGGTCTTCAGCAACGCATGCTTGCCTAAAAGGCGACTATGCTTGTGAGAGGCGACTACGCGATCGGGTGGTCAGACTCGCTGAAATGGTAGACGCATGGCATCGTATACCAATTTCATAGACCAATGCTCACGATGTCAATCACTGGATTGTCTGGTCCAGATTCGATTATTCATAGTCCGCCGATTTGATTTAACGTAAAAGGAAAAGTGTTGTGAAATGAAGTCAGTTTAAACTATCCTGACAGATATTTAGAGTTACGTTAGATGCTCCGGTTGTACCAGCAGTGTCCGCTTCGAAGCGTATTTTGTGACATTTTGTAACATTGAGTGTGCATGAACATACACGACCAGATCAGTTAAAGTGAAAAGTTCTGATACAAACCATCCTAAACATTATCGTAAAACGCAGTGGGTTGATTACGGTTGTCTTTTCATATTCCGATGATGACCTTGTCCTTCGGTCGAAGCTGTCACTGACACAAGATTAGAGTTGAGTTTGTGGATTCTCACGTCTTCAGCATAGGGTCGTATACTTAACATACATGTAAACGTCTTTGGCGAACACTCTGATTTCCCTCTTCCAAAATGATACGGACAGGATATACATTCTGCTGATTGATCAAGGAATCCGAACCATTGTGATTGTACAGCCGGGACCCTGTCGGTGGGAGTGACCGACTGTTGGTCCAAGATTCAAAGCGCGGCGCGAATATTTACTTTTTAAGTTTTTTTACAGTTGTCCTGTGTACAATGCGCTTGCATAACTTGAAGATATTCTTTTAAAACAAACTTCAGCGTTGGTGCTGTCATATTTGCTCACACAACAGCAGGAACATGTTCTGAAGGCGTATGCATAGACATGTCAACAATGCCCATATATGGGCATATGTCAATATCCATGCGCAACAAGATTTGCAACCGGTTTCAGTTTGATCTGTTAACGAACGAAAGCTGTTATGTATTTACACTTTAATACATAGTTAACATGGGTAATAAATAAAATACCACACTCATTCTCGTAAGATACCATTATTAGGAAACGCGTGAACTTTCTAATTATGCGTGTAGTATTGTCTATTTAGTATTGTTATGGCCTTTGCGTCATGTGAATGAACTTGGTACACACTGCATTCGATAGGAAAAAAATAGGTGTCTTCGAAAACTATTGAACCAGCACAAATAAAAGCGGCAAAACCTTTCTATTTTCGTAAGATATATCTGCCAGAAGCAGAGTCGATTGTACGAGGCCAAGGTCACATGCAAAGGCAATTGTTCACCTGGACAAAAACACGGGAACGTATGGTCAAAATAATGGATTTGTGTCACTGATTTGGCAAATAAGGAAATGTCCTCCACTTGTTAACACATAGCGATAACGCTGTTTTTTTTTGTTAATGATGCAATACAGTGTTATTCTATTCTGTTTTCTACGTTTAATCATGAATATTTGTTTAGTTTTAAGTTTCCACAATAACCTGTTTTTTCCACTCGGCGAGAGGTAGACAATGTCCTTGAAATGACGTAAACACTGACGGACTTCTTCCCTCACTTTTATCGTGTCTGGCATTTTGACGTCTTGTACTTGATGTAAATCTATTGCGACGTCCTGTCATAGTGACTGACTTACTCAGGTAGTTCTTAACATACCGTTCTCATCAGATGGCGACATTATTTGAATACATGTGTTGTGTCAGGCTTCGTTAGACCGTTAACGGGTTAATACTGACGGGTCATTCGAAATGATTACGGGGCAGACTTGAATTACTACGAACCTAAAACTTGGGCTAGGGTTTTTCATACTGCGTTTTGTAGTAATCCGTGGATAACCAACCTTCCCGTGATTGTCTAGTTTTGGGTGAAGTTTAAAATTCCTTTCACAGTCAAAGTCGTTGAGTCTTTAGTCTATTGGAATAGTTTGACATTCAGACGTTGTTCTGTATTTTATTTGTCCAAATGGCGTATTTGAGGGATAGGGCCTCTGTGTTTATTTCACGTTATTTAACCCAGCTGAGACAATTCACTCATTAGACCGTTGAGTTAATTGACTCGGGTGCTAATTGGTCGCAGCTGAGTTAATTGTCTGTCTAAATACAATGTTTATTCCTAATGCAGGATATTTACCATCCCCAAACAGACACTCGAGATAACCTCTATATCCCTGACCTGTACAGTAGCCAACCAGGACTAAATGATAAGATATCCCTGACCCGTACAGTAGCCATCAAGGACTACATGATAACATATCTGTGACCTGTACAGTAGCCATCTCTTTCCCTCCTTCTCTCCCTCTCTCTCCTTTGTCTCTCTCACCCTCTCTTCCTCTTTCTTTAACTGTCCCCTCTCTCTATCTCTCCCTCTCTTGCCTTCTCTCTCTCTCTCAGTTCCTCCTCCTCTCTCTCCACTCTTTCCTTCTCTCTCTCACACCCCCTCTTTCTCTCTCTTTAGCTTCCCCCTCTCTCTCTCTCTAACTCTCTCTATCTATCTCTCTTCCCCTCTCTCTCTATCTCTCCCTCTCTCTTCTCTGTGCCCCTCTATTTACTTCTCTCTCTCACAACCTCTATTTCTATCGTTTTAACTCTCCCATATCTCTCTTTCTCCCTCTCTCTATCTTCCCCTCTAACTGTCTCTATCTCTATCTCTCTGTCACCCTTCTCTCTATCTCCCCTTTCTCTCTCTCCGTTGTCTCCCTCGCCGTCTCTTTCTCTCTTTTTAACTCCCCCCTCTCTCTCTACCCCTCCCTCACTCTTCTCTCTCTCCTCTCCCTCTCTTTCCTTATCTCTCTTTCTCTGTGTCTCTCTCTATGTCCCCCTCCTTTATCTCCCCAACCTCTTTTTTTCTCTCTTTACCTCTCCCCTCTCTCTCTCTTATTTCTCTCTCTCTCCCTATCTCTCTCCTTTGTCTCTCTCGACCTCTCTTTCTCTCTCCTTAATTCTCCCCTCTCTATATATCTTTCTCTAGTTCTCCCTCTCTTTCCTTCTATCTCTCTCCCCTCCCCCCCTTCTCTCGGTCTCCCTCACCCTCTCTTTCTCTCTCTCATACTCTCCCCATCCTCTCTCTCTTTCCCTTTCTCTATCTCTCCCTCTCTTTCCTTCTATCTCTCCCACCCTCTCTTTCTCTCTCCTTAATTCTCCCCTCTCTATACCTCTTTCTCTATTTCTCCCTCTCGTTCCTTCTATCTCTCTTTCCCCCCGTCTCCCTCACCCTCTCTTTCTCTCTCTCATACTCTCCCCATCCTCTATCTATTTCCCTTTCTCTATCTCTCCCTCTCTTTCCTTCTATCTCTCCCACCCTCTCTTTCTCTCTCCTTAATTCTCCCCTCTCTATACCTCTTTCTCTATTTCTCCCTCTCGTTCCTTCTATCTCTCTTTCCCCCCCGTCTCCCTCACCCTCTCTTTCTCTCTCTCATACTCTCCCCATCCTCTATCTATTTCCCTTTCTCTATCTCTCCCTCTCTTTCCTTCTATCTCTCCCACCCTCTCTTTCTCTCTCCTTAATTCTCCCCTCTCTATACCTCTTTCTCTATTTCTCCCTCTCGTTCCTTCTATCTCTCTTTTCCCCCCGTCTCCCTCACCCTCTCTTTCTCTCTCTCATACTCTCCCCATCCTCTATCTATTTCCCTTTCTCTATCTCTCCCTCTCTTTCCTTCTATCTCTCTCTTTCTCATTCTCTCTCTTTCTATCTCTATCTCTCCCTCTCTATCCTTCTCACTCTCTCTTTCCTTTTCTCTCTGTGTCTCCCTCACCCTCTCATTCTCCCTCTTTAACTCTCCCCTCTCTTCCCCCCTCTCTCCCTCATCCTCTCTTTCTCTCTCTCATCCTCTCCCCACCCGCTCTCTCTCTTTCTTCCTCTCTCTCTCTTTCCCTCTCTCTGTCTCCCTCGCCCTCTCTTTCTCCCTCTCTAACTTCTCCTCTCTCTCTTTTTCACCGTCTCTCTCTATATCTCCCTCTCTCTCTTCTCTCTCTCCGTATCCCTCTCTTTCCTTCTCTCTCTCTCTCTCTCTCTCTCTCTTTCTCTCTCTCTCACCTCTCTACCTCTCTCTCTGTAACTCACTCATCTATCTCTTTCCCCCACTTTCTCTATCTCTCCCTACTCCATCTCTCTCCTTTGTGTCCCTCACCCTAACTTTCTCTCTCTTTAACTCTCCCCTCTCTCTCTTCCCCTCCTTCTTTCTCTATCTCCCCTTTCTTTCTCTCTCTCTCTCTCTTTCCCCCTCTCTCTCTCTTTCCCCAGATTTCTCTCTCTCTCCCCCCCCCTCTCTTTCCTTATCTGTCTCTCTTTCTCTCTCTCTCGCTCTTCAGGAATTAAGAGACTGATATTATGAGTGTTTGATATCTTTAAGTCATATAACATATCAAAAATCGAATGTTGGTTCTCAGCAAGTATTTGGAAGATATCAGTAATTGCAGATACCTATAATTATACGTATTTGAGATACCTGTAATTCACTTCAACATGAATAATTCCGTGTAGTCTTTATTTGCCTGGTTGAAAATGATATTATCCTGGCAATGTGAGCGTTTTGTGTACATGTAAAGCATGGTAGTTCGCATGGTGGCAGTAAATTAATACATATCACGTGTCTTATGTTGACAGATGAAGTCTTCCATCAGCAGACTTGTCCGTGTCCTCTACGTCCTGGCAAACCTCACAAAGCATGTCGCAGACAGTAGGTTTCTATTTTTGTTTATATGATGGTATAACTAATTTATGGCAAATCACGAAATCACATTTTTTCCCCGCCGTGATGTTGCTGGAATATTGTCATAGGCGGCGTAAAGCCCAACTCACTCACGCACTTACCATGCATTGCTTTATCTTGTTCCCTCATCCTGCATGTGACTAGTTTCACCTTGTTCGTATTTCGATTACGACGAGAACGTTGTTTTTGCCTGCACGGGAAAAGCAACAAAACAACCATCTCACAAAGGTCGCACAGGTTTTTGTTATTGTATTTTCTTTAATGCATCAATACTTTGGCAAAATTTTATTTTGTCTGATTTGAACTGTTATACTATCATCAATTTGCATGCGCAGCAGGCGTTTCGATTACCGAATGCAAAACTGTAGCCATATTTCCAATCGATTGACAAAATATGATACAAAAATCATCCCTAAAACATTCGACACAACAGGCTTATGTTCTTGCTATATAGACGGTCCCCGCTACGGCTGCAGAATAAGTATATTATGGGGTTATAATTTCAGACTTTTATTGTAAATATGACATATTATTCTGATGCCATACATTACCTGGCTCTCAAAATACCTTCTTGTATGGCCAAGACGTCTAACGCACTGCAATTCGCTGTCTAGAGTTGCATCCCCTAGGCGTGCCAGAAACCTATGATGTGGATTCTAGTCCCAGATTCGCCCTGAGTGTGTTTCTCTGTTTGTGAGGTCTAAAAGCGTGCTCGTGGATTTTACTAAAGTAGTAAACTGGTATTAAGAACTGCCTCACTTATGCTTTCCTCCCACGTTAGACTGATAACCGTGATATAACTGAAATACTGTTCAAATATTGTTATTTTGTTGATTCGACATGAATCTGTGGAAATTATTACCATTGGTTCAAATTTAAATGAAACGCATGCAAAGTATTTCACGGAGGAGATTAAATGATATTACAGTGATGGTCATGTACTATCTATAGGCAGTAAATCCATATACTTACTGAGGATATCATCGACACTATCCAGTTTGATATGACGTCTTTGAATTTAACGTCGTTGCTGGCATTTCAAACTGGACTCTTGTTTCAAGATCATTGACACATCCGCAGAAATACGCCTCGGTACAGTACTGTCCCATTATATGTACGCTTTGTACGTTTGACCATCACTATTTCAATGAAACTTTATTGTAGCTTTGGAGACGAGAAATTTCTATCGCGCAGAAATTCAAAATACGCCATATAGCTCTGTGAAAGGAGCCCAAAATATTTATTTTTCTTGGAAATCCAGCATTTCCTTTTTGATAAAACCTGCAGACAAATTATTTATTTATTATTTTTGGAGGAGAGATAATTTTGGGAAGGTATTTAGATGTTTATGGAGTTAGCGGATAATGCAACTTGTGTACATCCTTCTGTCCGTAACTCTAGAATCGAAACAGCATATTCAAGTCACTTTTTAAGAACAATTCAACAATACTAACTTCACAGATTGCTATTGTCATTGAAATGCACACAAAAACTGTAGCCACACCCGATTATCAGCCAATCATTAGTCCGCTAGCGGATGGGGCTTTTTATTCAAGGTTTTATAGAAACGCGTAGGCAAACGAAATTGCATATGTAGTCAATCAAATGCTATGAAATCAATACATAAATACAGGCACTATATTAGCGGTGTAACAACCCGAACATAACGGTTCAGAACATTTGAATGTATACACTCAAACATTTGTCTTCATTGTCAATAAGTGACGTTAAACGTAAAGTCACTCACACTCATTATACATTAGTGAGATTTAAACTTTAACTCACTCACACTCATCATACATAAGTGACGTTAAACGTTAACTCTCTAATACTCATAACAAATTAATGACGTTGAACTTCATCTACTCACACTCATTATGCATAAGTGACGTTAAACGTTAATTCTCTCAAACTCATCATACATTAGTCACGTTACACTTTTAATCCCTCACACACATTATACATAAGTGACATTAAAAGGTAACTAACTCACACTCACACTCACACTCATTATACATAAATGACGTTACACATTTACTCATTCATACTCATTATACATTAGTGACGTTAAACTTGAACTCACTCACACTTATTATACATTAGTGACGTTAAACTTGAACTCACTCACACTCATCACGCATTATGCATTAGTGACGTTAAACTTTAACTCCCTCACACTTATTATACATTATTGACTTGAAACTCTAAATCACTAACACTCATTTAACATAAGTGACGTTAAACTTTAATTCATTAACACTTATTATACATTAGTGACGTTAAACTTTAACTCACTCACACTCATCATACACAACTGACGTTAAACGTTAACACACTCATACTCATTCTACATTACTGATGTTAAACGTTAACTAACTCACACTCATTATACATTAGTGAAGTTTAACTTCAATTTAATCACACTCATTATATATAAGTGACGTTAAACGTTAACTCACTCACACCCATTATAGAAAAGTGACGTTAAACTTTAACTCACTCACACTCATTATACATTAGTGACGTTAGACTTTAACTGACTCGCACTCATTATACATAAGTGACGTCAAACGTAAACTCACTCATACTCAATATGCATTAGTGACGTTAATAGTTAACTCATATACATTATATATTAGTGACTTTAAATTTCATCTGCTCACACTCATTATACATTAATGACGTTAAACTTTAACTCACTCAAAACTCATTATACATAAGTGACGTGTAACCTTATCTATTCACACACATTATACATCAGTGAGGTTAACCTTAAACTCACTCACAATCATTATACATTAGTGAGATTAAACTTAAACTTACGCACACTCATTATGCGTAGGTAACGTTAATCTTTACCTCACTCACACTCATTATACAATAGTGACGTTAAACGTAAAATCGCTCACACACATTATACAATAGTGACGTTAAACGTAATCTCACTCACACGCATTATACCTTAGTGACGTTAAACTTTAACTCACTCACACTCATTATAGATAAGTGACGTTAAACTTAAACTCACTCACATACATTATACATTGGTGACGTTAAACTTAAACTCACTCACACTCATTATACATTAGTGAGATTAAACTTAAACTTACGCACACTCATTATGCGTAGGTAACGTTAATCTTTACCTCACTCACACTCATTATACAATAGTGACGTTAAACGTAAAATCGCTCACACACATTATACAATAGTGACGTTAAACGTAATCTCACTCACACGCATTATACCTTAGTGACGTTAAACTTTAACTCACTCACACTCATTATAGATAAGTGACGTTAAACTTAAACTCACTCACATACATTATACATTGGTGACGTTAAACTTAAACTCACTCACACTCATTATATATAAGCAGCGTTAAACGTTAACTCACTCACACTCATTATAGATAAGTGACGTTAAAATCAAACTCACTCACGCACATTATAATTTAGTGATGTTAAATTGAAACTGACTCACACTCATTATACACAACTGACGTTAAACTGACGTTAAACGTTAACTCTCTCACACTCATTTTACATTGGTGACGCTAAACTTAAACTCAATCACATTCTTTATACATTAGTGACGTTAAACTTAAACTCACTCGCACTCATCATCCATAAGTGACGTTAAACGTTAACTCTCTTATACTCATTATACATTAGTGACATTAAACTTTAACTCACTCATACTCAGTGTAGATAAGTGATGTTCAAACTTAAAGTCACTCACATACATTATACATTAGTGACGTTAAACTTAAACTCACTCACACTCATTATACATAAGCAACGTTAAACGTTAACCCACATACATTATACATTAGTGACGTTAAAATTTAACTCATTCACACTCATTATTAGTGATGTTAACATTAAACTCACTCACATACATTATACATTAGTGACGTTGAACTTTAGCTCACTCACACATTATAATTTAGTGACGTTTAACTTTAACTCATTCACACTCATTATAAATTAGTGATGTTAACATTAAACTCACTCTCACTCATTATACATTAGTGACGTTAAACTTTAAATCAGACACTCATTACAGATAAATGATGTTAAACGTTAACTCACTCACACTCATTATTCATTAATGACGTTAAAGTTTATCTACTCACACACATTATACATCAGTGACGTTAAACTTAAAGCTAATCACACTCATTATACATAAGTAAAGTTAAACATTTACTCACTCACACACATTATACATAAGTGACGTTAAACTTATACTCACTCACACAAATTATACATTAGTGACGTTAAACTTTATCTACTCACACTCCTTATACAATAGTGACGTTAAACGTTAACTCACACACACTCATTATACATTGGTGATATTAAAATAAACTCAATCACACTCCTTATACAATAGTGACGTTAAACGTTAACACACTTACACTCAGTATACATGATATATACATATTTATTTCCATGAAGTGGAGGGATTGGCAAACACTCAAATTTTGCTTATCTGAATGCCTCTCTCAAACATGATACATGTACAAATAGCAATGTATTGATAGTGACATGAGAAATAGCGTACATTGTATAATTGGCATTTAAGGTAAATATTATTCTGTAAGTGTTTAATTACTGGATAATTTTCCATAACTACAGTTACATTATTATTTACATTCAGCACAACACCATCGCAGTATCATATAGCAAAGCCATCATCTCAGACAAAATCTCTAAATCAGCAAGAAGATAGAATAAAACTGTGCACCGATTTCAAAATTTCAAGATTTGTTATTGTCGTTACATTTGAATTACCATTTAGAATTGAATTTAAATCGTAGCTTTTTACGAAATAATACACGTTTTGCCTTACTGTACTGTTTAAGGGACACGTAAGAAAGAAATGAAGTGCATCTTCCGTATGATAGCCACAACAACATCTTGGGCTGTCGGATATAAATCTGTCAAAATTATCGGCGTTTAGATCACTGCAGCCAAGCCTGAGATGAGAGTGTATACCTGACAGAATCTTGATCCATAACTTGTATCAAAGTGTATACCATTCATATCATTGGTTTTTATAAAATTTTGAAACTTCCTAAGCTACTGGCATTGGTTTATTCAATAGGTAGTGAGTTCAAAATATTAACTGCATCTGGAATAAATGATTTGGCATAATTATTTGATTTACACTTTGTGGTTTGCAGCTGTGAGCAGTTTCTCAAATTAAAATCACTTGCATCAGACACTCTCTTTGGAACTAAGGATGAGAGATAGTCCGGTACTAGATTGTTAACCATTTTATAAAACATATTTAAAATTTTGAAAATGCCTTCTTTCTTTTTAGAATGACGTAAGATTTGTTTCTTTATAAAGTTTACCGTGAATTGTGCCACGAACAGCCCCACAAATAGTTCTGAGTGCATCTAGATTTAATTTTTCAAGTAGTAACGCCTGTTCATTTGTGCAGTTGTCCCATATGTGGCAACAATAATCAAATATCGGTAATATGAAAGATTTATGCATAGTTTCCAATTTTTTTCTATTTAAACGATACTTGAAACTCCTGAGACAGTTAATCATTGGACTGACTTTCTTGACTAGGCTATCAATGTGATCGTTCCACATACAATCTTCTTGGAGAGTAAGTCCTAGATGTTTATGAGAATGAACTTCCTGAACAGTAGTGTAACTTATTTTCAAAACAGGCTTTACATTTCGAAGAATATTCCGGGAAAATTGGATAGATACTGTTTTATTAGGATTGAAATCGACCTGCCAGTTTTCTGCTAAAGAGGATATTCTACTTAGATCATTATTCAGACAATGTGCTGCTGTATTCGGGTCATTTACCACGACATATATTACTATAAATATCGTCTATAATGTCGTTTATTAAAATTAAAACAGTAGCGATTCTAAAACCGACCCTTGTTGAACTCCGGCCGTAACTGGCCGTAAGTCTGAACTATACCCATTGATAACAACCCGTTGGCATCTATGTTTGAGGTAGCTTTCAAACCATCTCAATAATTTTCCTTCACTACCATAGGATAATGCCTTTGTGCCAGACTTTATCAAAGGCCTTACTAATGTCGGAAGAGACTGCTCTGATTTCCTTGATTTATCCAATTCTCTAGCAATAAAATCATATAAGTAAGTCAGCTGGTTAGCGGTAGAATCTCCTGGCATGAAACCTGATTGAAGATTTGTAAATAAATTATTATCTTATAAGTAATTAAAAACATATTTGAAAACGCATTTTTCGAATATTGTAGCCACACAACACGTGAGAGCTATAGGGCTACAACTACTTCATTCATTAATATTACCTTTCTTATAAATAAGCACAACGGAAGCTTCTCTCCAACTTACCAGAAAAGTAGACTTATCCAGGGATACATTAAACAATTTACCTAGTGGATACGATATCGCTGAAGCACTTAATTTCAATAATCTATTGCCGATACCGCCGGGCCCTGTTGCTTTAGTTACAGTAACAGACAGGAGAACATCTTGAACTTCCTTTGTTGTTAGAATGATAGTAGAGACCGATTCTTCTGTTTTAAGCTTAATATAAGGGAGAGTTTTATCAGGATATTTAACAGATGCCTGCTCAGAGAAATAATTGTTCATCACATTTGCAATATCTCTTGTATCATCATATAGTATATCGTGGTAATTAATGGTAGGACATTTTGTATTACTGGTGCCTCTCAGATATTTTTTAACAAGCCGCCACCATACTTTTTCACCGTACGCATCATTAATATTATTATCAGTCTTGAGTACATATTTTATCATTGGAGTGCGAACATGGGAGAAAGCATGGTTTCTTATTTGACGAAATTTAGTCCAGTCAGAATCTAAGTTACGCTTTTTAGCAACCTTATGAATTCTGTTACGTTTCCTGATCAATCGACGTATCTCACTAGTGATCCATAGTGGATCATTAGGTCTAATCGTTACACATTTGTTAGGAATATGATTATTACATACGTCAATAATTGTACGGGTAAAAAATTCTGCCATAACGTCAACATTTCTGGATGAAAACAAATGATCCCACTTTGCCTCAGTTAAGCTATCAATATTTTTTTCATTATCAGCCATGTTGTAATTATAGATTTTTCTTTTAAAAGTTGCATTGCTAGGTATGTTTGCCTTATTTTTTACGAATATAGGACAATGATCACTGCAAATAGGATCGGATACACCCGAACTCCACACACTGTCTGCATCAGTTACGAACAGTAAAACAATCAGAGTTCTGGAGGTAGGTGTGTAATCCTGGTGGGCTCAGTTATAATTTGGGTCATCCCATATATTGCTTGTAAAGGATCTATTTTACTCTTATTTTCCCTAAGAATATCTAGATTAAAGTCCCCAGCTACAATAGTTGGTATATTCAAATCTATAAATATCAACTGACTGATCTATCAACTCCCAGTAAGCCTCGCTTTTATCTGCCCTATAGAATGTCCCTACTACGTATTTACTGGTCTTGCATCTTACCTGTACCCATATGCTTCGAGGTCATTTACGCACAGATGATCCCTGTTTTTAACATATCAATTGTTTTTTTACATATACAGCTACACACCTGCCTCGACTTGGTCGATCTTTTCTAATTGGCAAATGAAAACCTGGAATTGAAATATCAACAATAGGCATGCCGTCATGCAGCCAAGTTTCGGTTAAGCAAATAATATCGTATGAATGAAATTCAGTGCAGAGTAGATTTACCTTGTCCTTTAAACTCCTTACATTTAGATTAACAATCTTTAAATTATCATATTTTACTGGCCCATGGTTTGGGTGAACATCCCCGCAACATAAGAGAAGTATCACTACTATAGTAGACGTTCTCAGCTTATAGATACAACAGGAAGAGAGAAACAGCAAGTACTTTGTAAATTTGCAAGATGCCTTGCTATGATGACTAGAAGCAATTAATCCGACCGCCAGTCTATAATGCGTTATATCTACCGGCATCTTTTTTTAACAGAATATATTTGTTTTCTATAGAGGTAGGCGGGGAGGTTACGCGCGAAGTATAAATTTGCAATGCTGAAGTGCACTATATATAACCAAAAACTGGCAACAGAAAGCTGAATGAAAACTACAGAGAGAAAGAATGTCACAACACTCACTCACAACACACAATGCACTTTCGAAACATAAACAAAATCTATATACATCACCCGAAATTGTCGGTTGTAGAAAAGTAATAAAAAAGCAGATTAATTGGGTAACAATAAGAAGAAAGGATAAAATCAAAGTCACCATAGTTTGGTGTAGAGTAATGAGAAACTAACTGAGAGAGGGAAATAATATAAAATATGTTTTCATAACAGATAATGTGAACGGAAGTAGTAGGTTCTGGCACACCTGGGTTAATTGCACGGCCTTGGCACGTGCACATGGACTGACTACTGTGTGTCGCACACCCGGCTAATTTGCACGGACTCGGCACGTGCATATGAAATGAACGAGCCACAACGATCAAAATTAGCCTTCTAACAGGTTGGGATATCCTTCAAATATCAAGGAATATGCACCAAATTAAAGATTAAGGACATGATGGAGCAAATGTTCAGGCGGACCATATCCAGGTAAGTTAAGAGTTAATCTGCTAATAAGACCAGAATACTAGGAATTATGCAATGCTCTGCGTTTGAAGATACACATGGCCCTTGTAGTATGATATGGGTTGACGACGCACATTGTATACATAGTTAATCATGCATAGCTGTACCGAGTAAGAAGGGCTAGTGAAGGGCAATAACGACACATACCGAGAAGTAGCCCACTTGTACCAACTGCCATAACGCATAAGCCATGTGAGTGTCATATAGGTGGGTCCCATCCGCACACAATGTTGACCTATACATTCAAGCACAATGGTAAGAACACAATGTACATTGTAATATATCAACGTTGATATTAAAGGTCACATATCACACGTTCGAGTATGATGGCAAACTCACAGTATATATTGTAATATATAAACGTTGATTTTATATGTCACCATGTCACCATATCACACGTTCGAGTATAATGGTAGACGCACAATATACGTTGTAATATATCAACGTTGATTTTATAGGTAACACATCACACGTTCGAGTTTGATGGTAAACTCACAATATACATTGTAATATATCAACGTTGATTTTATAGTTAACATGTCACACGTTCGAGTACAATGGTAGTCTCACAGTATACATCGTAATATATAAACGTTGATATTCTAGGTCAACAGTTTGTTGTATGGGGTCATCCCGTCACATACTCATTGTCACTCAGTGTCACACATGTTATTCCATGTCACACAATGTCACACATTGTCATACTATGTCACACAATATTAGCCGCTGGCCTATGTGTAAGTGATATCGTGAATGGCATGGCATGGAAAGGCACTCAACTAAGTCAGTTCCAATGAGTATTTATACACCCTGACATCCTGCTACGCACATACATATGTCAGAATCCCTGTATCATGAGTTCAGGCATTTACTTCCAATGGCTAAAATAATCATTGTTTACGAAGACTACATGCACATTAGCCATTTTCAGTGATTTTGATAACCCATATTTATACTTGAAAATGGTACGAGTTTGATTTGACAACAGGCAATCACATCATAGCATCATCATTATCGTCGTCGTCGGCATCGGTGTAGTATTCCGGTGGTCCTGTGTTTCCCTGTGTGAGTTTGAACCGCATATTAAGTTTGAGTGATTGGGTTAAAGTAGTGAGTTGGGACCTCCTGGTGATTAGGACTACTTTATCGTCAAGTTTCTCCACACATATCACTCCGTCACGGACCTATGTTCCAGATAAGCGTTTGTCAGCTACAAGCTTACGGATTTCTGCAGCTACACTCGTTCGCTCGTGGGTTAGATCATCATGAATGAAAACCTTTGGTTGTCGACCCTTCAGTTTAGATCGCGTTTTGTCTGATAAGAGACGAACTTGACCAAGATTGGGCGAGGCTTTTCGTTGAATTTGGCAGGGTCACCAGTTCTATGAGAACGGTCGATGTCTCGAAGATCAACCTTAACACCGAGATCTCTAAATCCGTTTTGCACTATAGTGTCTGTATGTTCACCATGCTTCTGTGGTATGCAGGACACTCTGATGTTGTTACGTCGACCATATTGGTACAGTTCATCAATTTGAGCGTCTTTTGATGTCATCCACTGGGTCAGATCAGTTACTTTTTCTTCGAGATCTTTAACTTTGCTTTTACTCTGAACGTATTTCTCACACATTAATTGAAATTTGTCATCATGACTTGCGTTAATCTCCGGTAGCAGTATGGTGACTAAAGCTTGACCCAGCTTTGATAATAGTTCAGGTGAGCTGAATTAATGCGAGGTTTGAGATCACCTGACATCACTGGAGTGTCCAGGTCGGGAGCGTTATACAGGAAAACAGAACTGTCACAAATGTTTTCAAGAAAAACAGAACTTTCAGACAGTGATCTGGCACGAGTCTGTCACTTCAATTTGGGGCGAGTCGGGCGAACTACGTCGACGTTTTGTTGGGTATGGGGAGTCTGACATCAATGTTATTATTCACACGTTTTCACAGTAATGTCATGGTGTAGATATGATATTTAGTTGATAATACCATTAGAATGATGATCAGTGTATTCAAATAGTACTCACTTTGACGTGTTCAATATGGCCTCCCATCCGAATGTCACAATGACAAACACAATCCAGTTTCTTATCCCAATACAGTATGCCATCCAAGTGATAATCCACCTTCATCCGATATTTATATCAATAACTGTTGAATTATTTATTATCCCCTCTCACTTTTTGGAGGTTTAAGCTTTTTTTTTCACATTCTCTTGTGACAGCTCAGACAGCCACGTCCGTTCACCTTCCCAGCATGCCACACTCAGTATACATAAGTGACGTTAAACTTAAACTCCCACACACTCATTTTACATTAGTGACGTTAAACTTTAAATCACACACTCATTATAGATAAATGAGGCTTAACTTAAACTTTAACTCACTCACACTCATCATACATAAGTGACGTTAATCTTTATCTACTCAAACACATTATACATTAGTGACGTTAACCTTTAACTCATTCCCACTCATTTAACATTAGTGACGTTAACCTTTAACTCACTCACACTCATTATAAATTAGTGACGTTAACCTTTAACTCACTCACACTCATTATACATTAGTGACGTTAACCTTTAACTCACTCACACTCATTATAAATTAGTGACGTTCAACTTAAACTCATTCACACTAGCTATACATTAGTGACGTTAAACTGAAACTCGCTCACATTCATTATACATTAGTGACGTTAACCTTCAAGTCATTGCCACTCATTTAACATTAGTGACGTTAACCTTTAACTCATTCACACTGGCTATACATTAGTGACGTTAAACATTAACTCATTCACACTAGCTATACATTAGTGACGTTAAACTGAAACTCACTCACATTCATTATACATTAGTGGCGTTAACCTTCAAGTCATTGCCACTGATTTTACATTAGTGACGTTAACCTTTTACCCACTCACACTAATTATACATAATTGACTTGACACTTTAAATCACTCACACTCATCACGCATTATGCATTAGTGACGTTGAACTTTAACTCACTCACACTTATTATACATTATTGACTTGAAACACTCACACTCATTTTACATAAGTGACGTTAAACTTTAATTCACAAACACTTAGTATACATTAGTGACGTTAAACTTTAAATCACTCACACTCATTATACATTAGTGAAGTTCAACTTTAAATCACTCACACTAATTATACATTCGTGACGTTAGACTTCATTTAATCACACTCATTATATATTAGTGACGTTAAACGTTAACTCACTCACACTCATTATACATTAGTGACGTTAAACTTAAACTGACTCGCACTCATGATGCATAAGTGACCTTAAACGTTAACTCTCTCACATTCATTATACATTAGTGACGTTAACCTTTAAGTCATTGCCACTGATTTTACATTAATGACGTTAACCTTTCACTCACTCACACTTAGTATGCATTAGTGACGTTCACCTTTAACTCACCCACACTCATTATACATTAGTGACGTTTACCTTTAACTCACTCACACTCATTATACATTAGTGACGTTAACCTTTAACTCACTCGCACTCATTATACATAAGTATCGTTAAACTTTAGCCCACTCACACTAATTATACATAAGTGACGTTAAACTTTATCTATTCATACTTATTATACATAAGTGACTTTAAACGTTAACTCACTCACACCCATTATAGATCAGTGACGTTAAACTTATGCTCACTCACACTCATTATATATAAGTGACGTTAAACTTTATCTATTCATACTTATTATACATAAGTGACTTTAAACGTTAACTCACTCACACCCATTATAGATCAGTGACGTTAAACTTATGCTCACTCACACTCATTATATATAAGTGACGTCAAATGTAAACTCACTCACACACATTATACATTAGTGACGTTAAACGCTAACTCACTCATACTCAATATGCATTAGTGACGTTATTAGTTAACTCATATACATTATATATTAGTGACTTTAAATTTCATCTTCTCACACTCATTATACATTAATGACGTTAAACTTTAACTCACTCAAACTCATTATACATAAGTGACGTAAAACCCTATCTATTCACGCTTATTATACATTAGTGACGTTAAACGTAAACTCACTCACACTCATTATACATTAGTGACGTTAAAATTAAACTTATTCACACTCATTATGCGTAGGTAACGTTAACCTCTACCTCACTCACACTCATTATACATTAGTGACGTTAAACGTAAAATCACTCACACACATTATACAATAGTGACGTTAAACGTAAACTCACTCACACTCATTATACATAAGAGACGTTAAATGTTAACTTACTAACACACTCAATACATTAGTGATGTTAAATGTCAACTCATTCACACTCAATATACATTAATGACGGTAAACGTTAAGTCACTCACACTTATACATTACTGGCATCACATGAGGCATTCAAGTGACCAGCTGTCCGTGTTTATGTTGTTATATTCCTGTTCCTTCTCACAGGTACGGTTGAGATCCAGTGCCCCGTGGAATCCTACCTGAATGAGACTACTAGTCTGACCTGCTCTACATCTCAAGCCTACTCTAACATCATTTACAAGGCTCCAACTGGGAACAGTCCACAGTGTTCACAAACGGGCTGCACACCTGTCAGCGGATTCCAGGCAGATATTATAAACTCATCTTGCACTCAACTAACGATACTGAGCGTACAACAGAGACATGCAGGACAATGGGGATGTGCTGATGGCGACAATAACTTTGAGTATAGCAAGCTTGTTGTTGCTGAAAGTAAGTACTTTGCAAGGTTTATGTTTATTTTGGGGTGAACGAATGACCGTGACATTTTTCAAAATGTACAAATTGCGTTCAAATACATCTAATTTTTCAGGATGAACTCATCATTCAGCATAACCAGGGAGACATGGTCAGTTCATCTACATGATGCGATACCCCTGATATGTACAGTTTGTTTGTTTGTTTGTTGTTTAACGCCGCACTCAGCAATAATCCAGCTGTATGGCGGCGGTCTGTAAATAATCGAGTCTGGACCAGAAAATGTAGTGATTGACATCCTGAGCATCGATCATAGTCGCTTTTTACGGCAAGTATCCAGGACTACTATAGTTCTGCAGCTTTTATATTCTCACTTATTGTCGGGAGCGTTCAGGAGCCACCGTGTACACACCTAGAAACGTCACCGCTTCTACAGAAGTAAATATGACACAAACAGACTTTTCGTATGTAAGACTGGAATTTATCAGCTCACATAGTACGCTTTTTACCTGTGGTGGCGTTACGAAAATTGGTGAGTTCAGAAGATTATTTTACTCAACGAAAAAAATATTCCTCCATGTATGAGTATATTCTTCTGTCACGTGCTAAAAATAAGAAGCAGTACATAGGCTGTGACATACTATTGTCATATTCCATCCACATATTCAGCCTGTACATTTTCAGTTAATAAGAAGGTCATGATGTTTGTTATATGCGATATGACCTAGAGTACAGAAAAACCAATACGCTATTTTCCTATGTCGCTTGCTGTACATATATTTTCATTAAAATAGATGTTAAAGGCATCGCATAATAAATACTGTGCCACAGAATCCAAAAACTGTGACCTAAATTTGTGTGTGCGGTGTATTTAAAATATTAGAAACGTATTATGGACCTAATCTCATCTGGGCCCACAGTGTACAGTCACATGGCCTGCCGTTTCAAATAACTCTGTGAACAGTTGAACCTGAGAATTAGACCGTTGAAAATGTCAAAATATATAATTTCTTAAAGTGTCATTCTACGTACCTAAGTTTAATAGGCCCTTTACTGAGTAGTACCTCTTTGGATACCGAAAAGCCGAAGTTTTCGACGTGTATCGGAGTCGCCATTCTTTTTACAAATGGACGTGTACATACCACGTGATTTCATAGGCGTTTTGATTGGCTGCGTTCATACAATTTGTCGTATGCAAATAGAGCATGTACTTTTTTGTACCACTCGCGTTCAACAAGTGGCATACCATGTGTTGTATGCAACAAATTGTATAAAACTAGTTGTAAAGTGTGAACGTCCGATAACATTCCTACCAGAGAGTTTTATGTTAGATTGTTATGTATCATAATTTTCAGAGAAGACAACATGCCTCATAACCGTTGACAGCTCTCCAGTTCTGCATGAGAAGATATCACTGACAGTAACCATCCAGAACTACTATTGCTCTACAGCTTCCAACGTTTCACTCCGTGTCGGGTGCGTTTCGGAGACACTGCATACAGCTCTACATGTGCCTCAATCTATAAGTATCGCCTCTACCAAAAAAATAAATATGACAAAAGCACACTTTGGGAATGTACAACTGGAATTAATCTGCCAAAAGAGTAGGACTATTTCCTGTGAAGGCGTTACATCTTTCCATGGCCGTAAGTACAGTGAGTGAGTGTGTAAGTGAGTTTGATTTTACGCCGCTTTTAGCAATAGTGCAGCAATATCACGGCGGGGGACACCAGAAATGGGCTTCACACATTGTATTCATGTCGGTAATCGAACCCGCGTCTTCGACGTGACGAGCGAACGCTTTAACCACAAGACTACTCTACCGCCCCCATAGGTACAGAATGACCATCTGCCAGACCAACATTCTAACACGATTGTTTGTTCTGATTCATAAGTTATAATAGTTTCAATATCTATCGTCTAAGAGAAAGTCCCGAGACGTGTAATTCAGAGAGAATGCATACAGTTCAATACAATTTGGTCACACACATATTGCACGTACTACATTCATTTCATAAACATGCAGGCATATCTTTCCATTAAAATAGATGTTAAAGGCATCGCATAATAAATACTGTGCCACAGAATCCAAAAACTGTGACCTATATTTGTGTGTGCGGTGTATTTAAAATATTAGAACGTATTATGGACCTAATCTCATCTGGGCCCACAGTGTACAGTCACATGGCCTGCCGTTTCAAATAACTCTGTGAACAGTTGAACCTGAGAATTAGACCGTTGAAAATGTCAAAATATATAATTTCTTAAAGTGTTATTCTACGTACCTAAGTTTAATAGGCCCTTTACTGAGTAGTACCTCTTTGGATACCGAAAAGCCGAAGTTTTCGACGTGTATCGGAGTCGCCATTTTTTTACAAATGGACGTGTACATACCACGTGATTTCATAGGCGTTTTGATTGGCTGCGTTCATACAATTTGTCGTATGCAAATAGAGCATGTACTTTTTTTGTACCACTCGCGTACAACAAGTGGCATACCATGTGTTGTATGCAACAAATTGTATAAAACTAGTTGTAAAGTGTGAACGTCCGATAACATTCCTTCCAGAAAGTTTTATGTTAGATTGTTATGTATCATAATTTTCAGAGAACGCGACATGCAGCATAACCGTTGACACCTGCCCAGTTCTCCTGCATGGGAAGATATCACTGACAGTTACCATCCAGAACTACTATTGCTCTGTAGCTTCCAACGTTTCACTCCTTGTCGGGAGCATTCGGGAGACACTGTCTACAGCTCTACATGTGACTTGCCCTACAAATATCACCTCTACCAAAGAAATCAATATGACAAAAGCACACTTTGGGAATGTACAACTGGAATTAATCTGCAAAGGGAAAGAGACTATTTTCTGTGAAGGCATTACATCTTTCCCTGGCCGTAAGTACAGAGTGAATAAGTAAGTGAGTTTGATTTTACGCCGCTTTTAACAATAGTCCAGCAATATCACGGCGGGGGACACCAGAAATGGGCTTCACTCTACCGCCCCATAGGTACAGACTGACCATCTGCCGGTCCAACATTCTTACACGATTGTTTGTTCTGATTCATAAGTTATAATAGTTTTAATATCTATCGTCTAAGAGAAAGTCCCGAGACGTGTAATTCAGAGAGAATGCTTACAGTTCAATACAATTTGGTCACACACATATTGCACGTGCTACATTCATTTCATTAACATGCAGGCCAGGGGTCCGTCATCTCCAGAAAATCACATGTATTTCTCTCTAATACACGTTTAATATGACCTGGCGTGTTATGTGCGTTTCCTTATTCGTGATTAAGGTAATAAACGGAATATTTTACCTAGTTCCAGATACTCCTCCAACTCCTCCAAAGTGTCCCTTGCCTCAAGACAATCGGGAACAGATCGCCATTGCAGTCGTGGGTACCTTCTTCGTCACCAGCTTCCTATGCATTCTTCTGGGGGTTATCGTGTTCAAAAGAGAGGTAAATGAAAAGTTGTTCATCTCTTGTTGACACATCTCATTGGCTAGTCACCGTCTTGTAAAACAATACTACCAATCGGCTGCTCTGCCAGTACAGACATCATGCCATAAAGTCTGATGTGACGTCACTTGCTTGTTACGTCATACGTGTCCCTGTCAGTCACAGGATAGATCTAATTGTCCTACACCTCGACGTCATTGTGTACAAGCCCACACAGCTCGTCAGAGACACCTATCTATAAAGCCTCTTGATCATCACCACATGTGCATTGTAACAGTAACGGTCCTGGCCATACACCGCGTGTTAGTGGCTCAAGCATAATTAATAATTAATGATGCGTTTTCATTAATGTAACTTCAGTGCAGTGAACTGTTTTTTGATGTAGTGTGATTTAATGCATCCCGTTCTTCTTTCAGGAATTGAGGGATTTCATTGGAAGGTAAGACAAGTTTCAAAATGTCGTGTTGGTGCAATTTGTATGTCAAACCTCACGTGTTATTTTCCCCCAAAGTTGGCGGGGGATATAGAAACGGGCTCCTTTCGTCCGTACGTCCGTCTTTACGTCCGACTGTCACGTTTCGTCTCCGGAGCATAACTCAGAAACCGTTCAATATTTTTTCATGAAACTTTGCAGGTTTGTCAGGTACATGCTGAACTGGAGGCCTTTTGCTATTTATAAATTTTAGAATTTTTTATTCTTTTACGTTTCCATGGCAGCAAGATGGACTCAGGTTCCAAACTCTTCTTTATTTTACAATTTCCATGAGAAGTTCCACCTCGGTTAAAAAAAGTTAGGGTTTGTTTAGATTTAATTAAGTCATAAATTCTGCAACAGGGGCGGGGGATATGGCCACGTTAGTGGCAAACTGTTGTTTTAATATCAATCATTCCTTGTTCCAAATGTTATAGAGCTAGATTCATGTAACAAATGTTATATTTTGGGACCTCACTTTCACCGTAAAGTACAGATTCTCCTACTTTTGGGGGTTGAGTCTCATGGGGGTTTTCGAACCCACGCTGAAAGCACACAAGGCAGCGATCTAACCCACTCAGCCACCGAGGCTTCTACAAAAATGGTAGTCTAGATATTGTTCTTTGTGTACCCCTCTGACAAGTGTAAAATGGTACGGCTCCCATGGCCGAAAGATATGAACACACAAATGCCACGTCGATATAGATTGGTATAAAAGCAGAACATGTTCGCTTCGTTGTACCCAGAAGTTACCGAATACAGATTAATAGTCGCGAGTGTGTAGGATATTATTACCTCATATTACCCGTGTTTAGAGTGGAATTTGATGTCCACTGGTTGGTACACCCTTCCGTAGCAGGATGATGCACGGACAACATCCTTGATGAGTCCTGAGCGCATCAGTAACGTTGATGCAATGCGTTGTCAAGCAAAATATCGCCGTCAGTTGGACTTCTATTTTTAATTTGAATGAATACACATATGTGTCCGAGAATGCCCGAAATTATCCGATTAGTGACGCACGTGGAGCCTGTTCGAGGCCGTGCGCAACTAAACGTAAACTCATTTAAGTTCTTTTTTCGGAGCTTGATGACGATGTTCTTCTTCAAAGGTCATGGGTATTAAGTGCTTAATCTCCTTTCACAATGCCATGTGTAGCGCTTTTGGCGAATGCCATGAGAAGGCCAACATTAACAGGTACAAGACGCTAACTTGAATAAAAACATATTTATTTGGCTTTATCAGAGTATTTCTCAAGCATGAAAATGTGGTGCGTTTTCGCGATTTGGCCGCAGACAGGGGGAATGAATCCCGTCTCGTGACCGAGTTTCTAGTAGCCTTAGACATTGGTGGAAAACGGGAATCACCAAAATAAATTGTAAAGAATGAAATAATAAAGTATATACTATGTAAATGATAATTGCGTAAATTAAGGTATGATGTCAAAGGTCAAGGTCAGCGTTAAGCATTTATTGTTAATTGCGTGCGTACTTTCATTTGTTTCGAGTCATTAAAATGGTGTAAGTATGTTTAGTCAGTGGATTACCCTCTTTTCATATCGATATTGGACCATGTTACACATGCAAATCAGAAACGTTCAGAAACAGACCGATGTTCATTTCAATTTATAGTGGTTTGACGTTTTACTGTTGAATTAAGCATGCGTTTCGGGAGGGGACGGGACGGGAAGTGTCACCATTGGGCCGGACTTACACGTTATTTGAAATAAACATGTAGAAAGGTGGCAGGAGGCAGATTCAGTTAAAATCAAACGAATTTCTAGTGACCACATTGTTGTCACAGACTGCGCCTCTAGAGAACATTACCTTTGACATTGTGACATATGATTCCTTTTGTTATTAAGGGTACTGATTGACCTGTTCGAATATAAACTCACGTGCAAAAGGGACTTCTCCAAACATTTTTCAACTAACAAACAACACAAACACAAACACGAATAGATAATGACGTTGTATATGAATAACAAAAAGGTATGTAAAGCATGTGTGACAGAAGTAAAAAGAACATGTTAAATGGAACAGCTGTAGAGTCAATGTTATCACAAGGGGTCGATTGTCCAGTATTCGAGCACAAGCCAAAGCGGCAAATCACAAAAACACAGAGGTTGAAATTGGAATGCAGACTTTCAATACCGCGTATGTCCACCCCTAGGGTCGATACATGCCAGAACACGTCGTCGGGGCGAGTGTGTAAGTCTTCTGATCACGTGATTGGGGATCTGACGCCATTCTCTCTGCAGTGCCTGAGCCAGTGCATTTCTTGTCAACGGAGGGTGTGGCAGTTGTCGACGTCCAAGATGGTCCCACAAGTGTTCTATCGGAGACATGTCTGGGAATCTTGGTGGCCAAGGCAGGACGGGCACGTTGTTGGCGTTGAGAAAGGCCGTTGTGACAGCTGCGGTGTGTGGTGTGGTATTGTCTTGCTGAAACAAGGTTCCTGGATTTTACTGGAGGAAAGGCAGGACATGGGGCTGCAGAAATTCATCAAAATACCGACGGGCTGTCAGGTTGCCATCGATTATCATGAGGTCGGTCTTGGTGTTCCTACAAATGCCTACCCAAACCATCACACTCCCTCCGCCATATGGTTCCGTTTCCTGAACGCAACAACGTGCCGTCCGTTCCCCACGCCGGCGGTAGACACGTCTTCGGCCGTCAGCTCTGTTCAACTGGAACCTACTCTCATCGCTGAAAAGGACTCTTTGCCAGTTTCGTTGCTGCCACTGACGAACACGTCTTGTCGATGCCAATCTTCGACGTTGATATTCCAGCGTTAACGTCATGCCCTTGAACGGTCTGTAGGCTCTGATTCCTCGCTCACGGAGTCGTCTCCTGCTGACACGATGACCAAGGCTATACGCTGATGATGCCGTCACAGTGAGGAATCTGTTCCTTAAATGAAGCGTACGAAGATAACGGTCTTCTCGTGGTGTAGTGACTTTAGGTCGACCGCTCCTTGGCCTGTCTGCTGTCCTGCCAGTTTGTCTGTAACGTGTGACTTGTCTGCCAATCGTTTTTTTTGCGCTGCCCATGATTCTTGCAACATGGTCGTGAGTTGCCCCCATCTCCAACATTCCAATCGCTCTTTGTCTCTGTTCCACAGTTAATCTAGGCATGTTCTGAGGGTTTTTCAGACGCTGATGATTGCAAAGAACAGTTTCAAACGGATTTTATAACCGATCTTCATACGGGTGATTTCCAGCACGTGCAGGGAATTTCTTTGAATAAAGTCATTTTAACCCGCTTCTAACATGCAGCACGTGAATTTCCTTGAGATATCATGCATTGGTGTGTTTTGGCAATGTGTTCCGAACTGTTTTTGATGTTGTGACTATATTCAACAATTATAATATAATTCTAAGTTTGGGGACGTTTCTTTTGCACGTGAGTGTATCTCGTTTGCGTCCTGAGACAATTTCGTTATTTGCTGCAGAGATTCATATCATGATTCATTTAAACGTTTATTTCCAGAACCTTAGGGAGTGATCGGAACAATGAGCCTTGATATAAGAACATGTATGACCGGTTTTGTGATCAGTTTGACCCTCTGGATGCTGAGTTATTTTTCTAACGCACATTTTCATATGATCTGAAAAGTTAACATTGAGCGATTGGTCTACCTCCGACAATGCATTTATGCAGGGATGTACATTATTATATTTCCTATATGATGGCGTAGATTTAAATGCAAATATCAAACCGGTTTAAAAAGAGACAGAGCTAAGTTTTGTCCGAGTTTTGAAAAAAATAACCCCAACAAATCTCACCGCTTTTCGTCGTATACCGATGACATTACAATGCGGCTTTACGGAAACCATGAGTTAACAAGCTAGTGCCATATTAATAAACGACATAATGATATATCAAATGAATTTCCATGCGTATGTATAACGTTATATATTCGAAACGAAACATAGCTTGCCATATATGAAGAAAATCGGTTTTTTACCCATGACGTTAAAAGGCGACAATAGACAATCACACCAACAGAGGGCATAACTCCGCTACGTTTAGACTCAGTCCATCTCAGCTCACATGGAATGTGCTGTGGATAACGAGGAACTGAATTATTCCAGCGCAAATTTGGACATTGAAACCGTATACGTTTTCGTACAATCACAAATCATAGGAAATGTTACTATATAAGAAAGGGAACCGTGGAGATCCGGGGTAGAATAGATCTTCAGCAACCCATGCTTGCCGTAAAAGGCGACTATGTTTGTCGTAAGAGGCGACTAACGGGATCGGGTGGTCACGCTCGCCGACTTGGTTGATGCATGTCATCGATCCCAATTGAGTGGATCAATGCTCATGCTCATGTCAACCACTGGATTGTCTGTTCCAGACTCGATTATTTACAGACCGTCGTCAAACAGCTGGAATATTTCTGAGTGCGGCGTTGAACAAACAAACATTAGAACGGACGTAATAGCGAAATGTATGACGCTATCTGACCGGTAGAACTAGGCTTAAACCTCCGCATTCACCAGCTCGTGGAAATTGAATTTGCTATTGTTGCACCATAATTAAGGGAGTGCCGGTGTCACGAAATATATTTGCCCCCAGAATAAAATCCCCCCCCCCCCCCCCCCGGCGAATTTATACCGGTAAAGTTCCGCCCCTCTCGAAATAAACTCTTCCCCACCCTACGAAATAAAATCTCCCAACAGAATATTTCCCCCCCCCCGGTCGTTTTATAAATACTTTTGTTTGGCTTGTGTTGGGTCCGACTTGGCCCGGACTGTCAAAATCCACTTTAAACACACAGATGTATCACCAATGTGTTTACATCTATAGACAAGCCAAACACTTCTGATAGTGACGATGTTGAGAATGTGGAGTGGAAAGGGCTTCACTTTGAGCACTGTGTTTTCTTTGACTACCGCAATATGAGACAATAAAGTGGTATATAGGTAGATATAATACTAGTCGTTAGATATAAAGAATGTTTAGTAACTATAGAAGTTCTAGGACAGTTATTAACACGTGTCACGTCAGCCCTATGACATTCGCGATTGTCCACTTCCAGAAAACATCCTGTGTTGGATTAACATGAATTAGTAAAGGTTAATTAGGGATGCCCAACACGTTAATTAATGAAAGACGAATAGTCAAAACACTGTCATTTCCTGCCCAGGACATCACACCCCTACACGCTAAGGTCGGTGAGAAACATTCTCATCAAAGAAAACACACAGTCAAGACACTGACTTTTCTACGAGGACTCACGGAATATTTTCTCCCCTGAACTATATATATAGACTTGTCATGCAGTTCAACAATTGTAATTGTTTAAAAATGCTTTTGCTATGTGGTGTCTTTTTGGTTTATTTTGATGGAGAATATCAGCTTCTGAACAACTTTTACTTGCGTGCATGGCTGTTGGCATGCATAAATTTAAGTGAGTCAGTTTCGGGTTCAGTGGATTTCTTGTTTTTGTAAGCAAAAGCAGTATTTAGGCATTTCACTGGATCCTAAACTTAAAACGGTACTAACTAGAGGTATTAAAATTAAAATGCCAATTAAGGGAATGTAAGTGGTACAAAAGTGTTCTCCTATTTGTAGATTCTCAAGGGTTAGCTACCAATCAAACCCTAGAATATTTTCTCCCTCCGATTATTTATACAGACTTGTCATGCAGTTCAATAATTTTAGGTTTATTAAATGCCTATGCTATGCAGTGTCTGTGTGTTATTTTGTGATAGACCTAAATACTAGATAAGATAGTGTATGTGGTAAGAATGCGTTCAGCTGTTTGTAGATTCCCGTCGTCCAGCTACAAATCCTGTGATGTATTAATCGTTGAAGAATTTTGAACTGAAGAGTCCGAAAGTTTACATCTAAAATTTTGGAATTGAATACAGTGATAAAGTCTTATATCAATATGTATATATATGATATTTCTTATGAAATATCGCGTAATAGTGTAATTTGCATGCTTTACCATTCATTGTACCTTTCTAAACCATGTGAATGTTGTAATATCAGTCAATCGGGTTGGAAAACAGCCCAATCCTCGCTCTATAAAGGACTATGTCAATCATTTTGCAAGTTGAAATGACCCCTGATACCTCTATAAATACCGCGCACAATGGAAACTCAGCTTTTACATAAGCCAGTAAAGCTTGTTTGTCAATCCCCATTCATATACTTATATATAAAAATCTGTTGAAACAAAATACATTGTAAAGCCTGGTTTGTTTGCATTAAAATCAAAACAAAGGAATCTGTAATTAAAATGTGTAAGGTGTAAAAAGTCTTTACATAAAAGAGCAAAATACATGGGGGAGAGTAAATACATAATTCTATATAATTTTCCTGAATGGTGTACATTTGAAAAAAGAAGATAATCCAAGCATATTCGATATAACCGTGTTTAAAGAATTTATATCAGTCATATATTTCTAACTTAGATCACCCGTATGTAACCCAGGTAAAGCATGCATATGGGGGAACATTGTAATGTTGGTACAGTTTATCGTGTCTTCGTGCTTTAGCATTACACATTGGCTTTTCATATTCCTCAAGGTTTTAATGTTTATTTGTTTATGTATTTTTTTTATTTATTGTTTTCTCTCCTTTATCATTTCTGGGTTATATATTTATCTAAATATACATTTAGTTACTTGTAGGTGTGGGGTTGTTTAACAGAAACCTGGTTGCACCAGGATATTCTAGCCACTGATATTACACTGATACCATTTTCAAATCGTAGCCTGTATTAAGGAATATATTTTAGATCTAAAATCAGAGTATAACGGACAGCCTGAGCTGGAGGCGCGCGTGGATATGTTGACAGTTTTTACGTAGTTAGTGTTGAAACCGAATGTTTGCGAGGATTAATAAGATTTCTGAATTCAGTTACAACAGTAACCGTACATGTATTTGTCACATTAAGTCATTTCATTCAAATTTGTTTGGTATGATATATGTATTATAATTATTTTAGGATGGAAGGTACAGTTACCAAATAAAATATGCTGAAATATCAATTCATAATGACCATATTTCATAATCTATTTTTTAAAGTAACCCTCCTTACATTAAAGATACCTATTTAAAGAATATAGAACTTAAAGATATTGCAACAAACCGAATAATCAGGGTGGGGGGGAGACTTTATACTGAGAGGGGCGCGAAATATATCCGCCTGGGGGAGATTTTATTTCAGAACAGATTCTCCGGGGTAGAATCTGTACCGGTATAGGGAGAATTTGAACGGGGGAGAGTTTATACCGGGACACCGGCCTTATTTCCAAAATTTATGATTTATTGAAAATTTGAATGTTTTAGTAACGGCTTGTTTTATGTCTTTGGCGAAGTCGGAGGAAGACGACATTGTTATATATTTATAAAACAGAAAGTTTTTAGGCACATAAGATAAAACAATTAGGTCGATAGTGCATAGTGTCGATCTATTTTACTTCAATCACATACTCAAAGAATAGTTCCCCGCCGTGATATTGCTGGAATATTGCTAAAAGCGGCGTAAAACCACACTCACTCACTCACTCAAAGAATAGTTCAAAACATACAGATATAAGTTTAATATTAGATGTGTATATGCCCATTAATATGTGGATATTTCCCTTCATCTTTGAATTTACCGAATCTTTGCAATGGATATATTTGTAATTATATTATTCGTGCTTCGCTACTCTTCCCAGGTATATTCTCAAGATATTGATCCATTTCATGCAATGAATAGACGAATTGATATATCAATATAAGAGAAACTGCTTCACATTGTAGAATCTGAATGTTGCTGCCTCCGGTGGGCTCACGCATTTCTGTCTGATAGTGATTCATAGACTTGCTAATGATATAGTAAAAATCGTACAATCGAAATGTCTTATGAATATGGAAAGGGTTTTGTCGCTCCGATTTTCGTTATCAAAGAATAATGGTTTCATAGCACAGCGATTTCACACCTAATATATTTCTCTTTATTCCATCTATATTAATTGTATTAGTGACAAAGACATTTGTATATTTGATGCTCAACTGTATGAGGAATTCAGGGATGTGTGTGTTGCAGTTGAGTGTGAAATATATGTGTAATAGGCCTATCATAGTCGGCATGCGGGAAACGTGGTTTTGTAAACACTTTCCAATATGGAGGAAAGTTTACTTCAGCGTTTGTGTTGACGTATTTCCTAAAACATCGTAACAAATTCTAGGGTTTTCGGCGACGTTTAGGAATGAACGTTTTGGAATTCTCCTGTGAATACTCGATATTTAGATTTAGAAAAATACATGAAACATAACGCTGTGAATGGTGATTGAGTAAACTATCAAAAGTAGCGATAGTAGTCGGTTTTCAGTAATTTTGTTCTTCCTAAAATGATGATGTCACAGGATAAAGAAATTTCCGTAGAATCCAAAACTGTGTGGTATATGTCTGTGTGCGTGATAAAGTGTCATTTTTTTCAACTTCAAAAATTAACGTGTGTGCATATATAAACCCATGTGTATATATATTAATGTGTGTGTATATAATTACCCTTGTGTATACACATTAATGTATGTGTATATATATACCCATGTGTATATACATTAATGTGTGTGTATATATATACCAATGTGTATATACATTAATGTGTGTGTGTATATATATACACCCATGTATATACACATTAACGTGTGTGCATATATATATATACCAATGTGTATACACATTAACATGTGTGCATATATATACCAATGTGTATACACATTAACGTGTGTCCATATATATACCAATGTGTATACACATTAACATGTGTCCATATATATACCAATGTGTATACACATTAACATGTGTGCATATACATGTTGTATGTACCAATGTGTATACACATTAACGTATGTCCATATATATACCAATGTGTATACACGTTAACGTTTGTACATTTATATACCAATATGTATACACATTAACGTGTGTGCATATATATACAAATGTGTATACACATTAACGTGTGTGCATATATATACCAATGTGTATACACATTAACGTGTGTGCATATATATATACCAATGTGTATACACATTAACGTGTGTGCATATATATACCAATGTGTATACACATTAACGTGTGTGCATATATATACCAATGTGTATACACATTAACGTGTGTGGATATATATACCAATGTCTATACACATTAACGTGTGTGCATGTATACCAATGTGTCGTGTTGCACTAGCCCAGTTTCGCTGTAGCTCCCACACTCTCCACATTGAGACAGGTAGATACGTTAATACTCCACGAGAGCAGAGATTGTGCAATAGTTGCAATCAAAGATATGTCGAGAATGAATATCATTTTTTATTAATTTGTAACGCTTATGATGAACTTCGTCTTCAGTATTTACCACAGAAGTATTTTGTACATCCTACTCTTGCTAAATTCAATATGCTTATGGCGGTAAGCACTGAAACTGTTATTAGAAATATTCCAACTTGTATATACGTATATACCATGCCATGAATGTTAGACTCCAAACACTAAGCCTATAAATGTTAATGATGGACCAAATATTGTACCATGGGCCGTTGGCCTACACATGTACATGAATAAAGAATTGGTATATACACATTAACGTGTGTGCATATATATATATACCAATGTGTATACACATTAACGTGTGTGTATACATACCCACGTGTATACACATTAACGAGTGTAGTTATATATACCAATTTGTATGCACATTAAAGTGTGTGTATATATATATACCCATCGGTATACACAGTAACGTGTATACAAATATATACCAATATGTATACACATTAACGCGGAAGTACATTTATAACTCCTGACAACGAGAAATGCCCTGAGCGTATGTATGCTCTGATTGTTCTACAGTAACTATGTTCGTTGTTTGCTTACAATTGATAGATTTAAATAATTTCGACATTAATTTCAGAATATCCTACAGTTAACAAGGAACTAGATTTTGTCTCTTACTTCTTACTAATAAGCCAAGGGTATCAGTTCAAATCTATAGTTTCGTGCCCAAACTCAAACGTTTCACTGTCCACCTTCTAAGCTTTTGCACTGCTACTCGTCGATTCACCAGTGTCTTTACAATTGGGTACCTGGGTATGCACTTAGAAGGTCCGGGTAGAATAGGTCTTCAGCAATCCATGCTTGAACGTAAAGGCTATTATGCTTGTCGTAAGAGGCGACTCACAGGATGGGGTGGTCAGGCTGGCTGACTTGGTTAATGCATGCCATCGTATCCCAATTGCGTGGATCGATGCTCATGATGTCAAACACTTGATTGTCTGGTCCAAACTCGATTATTTACAGACCGCCGCCATATAGCTGGAGTATTGCTGAGTGCGGCGTTAAACAATAAGCAAGCAAACAAACAAACTGAACAACAATTTTCAATTGAAACAATCAGACTGACTAATCACCGGGCTTGTGACATAATATATGAATGCACATCTTCCAAGGAAACTTGCAAAGCTAAGGTACCGTTTGTGAAAGATATTTTTGACGACGTAATAAAGATTGACGTAATAGGATAAGAGGTAATCTCACGTATGTGCTTCTGGATGGAATGTATCCTGTATACGGAATAAACACTTTGTATTTATCTCGCCAAGGTTTGCTAAAAAGCTAAAATCAATACAAAGAGTGTTCTTAATACAGGAAATTTATCATCCAAACCAACACTCGCGTGATAACCTCTGTGCATCGTGGTGAATACCGTTCAACTATTTTACATCAAACCAGTCAAGGCACCTATTGGATAAAAATCACGGCTGAGGGACATAAAATTGTACAGCTCTAACGTGTGGTAACCTTACCAATATTTCTCACTGTTTATAGCCTGTAAATATGAGGGGACATTGATATATATATGTGTGTGTGTGTGTGTATATATGTTTGATTATTGTGCTATTTGATTATTTAATTACATAATCTTGATGTTTTGAGAATCTTCGGATTTATCTGGAGGAAATAAAGACATTCATTCATTCATAGACAAGACTGCACAGCTACTTGTGGAAGCTTAGAGCACTCCCGACACCCCACCCCGCACCCCAAGCCACACATAGACAAGACTGCACAGCTACTTGTGGAAGCTTAGAGCACTCCCAACACCCCACCCCGCACCCCAAGCCACACATAGACAAGACTGCACAGCTACTTGTGAAGCTTAGAGCACTGCCGACACCCCACCCCGCACCCCAAGCCACACATAGACAAGACTGTACAGCTACGAGTGGAAGCTTAGAGCACTCCCGACACCCCACCCCGCACCCCAAGCCACACATAGACAAGACTGCACAGCTACGAGTGGAAGCTTAGAGCACTTCCAAGATACCGTACCCAAGCCACACATAGACAAGACTGTACAGTTACTGGTGGAAGCTTAGAGCACTCCCAACACCTCACCCCGCACCCCAAGCCACACATAGACAAGACTGCACAGCTACGAGTGGAAGCTTAGAGCACTTCCCCAAGATACCGCACCCCAAGCCACAAATAGACAAGACTGTACAGTTACTGGTGGAAGCTTAGAGCACTCCCAACACCTCACCCCGCACCCCAAGCCACACATAGACAAGACTGCACAGCTACTTGTGGAAGCTTAGAGCACTCCCGACACCCCACCCCGCACCCCAAGCCACACATAGACAAGACTGCACAGCTACTTGTGGAAGCTTAGAGCACTCCCAACACCCCATCCCGCACCCCAAGCCACACATAGACAAGACTGTACAGCTACGAGTGGAAGCTTAGAGCACTGCCGACATCCCACCCCGCACCCCAAGCCACAAATAGACAAGACTGCACAGCTACTTGTGGAAGCTTAGAGCACTCCCAACACCCCATCCCGCACCCCAAGCCACACATAGACAAGACTGTACAGCTACGAGTGGAAGCTTAGAGCACTCCCAACACCCCACCCCGCACCCCAAGCCACTGATAGACAAGACTGCACAGCTACTTGTGGAAGCTAAGAGCACTCCCAACACCCCACCACGCACCCCAAGCCACACATAGACAAGACTGTACAGCTACGAGTGGAAGCTTAGAGCACCCCCAACACCCCACCCCGCACCCCAAGCCACACATAGACAAGACTGTACAGCTACTTGTGGAAGCTTAGAGCACTCCCAACACCCACACCCCACCCCGCACCCAAGCCACACATAGACAAGACTGTACAGCTACTCGTGGAAGCTAAGAGCACTCACACCCCTCACCCCCAACCACACATAAACATAATTGTACAGCTACTTGTTGAACCATAGAGCAAATCTCCGAAACTTAAAAATAGAATAAGATGACCATGTATTTGAAGAGATAAAATAATTAAGTGTTTTTTAGAAAGTGTCAAGCTTAATTTAACTTGAGGAAATGTAAGAAACGATAAAATATACTATTCTTTTCGAAACGTAATGTGAACATTCAGTTGCATATCCTTGTGAAGATTGTATGTCGCATAATGTATACCTCTACGTCCTGATAAATCCAGTCACAGGAACTCACATGACACTGTCATCCTTCCGCCCTGATTCATTTCTATATTTGTTATCGAAGCAAGTCCTCTGTGCTACTAGAACATGGGGTACACAGGAATTTATAATTTTCATATTCATTAGCAATTGTATTATGGTTTGGTTCACTCTTATTTTGTGAGTAGTACATTGTTATTCTTTAGTTACCAGACGATTATCAAGTCATATTAATACCTTTGAATAATAATTTACATATGCTTCACTGCAGTGCGACAAAATGACACAATGAGTGAGTGGGTGTAATTTGTTTTATCGCCACACAATATTCCAGCTATATCATAGCGGCCTGTAAATAGTCTAAACCGGACTAGTCAACGTAGTGTGATGATATGCAATTACCAATGCCTACCAGCCGTCTCACTGGACATTCGAAGGAACGACGTACACATTCTTACAGGAACACCCCGTCAGTGGTGTCACTTTGTACAAAAGTGACCCCAATTGAGTGAGTGAGTGAGTTGGGTTTAACGCCCCCTTTAACAGTATTCCAGTTATATCACGGCGTGTCAGCTGAATGTGGGAGGAAAGCCCAAAGTGATGCAGGTCTTAGACGTTTACCACTTCGGTGAAACCCACGAGCACGGGTATAGTGCTGACAAACCTAGAAACGTAATCGGGGTGAACGGGGATTCGAACCAACAATCATAGGTTTCTGGCGTGCCGAAGGACTCAACTCTGCAGAGCGAATCATGGCGCCTTCGACGACTGGGCCACCCGTGCTCCCACGTGACACCAAAAGGCACTTAATTTAAAGGAACAGTTTGTGTTTCAATATGCTGTAGATTGTGTTGATTAAAGAGTGAAGTACAATAGCATGCGCTGAATACCTATTGGCCATGATTGTACAATGACTCCAACGAAGAGCGATGTTTACATGTACTATAGATGCGGGGTCTTAAAGCGCTGAATGAAAGATAGATGATTGAATAGCGTTGATGTCACTGAGAACTGATAATCCGCATTACAATAATTCCGCAATATTATACTCAAACTCACATGTGTTTTTTTTAAAGATTCCGCTATGAATGCATAACGCTGCGCTTTCAAATTGTTTCAGAATTCAGCCGGCAATGGCAAAGATGCTTGGCCCAACACCTGGGGCTCCCGAACAAACTGAGCAAGGCCATTCACAGGTCAATCCAGAAGTGAAAGTGTAAAGCTATATATTGTCTTTGAATGGTTCCAACTTATTAGTAATTCATTATATCTAGCTCTGATATACCTCATCACATGACAATAAATCACTAGCCATTTGGAATAATAGGTTACCAATCATGCACATTGTTTATAGAAACTTATGATATTGTAATAACCAGCGCTAGTTTTACACGTTGAAGATGATATGTACCTACCTAGCTACGCGAAATTCTAGCTTACCAATCATGCACATTGTCTATAGAGACGTATACTATTATGATAACCAGCGCTAATTTTACACGTTTAAGATGATATCTATCTACCTAGCTACGGGAAATAACAGCTAAGCAATCATGGATTGATTTATAATATTATAACAACCAGCGCTGCTATTCCATGTGAAAGATGGTAAGTACCCAATTAACCATGAGACATTATAGCTGTCCAATCATGGAAATAGTCTGGAGAGACATATTAATCTGTCTTATCAAACAGTGACTTCAAATACATAAGGATGCAGTTTTGCTTTGCATAAGATTGCCATTCTTTTTCAATGTAAAACCCCTCATCGACTTATCATCTTATTAATTATGTCAACAATTTGAATCTCAAAATTATGATTACATATACTATGGGGTTGTGCTTCAGTTCAAGATGTACATATAAACATATTAGTGAGTGAGTGAGTATGGTTTTACACCGCTTTTAGCAATATTCTATTATAATCACGGCGGGGTTGGGAATCGAACCCGGGGTCTTCGGCGTGAAGAGCGAACGCTTTAACCACCAAGCTACCCGACCGCACCTATAAACATATTAGATATCGTATTATGATCTATAATATTTCAGGGATAGGTAATTTCAACTGGTGTTAATTTTAATAGCTTATATTTGTGTTATCTTGCATTTAGAATGCTCAAACTGTCAATAGTGTGTAACATTCGGTTATGTCAATCAAGTAATGTTGATTACTGAAAATAAATATTATCCGTTCATATAATTGGTATACTGAAAATAATTAAATTATTGCATACTTTTCGATTATGAATAGCACAAGCAGAGCCTAAACAAAAAATTGTTTATGATATTTGTACAACAATTAGACACCATAAGGTTCAATACAGTCGTTCGCTGTGATCTAATTTTCGGACTATATGTTTATCAAATTGTATTGCGTCATCTACAGCTACCGTATCGTGCGGTAATACCTACTCTCGCGTATAGGATTTGATGTACACTTCACAGCTACATTATAATTATATTCATCAATATCCAGACTAATCTAAATGTTCATGAACATTTCCTGTGATCTCGAGCACCATCATGTAAACACAATTAATATTTGCCTTTGGCTCATGTTAATGATATTACACAACATTATTTGAAAGAATTTAACATTGAAATTAGAAAATATGCGTTTGTACAAGGATCGAGAGGAGGAGATGTCCAAGCGTATATTTTTTAAATAACATTTAACTGTGTTATATCATCAAATTAATTATTAATATTCGTGATTTAAAGAAATATTGCTTTTGTTTCTTAGAATCATAATAATCACGAACAGTTGGGAGTTTTTAAAGTTGATCTGTACATACAGTCGAACCTGCGTCAACGCCAATGCTATAGTGTTACCACCATTATACCTGAGCGGAAAAATCGATGCATATTTTCTATTCCAGAACACATTAGTAGTTGTGTCACATTGTAGTGTTGTAACGACAAATCCATGTCTTCTGGGACACCTGACCTAATTCAATCGTTATGGAGACTTCAGCGACTGCGAAAGCTTTCTTTGTACTTGTATCAGTATTTGTATCACCGTAATATAAAGAGTGTTTCAGATTTAATGCTCAACTTGCAAAAAATTCTTAAAGTTTCTTAGGAACGGTGTGACTAATGTTCCATGCATATGTATTTCATTTTTACGCTTCAGTTACCTCGATCGACGGATATCGTCACGGACAAAGCAACTCTCCGCGTAATATAGTTGGTTTGAATAAATGAAAAGAAGTAAAACACCACTTTTATTTTTATTAGTATTGTAGATATACATGTAGAATATTCAATTTATGCATTTATTTATATGTTTAATTTTTTTTGAATTATTATTATTATTAGTAGTAGTATTATTATTAGTATTATTATTAGTATTATTATAATAATATAAATATAAAATAATAATTATTATTATTATAAGCTTTTGTTTTGAAACACATATTATGTCAAATGTTTTTACCATAACTGCTTGTGCTTGTGACACAAAAAATAACCTCTCTCTCTCTCTCTCTCTCTCTCTCTCTCTCTCTCTCTCTCTCTCTCTCTCTCTCTCTCTCTCTCTCTCTCTCTCTCTCTCTCCTCTCTCTCTCTCTCTCTCTCTCCTCTCTCTCTCTCTCTCTCTCTCTCTCTCTCTCTGTTTATATGTTTCTGATTATCGTTAGACCGCATCCGTGGTCCAGTGGAAAGAGCGTTTTCCTGGACAGCGGGAGGTCGGGGTTTCAATACCCGGTCGCGTCATACCAAAACACATTAAAAGGTGGTACTTGACCCTGCATGGCGCTTGGTATAAGGGGGATAAAGGACTGGTCGACTCGGAGTCAGCAGACTGTGTCTGAGTGGGGTGCCCATGTTAAACTGCGACATGGCATACGACTGTACTCGTTACACATTAACTGTATTTTCCTATTTGATTTTAACCGCAAACCGTTGGAATAAATTCTAATTTTTCTGGATGTTTGCAGGACCAATATAACATGTTGTATGTTTAATGTCGTAATTATGTGATGTTCAAGTTTATATTGGTCATACATGTACCTATATGTAAGGACGTGATTATACGATGTTCAGTTGTCTATATAATATATTGTTTGCATGATATATTGTCAACAAGACTGTAGTACACTCAGTCATTATATAGATTAGTTGCCAGTAACGCCGACATAGAGAAACTCAACTTTTGTTAAGGTGTACTCTCTTCAACTGATAGATGTCATCTGTCAACATCGGCCTGTCACTCTGACTGGACAGCAGTGGCATATAATGCCAACATCAAGAGACATGTGACGTGATTGTGGTGAAATGTCATCTATAAACTTTAGTCCAAATTCAACCAGTGATGAGTAATGTATAAACAATTGTACAATGTCTATGTCCGTCATTGTACAAACATAACTAACCTTTACTTTTCCGGTTTCGAGATTGACCCATACAGCACATCCATGGGCATCGTTTTCTTTGAAATAAACACATATGCATATATGATGATTTGTCATGTTGTGTTATTTTAACCCAAACTAAAAGTGCATTATTCATCGATCCGATGGGGATTCTGGGTTAGTTTTGGTCCACAGCAGTCTGTGCTTGTCGTATGACGAGACTCAGTGGTTGGATGGTCAGGCGCGTTGACTTGGTTGATATCTTACCCTGAGGCGCGGATCGTTGTTCATAAAATCACTCATTGGTTTTTCTGGAATCGAGTATTGGCATTCCGATGTCGTATGGCTGTCATATTGCTCACCTTGAAGATCCGGGGTAGAATAGGTCTTCAGCAAACCATGCTTGCCGTAAAAGGCGACTATGCCTGTCGTAAGAGGCAACAAACGGGTGGTCAGGCTCGCTGACTTGGTTGAAGCATGTCGTCGATCCAAATTGCGTGGATCTTTTCTCATGATATCAATCACTGGATTGTCTGGTCCAGACTCGATTTATTTACCGACCGCCGTCATATAGCTGGAAAAGTGCGGCGTAAAACAACAAACCAACCAAAATCATATTGTTCGGGGCGACCTTGGATTACAAACAAACACACACACAAATATTACAACATCACGCAAACTGATCATTATATTAAATGTATGGTGTTTCTCCTTGGTTTCTCAACTGTGTTGAATGTATATAACATTTAAATCTCTAAATGCATCGGGTTGAGTGATAGTTTAGAAATTACATCAGTATAATTTTATCCGCAACAACACCCAATATTTATTTCATATTTCCCTTTATGTATATTCCTTTCATGTGAGGTTTCTATGTCCTGAACTACGCACGATCATAAGATCAGATCTATTTAAAGCTGGTCACATGTTTCATACATGAACTACAAACACATTTTCAAACGCTAACAACATTAATCCCCGAGAGAGTATTTGAAATGCTAATGTCAGAATCCAAACGAAAGCATTTAACAGAAGGTAACGCTGTTTCAAAAGAGGCAATACAACATCTTTGACGTGAAAATCGAAATACTTTCACGCTACACAATGAACTGAAACTTTGTTATTCAGTCGAAACGACCAAATGAAATGTCATATTTCCAAATAGGTTGGAATGGGTATGACACGACGCAATACAGTACCGACGAGCTATTTCACGTTAAAACATACACTCAAATGATAGACGTCACCATCCGGTATAAAATCAATAACGACACCTAGTTTCACGAGCGCGGGATACACCCTGGAAACTGTTCGTATAATTGTATTGCATAAGGACGAAATGTATCAGAAATCCCGCGAGACTTCCTCCATTAGATATGTACGAGTTACCTCCAATGATAAACAAGAAAGAAGGTACTGTTCATTGAATACAATTACTATTGCAGTACCACTCACGTGACAATTGCTCCACGCAACAACTGTCTGTGTTCTGCATACTATCAACGGTCTTGCATAGGACGTTTGTTGTCAATACTTGGTATATATTGCATGACCCTCACATTGTCAAGAGTATATATTTCATGACCCCTCACATTGTCAAGAGTATATATGTTATGACCCCTCGCATTGTCAAGAGTATATATGTCAGAGGCATGGTGCTGCAAACCAAACATCACAGTCTAGGCTCCGATGGAATCATAAGCACTGCCAAAGGTCGCAACACTACAGTGAGTGAGTGAGTGAGTGAGTTGAATTTTAAGTCACATCGGCAATATTGCAGCCATATCGTGACTATCAATAGTTAAACATAATACATATATTGAAATTTGTATAAAAACCTGTCAACGAAGGACAGTAAAATTACTAGATTCATCACAGAAAAAGATATAAAACTAGTATTGAATTATAAAAGAGAATAGCACTATACATAACGATACAAGACAAAAACAGGCTATAGTTCGCCAGCAGCTGAAGGTAGACCACCATGCTAGGGTCCATGGGGACTTACAGTACTTTTGCTACCTGCATGGACCCCAGCCGGATTTACATCATCCCTTCAGCTGTTGGCGATTATGACAAATTTAGCCAAAGTTAAACGAACAGATATACTACTGTTAAAAACGTGGTAGAAATATATATACTTTGAAAGACGTGGTCTTACGTACCCTCTCAGGGGGACAATAATTTTACACTACTTCAACCCCCCTCGAAGATACAGCCACTAACAATCTCAGGTATCAAATTTATTTTACCAGTTATAAAAACTATACTTTATACAACACATATCAATCAAAATTTAAGCAACAATTCAATTTCTTTTAAAAAGTCAATAATTAAATGAACACTGATATTAAAAAGATCCTTTAAGGATGAAACTTTGAAATATTTATCCCTTGTGATGGAAAAATCAACACAATCAAGCAGGACATGCTTGACGGTGATTCTTTCATCACAAGGGACACAAAATGGAGGATCCTCACCTTTTAAAAGATATTCGTGTGTATACCTGCTATGGCCAATACGACATCGTCGCATAATGACCTCTTCAAATCTGGACTGACAGCCCAAGTAGGTGTAACCAATATTTGGTTTAATTTCATGTAATTTATTGATACCTACTTGGGAGTCCCACTTCTTTTGCATAAGATCACAAATATAAGATCTGATTACAGGTTTATAATCAGTGTATGGGATAAGAAGTGGTGTCACAGATTTGTTGAGTGCTGCTTTTGCTGCAGCATCAGCCACTGAGTTGCCTTTGATGCCCACATGACTGGGCAACCAACAAAAGACGATGTCGTATTGGCCAGTAGCAAGTTCATTAAATAATTCAATAATTTTGATTAAAAGTGGATGTTGACAGGATACGTTATGGATAGCCTGCAGGCAAGAAAGAGAATCGGAAAATATGATAAATTTCTTATATTTTGACTGATTACTGATATATTGTAAAGCTGTTAAAATGGCATTGGCCTCTGCTGTGAAAATAGAACTAGTATCGGGTAATCTGCAGGAGATAGTCCTGGATCCAATGACAGTGGCGCTAGCAACAGCGCCACTATCCTTGGATCCATCAGTAAATATAGATTTGTAAGTATTATATGTGTTTCTTAATTCATTGTATTTTTGTTGATAAATAAGTGGATTTGTTTCCGATTTCATTAATCTAGTTAATGTCAGATCCACCTCTGGCTTTACTAACTGCCAAGGTGGAGAAGACAAAAGCTGCGTGGGGGCTATATCGTCAAGATTAATTTGAGCAGCTGAAATATCAGATTGAAGTCTTATTCCAAGTGGGGGGAGAACCGATGATTTTTTATTATAGAGATTTTCATAAAGGGGGTGAAAAACACAGTCATATGCTGGATTCGAGGTATTAGAGCGTAATTTAGTGACATATTGTAAGGATAATTTAATTCGGCGTTGTTTGAGGGAAGGTTCATCAGCCTCAACGTACAAACTGTCAACATGAGAAGTTCGGAAAGATCCAAGACATAGTCTCAGACCTTGATGGTGAATAGAGTCCAAAAGTTTAAGATTACTTTTGCAGGCTCCACCATAGATGATGGAACCATAATCAAGTTTAGAGCGAATAAGTGCTCTGTACAGTTGAAGGAGGGTTTTCTGATCCCCTCCCCACTTGGAATTTGAAACGACTTTCAGAAGGTCAAGAGCCTTCAGGCACTTATTTTTCAATGATTTGATGTGTGGTAAAAAGGTTAAATGGTGATCAAAAATAATACCCAGGAATTTAGCCTCTTTGACAACTTTAATTGGAGTGCTATCTAAAACTAAATCAGGGTCCTTATGAGGTTTATATTTTCTACAAAAATGTATACAATTTGTTTTGGATTTTGAAAATTTAAAACCATTTTCCAACGACCATTTATTTATCTTATTTAGACACAGTTGTAATTGTCTTTCTATAGAACGCATGTTTTTACCACGACATGATATGTTAAAATCATCCACAAAAAGTGATCCATCAATTGAATCGTTTAAAACTTTGGAGAGTCTATTTATTTTTATGCTGAACAATGTAACAGATAAAATACTGCCTTGTGGGACACCCTGATCCTGATTATAATGATCAGACAGGGTTGAACCCACACGGACTTGAAATTGTCTGTTTGATAAAAAGTTGGATATAAATTGAGGCAAACGGCCTCGCAACCCAAAGTCATGTAAATCTTTTAAAATGCCATGTTTCCATGTAGTGTCATATGCTTTTTCTAGATCGAAAAAGATAGACACTGCATGTTGATTGTTTATAACGGCATTCTTAACAAATGATTCCAATCGAACCAAATGGTCAATAGTACTGCGATTTTTACGGAAACCACATTGAACGTTTGTTATTAAATCATTTGATTCCAAGTACCATGTTAATCTATTATTGACCATGCGTTCCATGGTTTTGCAAACGCAGCTAGTCAAGGAAATGGGTCGATAATTGGAAGGATCAGTATGATCACGTCCTGGTTTAGGTATGGGAACAATTATAGCCTCACGCCATGAAGAAGGAAATTCTCCTGACGTCCAGATTTTATCAAATATTATCAAAAGGGTTTCTAAACAGGATTGTGGTAAATGTTTCAAGAGTTGATAATGGATATTATCAGACCCTGTAGCAGTATCATGATCTTGTACAAGGGCAGTATGGAGCTCATGAATGGAAAAGACTTCATTATAATCTTCCCCGTTCTCTGAATTAAAATTTATAGTTTTCTTTTCCTGCTGCTTTTGGTATTTTTGAAATTTAGGAACATAGTTAGCCGAGGAAGAATGCTTTGCAAGAGTTTCACCAAGTTTATTTGCAATATCGGATGTATCAGTTAACAATTGATCCCCATCTTTAAGATGATGTATGCTTGATTTAGTACCCTTACCTTTGATTTTCCGAATCATATTCCATACCTTGGACATAGGCGTCCGTGAATTTATCTTAGATACATAATTTTGCCAAGATTGGCGTTTGTTTTGTTTGAAAGTGCGTCGTGTTTTAGCATTTATAATTTTGAATTTATTTAGATTATGTACCATTGGATGGCGACGGAAATACTTTTCAGCCTTTTTCCGTGCTTTCCTAGCTTGTTTACATTCAGTGTTAAACCATGGTTTACGTATGTGAGGATTTGTGGAGGACTTCGGAATACATTCATCAGCTATTCTATTTAGTTCATCAGAGAAAAGTTGGATTGGGTCCGGAACATCAATAAAAACTTCAGGTTTGAGTTCGTTTGTACAAAGAATTTCATATAAATGCCAGTTGGCTTTAGTAAAATTCCATCGTGATGATGGAGGAACATCAGAAGGAGTTACAGATTTTAAAATGGTTGGAAAATGGTCACTTCCAGAGAGGTCATCGTGTACGGACCATTCAAATTCATTTGGTAAGTTAGAATCAACAACTGATAAATCCAGACAAGAGTATGAACCAGTTGCGGGATGTAGATATGTGGCAGAACCATCATTAAAAATGCACAAATCATTATTTAAGAAAAAGTCTTCAAGTAATTTTCCCTTGGTATTGCTGTCAGTACTACCCCAAAGTGGGTTATGGCCATTCAAATCTCCCATGAGAACACAGGGCTTAGGGAGCTGGTCATAAAGTGCCTGAAGATCGGACTGTCGCAGAGAATATGATGGTGGAATGTATAAAGAACACAATGTAAATACAACATTCAAAGTGACACGGACTGCAACAGCCTGAAGAGGAGTATTGAGAGGAACAGGACTATGAATGACGCCCTGCCTCACCATAACAGAAGATCCTCCAGTAGCTTTATCACCCGGAGGAGAAAAGCAATGGTAGGAGTCATACTGTCTTAAATTAAAATTATCCGTTGATTTGAGGAAAGTTTCTTGAAGACAAAATGCTGATGGTTTTAAATCTTGAATTAATAGATGAAGGTCATTAAAATTATTCCGAAGTCCTCTACAGTTCCATTGTATTAAGTTAGTAGAACAGCTCATGGAGGTTCAATTGGAGATAGAGATCGAGGGGAAGGTCCTCTCCGTGGAAGTGGCGGAGATGGAAGGACTTCCATATCTAGAGGTTCAAAGCTGTTATGAACCTCTACAGGGATTGTCAACGGGGAGGGCACCTCTATGTGTTTGAGAGCCCTGAGTTCTTTTTTCTTTAATTGTTTCCTTTCTCTGTTTGTCAGATGTTTAGTTTTGTTAACTGTCTGTACTGTCTCGAGTTCAGGTTGAAGGGTAGGCACTGTCTGAGGCACAGTCTGAGTCACAATCCGAGGCACAGTCTGAGTCACAATTTGAGGCACAGTCCGAGGTACAGTCTCCTGCTCAGGCTGAATCTCAGTCTGCGAGGCAGATGTGGAAGAATTGTTGCTGTCAACAGAAGTTGAAGGCATGAGTGTCTGATTTTCTGAAACCCAGCAGATGTCAGTCTGACATGCACTGTCTACTTTGCGGGTAGACTTGGAAACTGCTGCAGAGTAGGAGTATGAGGAAGGAGGTGTATGAGTTTGAGTTGGCAGTAACTTAATGGCATCGGAAAAAGAAATGTTATTGGTATATTTTATTTTGAGAATCTGTGATTGTTTCTGATAGATTGGACAGGATTTAGAAGAGGAGAAGTGCTCACCGTGGCAGTTCGCACAACTGATGTCTTCTGTGCAGTCGGTGTTGTCATGATATTTACTACAACGGAAGCACACAGGTGATTTGTCACAAGACCTGGCCCCATGCCCAAACTTCTGACACTTGTAACAGTGGAGTGGATTAGGTATATAAACATCCACTCCAATGTTGAAGTAACCGGCTTTGAGTGAAGAAGGTACTTTAGGAAGTGCAAATGTAAGAAGATAGGTGTTAGTGTGCACAACTCTGTCATGATCTTTCCTGGTGAATCTTTTCACACAGGTGACTCCTTGAGATTGAAGTTCTACAGCAATTTCCTCTTCGGACATGTCAGAAAGGCATCTGGCACGATCACGAATTATACCTCTACATGAGTTCAGAGACTTGTGAGCAGACACAGCAACTTCAGTGGGTCCAAAATGTTGAGCCTTAAGTAGATTAATAGACTGTTGTCGTGTTGAACATTCAACAAGCAGGGATCCGTTCCGGAGACGAGTTACATTCTTCACGTCTCCACAAATGCCGTCGAGAGCTTTTGACACAACAAAAGGGTTGATTTTAAGTGGCACTCCATCAACTCCATCGACCACCAGGAAGCGGGGCCAGGAGTCAACATTTGATTGTGAAGTACTTTCATCATCTGAGGATGAAATAGAGTCTAAATGTCTTCTCTTATTTTTTGAACGAGAACCAGTGTTTTGATGGGTAGCCATGATATAGAAAGGTGATTCAACATCCCTGCTCCCCACCCACCATGGAGTGTCAACAAGAACGATGCTGTAGCGGGAGCCGACTACAAACACCAGGGTTACAGTGATGCTATACTCCAGCAAGAAGGACACAGGTAGCCATATATGTCAAACAGAATAAAAGTCAGGCTGGTTCGGCCCTTGACAATTATCTCAAGACAAATAGAACCCGGAGGTCAATAATGCCAGATTGGCCCATGAGCCACCGCCTTCAGGCGTAAGACTCTAGGCAATTAATTAAATCCAAAATGGAGTAATCACACAAGTAATGAACGGCCAAGTCCAAAATATGCATTAAATACAACACAGGTGTGCATATACAATATTACGCACAGGGCCTGGCATGACCAGCCGATTGATAAGACCGGGCCCATCTTACCACCCGTCTAGGCGAAGTAAGGGTCGAAGTAGTGTGTTGGGCAAAGGAACACAGTTCCAGGAACCAGTGCCCTCAACTACCAGAATCCCGTCCTCCGCCGACACAGGGACGCAACCCACGGCAAACGGGCTGCCCACTTTGGTCGCCTCTTACGACCAGCAATGGGGTGCTGTGGAAATATTCTACCCCGGTTCCACACGGGGGAAGAGCTATTAGCGCTACCCAGCACTCACCACGAGGAGGTTGCTCTTCACGAGTGCCCGCAACACTACAGCAGATTGTTGAAGCTGAGGGCATTTGCATTCCCATCCCCCCCCCCCACCCACCCCCCACACACACACACACCTCAGCAACACACACAGACAAATATGGCTATTTAAATAAATGTAGTGAATTAATGTAACCGCAACTGTAAAATAGAATTATATGACTTTTTGTTTGAAAAAGAAATATATTAAGGAAAAGCTTAAGGACAGATCGATGGCATGCGTATTAGAAATGGTTTTGGCCATTTGGTTTATAAATATAACGTCACGATCTATCACTCAAAACTGGCTACATTGTAGATGTCGCTGCAATACAATTGCATCACAATGCTTTGAAGACCATTGTGATTTCAAATATACCACAATGAAATGACATCCCTATGACTCGGCTACTTAATCTGTCGCAGTACTCTAAACATTTATCGACCCGTGTATATGATATCAAAAGTCACTTCTCCCTATGTACAAGAGATAAGAAATCATAAGTCAATATATCAAATGTTAAGGAACCCAGTACTACTCACTCACACACATTAACGCATGCTGTGGGAGAGTCCCTCGCAAAGTGCTTCTGTTATGGTAATCCTTAAAAGTAATTGTGTGTATAACAACAGTATGAGGATGTAGAGAAATTGCTGTTAGAACAGTTAAACCCATCACGATGACATGAGCATGTTTCTTGATTGTGTACTGTATTAATTCTTAGATGGTATAACAGATCGAGAAATGAAACACTTATATTGTTTAAAGAATGTTACAGGCCTCTGTTGCCATACATGTATGTGGCAGTAACTTCATACCGGGAACAGCGTTACATTGCACTACATGTATGAATAACACTGTGTGATGAAATTGTGATATAAGATAATCTGTTCGAATCCCAGCCACCCTCTGATTTTCCTTCTTGGTTTGTCAGACCCATATCCATGCTCTTAGGTGCTCAAGTTTTGACTCAAAACATACCCTTTTGAAAGCGTACCAAACCTAAGGCACCGGGAACAATTTGCCATGTTTTCCTCAATCTTGTCATTCACAAAAGGGACAGAAAATTCAATAATGTAAATGATTTCATTGGCTTTGTCAAAAAGGACAAGATCAGGTGTCGAACCATGGATAATCCCTTGTGTCAAAACCACAAGCATGGCGAAGACGGTAATAAAGTGATTGAGCTACACACTGTTGTCGCCTAAGATACTGTGTTTGTGTCAAAGCTGGGCATCCACTGACAATGTGTGTGACAGTCTCATTAAATTCATTGCATAACTGATGCACACATTGACTGTTTCGAGTGGCAAGTGACTGGTCCTGAGCAGCAAACAGAAATCCTTCTGTTTCACTTTTCAGGCCAGACGACTTCATCCAAGCGAAGGAATCCGCAGGGTTGCTGATCTTCTCAACACACTGCACATAAACCCGATGCAGTGGTCGTTCAGATAGCCGGTCCTTGAAACACTGAGACTGGGCCGATTTGATATGGCACTTTGCTTGGTTGACACTCATTTCTGTAGTGTCGCGATACAGTAGCATTAGGTATACCAGTACTTCTGTAGTTTCCCAATACCATTGCAATAGTTGTACAATGATTACAGTATTACAATGCCATATGTATACCACTGTTACTGTAATATCCCATAACTATTACATGAGTTGTACCAGCATCACAGTGACACAGTGCCTTTGCATTAGGTAAAGCAATATGACAAACACCAAACATGACGGCATTCTTGACAAACGAACGGAACCCAAATATCCGTAAGATCCGGGATAGAGTAGGTCTTCAGCAACTCATGCTTGCCGTAAAAGATGACTGTGCTTGTCGTAAGAGGCAACTGGGTGGTCAGGCTCCCTGACTTGGTTGAAGCATGTCATCGATCCCAATTGGATTGTGAGGTCCTGCCTCGATTATTTACAGACCGCACTCATCTGGCTGGTATATTGCTGTGTACGGTGTTAAACAACAAACCAAACCAAACTTAAATGTCCGTGTGTGCCTGTGCTTGTCACAACAATTCATTTCTACTGTCCCCGTGAAGATTCCGGGGTAGAATAGGTCTTCAGCAACCCATGTTTGCCGTAAAAGGCGACTAGCGGGATCGGGTGGTCATGCTCGCTGACTTGGTTGATGTATGTCATCGATCCCAATTGCGCAGATCGATGCTCATGATGTCAATCACTGGATTGTCTGGTCCAGACTCGATTATTTACAGGAGCCGTCATACAGCTGGAATATTGCTGAGTGCCGCGTTAAACATCAAACAAACAAACAAACAAACAAATCATTTCTACTGAGTGATTGTCTGCTTGTCATTTACATTTGACAGGTAATAAAGTCACTGGGACACACCCATCTGTCGCGCTGTCTATGATTAGCGTAATCAATAATTGTGACACCTAGGTCGTCAGTGACAATGGTCTATTCCCTCGATATGTTGAGCTAACTATACTGTTATCCTGCAAGTACGGCACATCAATATTACATGTTGTTGTGAATATCACTAACTTGCTTTCATTTTTGAGGTTAGAAATTTGAGTTTAACGTCACAATTAGCGATATCCCCACAATGTCACAGTTGGGGGCACCAGAAATGAGCTTCTCGCGTTATGCGTATTTTCACATCCGGAATCGAACCCGGTCCTTCGGTTGGACGACGAACGCTTTAACCACCAGGCTGCCTAGCCGCCCATCTCTCGTGTTGAAAAATGTATGGTTGTTTAAAATAATAAATACATTAAAAAGATGGGTTGTGCGTTCTGGAAATAGCCTTCATATAGCTGGAATAAAGCTAGTTAGTGCAGCGTTCAACAACAAACAAACAAACAAAAAGAGTTCCTGACATAAACTGAATTATTCGATAACATTGTGTGCTTATGGGCGGTACGGTACTTATATTATCAGCATTGGATTTATGGATATTACGTATGTATAAGCATATCTTGTTCAATCAGCCATTGTGATTATAATACAAGAGCAGAGCACCTGCTACCACGTGTATAGGTCACACAAGGAAGATGTTTACCAAATGATCTGCTCAAATCATTGTGTATGCTGACAAACAAGTCATTACTGTGAAGGAAACCCGTGCACCGTTGATGACGACGTCTGATAATCTCCTACATGAATATGAATGTTGTGACATTTTCCGCTTACAGCCCTGGATGTAGTAACACGCCTGTATCAAAAGATATGAGTTAATTATATGCAGATTATAAATGCAATGTGCCACCAGTCATGGTGGTCAATACGCGGATACTAGTAGCTGTTGCTACTTTCCTCGTGGTGGGGTTTAAACAAGGTTTAAACAAGTATTTATAAACTTATTGTGAACAAATCATTGTGTATGCAGTCAAAAGTCTCAAACATTTGGAGGAAACATTTGTACATATTCTGACGAAGTCTGATAACCCTATACATACATTTACTTGTTTGTGGCTTAAGGGACATATGGACTTTAGGTTCACAATTAATGATCTAGCTAAATCGGCAAGTCGAGCTTTCTGAATATTTTGATGCTGGTGGTTTTACTTATACAATACTAAAATGTATGAATCCTTGGTGCTTCCATCTGGGGGTTATGTGAACATAAAAAGTTAAACACATTTCAAAACAAAGCATGTAATATTTTTCTTGGCCTTAGACGTAATAGGTCAAATGTTGTCACCAGGGGAAACATGGGTTGAAATCATGTGTCACTAACAGCGCATAGAAGTATTTCGTTTATTATTCCGCCTCGTCAGTGTAGAAATTACAAGATTCATATTTGTCATTCAAACTTAGTTAAGTAAAATAGGGCGCTCATTTGAAAAGTCAGGTTGCAAGCTCGATAGAAACCTAAACGTCGTCGACTTGATCCATGTAACATGCATGATGTAATGAACGCTATGCGTGAATGTATGCCAGATTTCTTAAACTTATCTTCAATCGAGAAATTGTTTACATTACTCAGATGTGAACACGGGTGTTATACTCTTTGTAAGTTAATTGATCAAATGTTCCATAGGCGCTTGATACTCATTTAATTCTGAGTGCGCTTTTCTACATGTATTTTATTGTGCTTGCGAATAGTAGTATTTCTGCTTGTGATTAATATCATACATGTAATGTGTATGTTGAGTGTCGGTGAGTGTAGATGCACAGCGTAGATGATAGTATATTCTACGCAGATGGTAATATATTCTACGTAGATGATAGCATGCCACAAACATCACATCACTTCCAATAATTGTCTTTCACTATGTACCAGCCAAAGCCACTGTACTCAAGGTACAACCAGGCATTGATCCACTTCTGATGGCAAATCACTTTCTTCAGCTGCAATGCAAGTCCACTACCTTTTCCATACGTCATTATTAGCCTTCAGACACTGATAACAGTTGGTAAATTGTTAACGGACAATATATTCGAGGTCTTTTGATTTTTAGGGATTTGCTTATGGTTCTAAAGGTACTTGAAAGTCTCATAAAGGAATTATATGTTTTACAAAACATTCTGGCAGAAATCGCTGATGATGAAATAAGAGCGCAACATATGATCGTCTGATGAATTTCTTCCGGAAGATGAGGATGATACGTGGTCTAATTCGGGTTTGTGTTTTCTTCTGCTTCCTCTGGTCCATCACTGTGTGGAGTCGTGTCTTCTTCCATATCTTACGGTGGATCGTCCGCACTTAAGGCTACATAGTGTTCCCCCTCCTGCTCAGCAAAATGTCCAACAACAATACTATGCAAAGGAACGCTCTGTGTTGGTGTTGTCCAACTGGTCAACGGACTGTTGAAGCAAGTCATGCAAAAACATCTAGAATAGCCTTATATGAGTATTGAACAATAATTCACAATAAAGTTATTTGTCGAATATGCGGTTGTGTAACCCATCATTTTTAACCGAGGATGGATCTTTCAGTCATTTAAATTTATCGATGTTGACACCACCCTTTAATGACGATTGTACGATAAAGCCTTTACCAACCATCCCTAACTTAACAGTTTTGTACGTTTGTCATCATGCACAGTATTTCTCGAATTGTACATATGAAACGCAAGCTCAACTGACAAAGATCATTTCGAGTCAATTGGCGTCTTGGACACTACGGCAGTAAGGTTATTACAATTTCTTTTTTAAGAATTTATTACATTTTACCGCAAGTAGAGATTATCACAATTTACGTCAAAATTATTACAATTTGCTGCAAGTATTACAGTTTACCTTTTTATTACAATTTACGTCGTAGCAGAGCTCTTCCTCAGTTACTGTGAACATTTTTACTGAAAGACATTGAAAGGTTGTATGACCTTTTGCCAACTTCTATCCCTGCCCTAAGGAAGAGTTTGGCCATTAACAAACTTTTTGTCTGGCTATGCCATTGACCTTTGACATAACAGATCAATGTGTTATTCCAAAGATGTCCAAGCAATGCATGGTTTCAAACTGAGGCAAAATTTACACAGCTGGCTAATGAAACATAAACAACAAAGTAATTATCAATTTCTTTTAGTTATATGCCTTTATCAAACATTGAACAGTGTTCACATGATGGTTCCTGATGCAGTATGCAATTTCCTCTTATTCTTCAATACTCACAACAGAGCGAGAAAACTGTTCTCTTGAAAGCACCAGCAGACCATGCTCACTAGTTCAGAGTTACTTGCCCTCAAACCTCCTTTTCCTTCTATATTGCCATGGAAAAACAGGAACCAGGATGAGGGGTGGCCAGGTGGAGTCTATCCCTGTTGCATTGTGTTGGTAGAACTGTGAAAATTCTATTTGGTGTTTGGGTCCACATTTATAGACAAGTAGTCCCAAACATCATTCCTTTCAAGTGATTACCACATGGCCAAAGACAAACAATTTCTTCAACGTCCTTGAAGGGTCCCACTCCGACTTGGCATTGGTTGGTCTTCTCACATTAGCCAGACCAGCCTTTGTGAGTGTGTCCCAGTGTCACTTGGCATACAACTTCTCGGTAGGCCCCCAGTGAAATAACAGGACTCTCCTCATTGCTGTCTGCCAATCACTTCTGAAATCTGGAGGGGTCCTTCCAGACTGTCAACCCGGAGTACTCATCCGGGTATCTCAAGCTGGACTTCAGTTTCTGCAGAATTATGTATAAAGATTGTAGCAATAAAAACGAATTGTTGCAACATGTACTTACAGATAAAAGGCGGCAAGTTCACTTAATTTATCATATATTTTAGTCTTGTTATATACCAAACATTTGAGATATATATTGTTTCATGCTGATGAGTTGAAACAATCATTAACTGACATCTCTTAAAAATGTTCCCAGCAACCTATGCTTGCCATACAAGCCAAAGTAATAGATGAGGTAGCAAGTGGGCTCATTGATCACTCGTAATCGTACCCCAATAACGTGGGATATTGTCCGTAACAGTCACCATCGGTGCATCTGGATCGAGTTCATAACATTTACACCGGTTTGTCTAGTTTAGATTTGAGATTCGATCATTTATATTCCTTGTCATTTAGCCGAACAATTGCTGGATGTGGTGTTAAATTAATGAGTTGGGTTTAACGCCTCTTTGAACAGAATTCCAGTTATATCACGGCGTGTAAGCTTGATGTGGGAAGAAAGCCCGAAGTGATGCAGGTCTTACATGTTTACCACTTTGACGAAACCCACAAGCAAGTGTATGATGCTACCCTCGATTCAAACCCACGACCATCGGTTTCTGTCAAGCCCAAGAGATGCAACTATGCACAGCAAGTTGTGGTGCCTTTGATAATAGGGCCATCCATGCCAACAGGTGATAAAGAACAAGCAACCTGAAGAAATATTTGCAGAATAGCTTCATGAACATGATGAACTAAACAGAATAATTTCAAATATTTACCACTCTTTCTACTCTTCTCTTGTTCCTCGTTGCCTCTCTTTTTCCACTGATGCTGGGCAGATGACTGACTCATTTATTCATCCAGACATTCTGCAAACATAAGTAGCATTCACCTGTCCGAACTGTACATGCTGTACATTGAATTCAATTGAAATTTCAACTTGGAACTGTCCTTATAAAATATTTCATCCCAAACATTCAGAGATAAAACATAACACCATATTTAACAACTGTCAAACATTTATTTGACAACAAAGCCAGGATCATTCAACATACACTTTACATAGGGAATCACTTGTTGCAAAAAAATCCTCGCCAAGGTCAGAGTCATTCCATGGAATATTGAATTATTAAGTTATGAAGCTTAAAGAAAACAAGGACATAACAGTAAAATGTTTAAAATATCTTTACCGTCAAAGAAAATAAAGTCTTTGTTGGCCATCATTGTAAATTATAGTCTGTATTAGCATCCCACGAAAGTTTACAGGTAATAATCGTTCCTAGATCTTTGTACTTATTAACAATTTCAATTTTCTTCATTATCTATAAAAAGCGGATCTAATTTCGATCATCTTTTTTATACCACAAATCCATTACGCCCCAGTACAAATCCTTGTCGTCATAACAAACAGTTGACCATAATACTAAAAAAGGACCATTGACGTTTACAGCAAAGTAAGTAGAGCAGGAAAATATCTAAAACAATCCGTTCCATAAGATCTCTGCACAGAAATCATGGAACATAAGGTCACGAAGCCCTGCTACGTACCTGGCATCCGCATTTGCTGCCAATCGCCTTTCCAAATACTGTTGACTTCCGCGTTGTGGACGGCTCAGAGGAATTTCGGCCGGCATTTCCGTGGTGGAGGTGAATGAGAACAATGTATCGATACACGAGGTTTGTTTACATCCATGTTCTAAAATGGCGCCCTGGACCGTAGGGGAATTATGGGTAAAATGGCTTGTTCCGGGTTAACACTAAGCTGGGCCCCGTCTCTAATATCATACTATTGTTTGGAGCAAGTTGACGACGCGCATAGGGAGCCGGGAACTAGCTTTGGTTGGTCCACATCAACATGATCAACCTATGCTAGTTGTAAGAGATAACTTAATGGATCAGGTGATCAGGCTCGCTGACTTGGTTGATCCATGTCATCGTATCCCAATTGTGTGGATCGATGCTCATGATGTCAATCACTGTATAGTCTGGTCCAGACTTGATTATTTACAGACCGCCGTCATATAGCTGTAATATGGCTGAGTGCAGAGTTAAACCACAAACACCAACATGATTCTACAACCTGCTCTTGTGGATACCATATTGAGGATCCTACATATAACTTCCTTTCCCATTGAGCTTTCCCAGTGCTGAACCTAATGCCTTTAAATGCTTTTTTATACACTCTTTTACGCCACCCCTATCACTAGGCGGTGCACCACCTCCTGTACCACTGGTTAACGCGAGAGTCAAAGTCGATATAATAAATCCCAATGCAGGTAAAATACTGGCAATGGTTATCCCCTGTTCTCTGAACAATGTTTTAATTTTATCGGCCAGTGTAGTGTCATCGTTGAGGACTTGATCGATAGTTTCTTCAATTCGACTGATTTGTGAATGAAGTGCCTTTCCATTACTGGCACAGCAAAAAAAATGCAGTTTCCGGTATCCGGATACCTGCCAGATACCTCCGGACACTTACCCAAAACGCGTCCAGGCATCCGGTGGCAGATACCTTGCCGGATACCAGATCCGTGGTATCCGGCATGGACACCTCACCTGAAAGTATGCCACCTGGAATCCGGGTATCCGGCACCGGATACCTCAATCTGGGTGTCCAAGGATCCGGCACTGGATACCAAGGATCCGGCACCGGATACCTCATTCTGAGTTTCCAAAAACATGTCACAATTTGGGGGGTGCATTTTCTCAATTAAGTGTGAAACACCTAAATATATATTGGAAACTAACCAAGAAAATTGAACATTGCTGAAGGTATCCGGATGCAATTTTTCGAGATGTCTTATTTCTGGTAAATAATGTTAGTCTGGGCATATCAGATAGCTGTAGTAATATTCTGTGTTATTTTAGTTGTAAATATCGCCTTAAAGTTGAGATTTATGGGCATGTACTTTTGGAGAAGACAATTTTTTTCAATTTCATTTATAATTCTTTTTAGATGTTATGTTGTTTAATGAACAAACATCAGTTCTGATACATGTATGATGATATCCTTAAATTACATGTTCAGACTTCCAGGTTGTTCTGAGTGAAAGTATTAACTCATCGACTGTGTGCTCACTTGGGCCTTTGGTCCTGGTGAGATGATATGATTATTTGTAAAGGTACAAGTACTTATTACGAGCATACCAGCTTCATTTAATTTTGAAACACAATATGCCTCACTCCGAGGTTGACATGTACCAGATTTCATCACACTACAGGGAGCTGTTCCTCAGTTACTGTGAACATTTTTACTGAAAGACATTGAAAGCTAATTTGACCTTCAATATCAGTTGCGACTATTTCAAAAACAATTGTAAAGTGCTTTATTCAGTGTAATATTGACAAACATATGACAATGATATACAACTATATGTATAAGAGTTATTTAGACTTCTGCAGGAAAAGGCACATTAGAGAACAAGAGTCATCAGAAAGATGACATATCCCTCCGGCAGCTGCCTGTAAAGTAACCACTAGTAAATGTGCAATTCTGTATGTAATGAGTCAACAGTTTAAAGTTCTTTAAGAAGCATACATTGTTTACCCACGAAAGATCCACCATGGTCGCATTCATATGAATGCCATGTTTCGATCAAATACATTGAATGGTTTTCGTATTCTGCCCCAGAAACGAACCTCATCCCCAATTAAGTCTATGTCCAACTTCATTCCATAAAAATTTAAAAAAATAAAAATTAGAAAAATCCCAAAATATCAAAAGGCACCACTTCAGTATGTGCCTGATAGCTTTGCCAAATTTCGATCAAATACACTGAATGGTTTTCGAATTCTGCCCCGCAAACGAACCCCATCCTCAATTGAGTCTATGTCCAACTTCATTCGATAAAAATTTAAAAAAATAAAAATTAGAAAAATCTCAAAATACCAAAAGGCACCACTTCAGTATGTGCCTGATAGATTTGCCAAGTTTCGATCAAATACACTGAATGGTTTGGGAATCCTGCCCCGGAAAAGGAAATGATTATGGACGGACGGACAGACAGACTGGCTGATCGCTATATCCCTGCTGCTTCGAGGTGGGCCGATCTTTCGTCTTCTAAGTTACGCAATCTTTCTGCAACGCAGTGTCTACTGAATTCATCACCCGCCTGTTCAAGTTTTGTTTTCTCATAAGCTAAATGCTTGTCGAGCTCAGATAGCTTGGCTATATTATTGATGAGTTCTCCCCACATTGTTTGCATTGCCTTGTCAAGACCTCGTAATACCCTAATACTGATATCCGAGGATGGTACTCTGACCTCGGAATTATCTTAGTAGGTATGCAAGATTTCTCCGAGTCCGTCTGAGGCCAGCTTCGAGCTTTCTTCCAAATTATATTTATCTATGGTACCGAGTTCATCACGCACAGTCCAAAGAACCTTAGTAGTCTTCATTGTCATCTCAGTAGTCGTGAGTAGTCTACAAAACCTAATTCATTACGAACAAAGTTGATGCCATGTTTAGTGGCTATCGTAGACAAAGCTAAGGTTTACGAGTACGATAATGCAGAAGGTCAATATCAGGTTCGCCGCGTAGTCGCAATATTCCTTTACTATCTATCGTAAACTTTGAATAGTCACGACCAATTGGGCTTTCTTCAAAGGTATCGTAATAATTAATAACTGTTGATTGTAAAAGTTCATCGCTAAGATTCATGCCACCAAAGCTGGTTTCATCAGTACCCTCTTCTGTTGAACTAGGGTTATTAAAATCATCTAGATTAAAATCCTCCATTTTTATATTAAATATAAGGTTACATAATTTCAATATAACAATGTCTTCGCAATACGGACGCAAGTTCAACCCTTAAACTCAGACTTCGAGATCCATTAGGGGTCAAAGCAATTCGTCAGTCTGTAACTATAACTAATAACCCTAGTACCATCAATCAGAATCAAACGCTTCTGGTTCGCTTTCCTAATCTCGGCGCACACGATGTGTTAGTTCCAGGAGCTGTCTGACCAGCATTTACGATTAGTTTGACTTCTGCCGACATTAACAGGGAGCCTGTTCAGGACATAGGTCATGCTATCTTTACGAAAATCGCGATTAAAATTAGCGGTAATGAGGTTTTGAGTATCGATGATAGCGATGTATACTATTGTTACATGGATCTCTGGAGAACCAATAAAGAGCCGGAAAACTTACAGTACCAGGGTATTTCTAATCGGAACACATTGAGACTGTGTATTGATAATAGTGATAATACCATCGTAAAAGATCTCGCTGTTGCCAGTGCATTAGGTATCCAAATCTATATTCCCTTAGATATTGAATTACTAGATTCCCACATGCCCTTTTATAAAGCATCCCTAGGTGATAGGTTAGAATACGAACTCACTTTTAATGACTACGGTAGAGTTATCAGAGGTGCTGAAGATGCTAGCTATTCCATTGAAAATATCTCATTGGAGTATGATATGATAACCGATCCTGAATTAGCCAGACAAATTCGTAACCAGTTTATCAGAAGTTTTAGCCATTTTGTACGACCGCATGCTTCGACACCGAAAGATCACACGGAACAAAAAAGATACGACGTGGAATATCAATCTAAACGTCCCCACGAGATCGAGATGCATTTAAAAGAAATAATGAGAAGTTCTACAATCCGAAGATTACAAAAGTAGAATTGACTATCGACGGCGTTCCTAATCAACTGAAGTTAACGCGGTTGCGGAAGATCTGTCTTTCGGGGGTGTATCGATGGGTGAATACCTCACCATGAAGTATGCGCTATGGCTCGACATGCGAACCACGGATGATGACCAACTGCACGGCAGTGGGAGGAGAATAGAAAATGCCAGTGAGGGTGTCACTATACAGATAACGAAGCTCCAGGAATCGGCTGGTAAATTAAACATATATTTGTACGTGATTATGGATGCGCAACTTAATATACAGAATGGAAGATTCGTGCAAGCAATCTATTAATAATCTTTTACCTAAAGAACCCACTGCGCTATCATATGCAGACAAACAGCTTTTATTCTAGATATTTTAGAAAGTCATTATCGGGACCTTTTCGATCATATTATATTATTCTGTGGCATTATTATTATTCTATACTAAAAGCGTTAATAAAACATACCTTTCAAAAGATTGGGTAATGAATGATGATGGGGTACACAGAGTTGATCTGGGCGATCGTTTACAAGACTGTCTACGAGTATGTCAAGAAAATTAAAGGGGAATCAACCCTTTTCATAATAGACGACTGCAGTGTGAGTAAAGAACTAACCAAAAAGAAAGATATGCTTTCATATTGAGCATTCTCCGGACAGCACACTCAGCATAGCATTACTCAAAAATACAACTCTGTCCTGAAAGATCTTAGAGAGCAGACCAAATGGGTAGCCCTGTTTCATTGCAAAGACTGACATTCATTCGAGGAATGTTTACGCGAAAATGATGCTATTTATACCAAGCTCAAACAAGATAAAGTCAGAAAACTGATGGCTTCAATGAAGCATTGTAAACTCGTATTAAAAACCAATCAAGCAGCTGCTTATATTATGTAATGACTTAGCAAAATGTAGCAAAATTATAGTAAAAATAGCAAAAATATGGCCAAATTATAGCAAATATAGCAAAAAGATATCACAAGTAGCAAAAATTCGATAAATTGAACATTAGCAGTTATTATGACATATGTTGCTTAAAATCCTCATTTTTTCGAAAACAGTTTATTATTACGGGCTGTATTGGATATGCCATATTTTGTTATGTTAAACTTAAATATCTCCTTAGGTATTACATTATGGAATGCGACTCATCGAACAAATGCTCAAAGATAAGCCAGATCAACATGTAGATCAAGATGTAGATAAATCTTTAGATAAACATAGAGAAAGACTCGCCGCTTTGGTAGACGGTGGAAAATGTTCCGAATATTTGGGGGACAATTATACCATCGAAAAAATTGATAACATGACCGACGAAGAAATTAAAAAACTGTACGTGCATTATGAGTCTAGACTGGGAGCTACCATGACTAAAACAATAGGGTCGGCTATGTTACAACTTTACACAGTAGTAGCTAGGATGTTTCTTCCTATCCTGGCAGAACATCGTATATATTTATGCGAATCTCTTGATAAAGAGCTATTCATCGAACACGCTATAAGCTCAGTAAGCTGTGAGTTCCACTCACCACAGCTTTAATAACAGCTAGGTATTGTAAATTTAAACATACGTGCGCACTTAATAATAATGGAGACTCAAGTGACACCACCACAGATTGTGGAAACACAATCACAACAAGTGACACTGCCACAGATTGTGAAACAAGTGAACGAGGATGCACAACGGATTGTGAATGAGGAAATACCACAAGCCAGATTGAAGAAGAAGAACCCCCAAAACTTTGCAGCTGGTAGGAAGGGCGGGCTTGCGAGGAAAATGAAAATAATGCATAATTCAAACATTGAACATAGTCGTCCGATTAAAACTTGGGCACTAGTAGGAGTTGTTGCTATAGCGATGGTATGGTTGTTTTATAAGACCGGAGAAGAGAAAACGTCAACCCCGATGTCACAACAAGTTCCAATAGAGGTTAGCCCCCATATAATGCTATAAGAAGCATGACTACTCCATTTACAGACGGTAAAATGTTGGTAAACGCAACGTATCATTCAGCAGTGGTCAGCAGCTTGGCCATTGGCTATGCCTGTATAGCTAAAATGATTACTAAAGCCACACCACCCAAGCTAGATTTTAATGGTTATGATATCGGTATGGTCATTCTTGATATTGGATTGGCTATGGCAACAAAAGATATGCTCATCTAACAAGGGCTTATCCCAGAAGACATAATGAAGTAATTAAACATTTGACTATATTATATTCATATAAATATGGCAACAATTGCGATGATGGTAGGTGGGGCTATTGTTAATGCTCTAGCTCTTTCAGGGAGTAATTATTTATTTTCTACTTTGAGGGAATCAAACGCTAAAGAAGTTGAAGAGGAGCATAAACGACATAATAAAGCATTAAAACAACTCGAAGCAGCCCAGTCACAATTGACCAGGAAGAGGATATTAAGATTAGATATTATTAATGAAGAACTGCGTAAGCAGGGACATTCAATTCAAATGTTTAAGGATGTTGAATCTGCCATGCACAAATACTTCCTCGTTTATGGAAAACAACTTGACCAAATACAGAGACCAACAATAAGTCAGTTTTAAACACTGTCACAGCAACAACAAAAAAACGCGAGATAGCATTCATCATGTTTGGGTTATCAGTCATCGCTATTTTTAGCTTCACAATAACTAAGCATAAACCATGACCTTGTTAGGGCGGGCGGGCGAGTCTTATCAGCCATGTCACCCTGAATCACCAGTGGAGATGTGATTTGCATTTAGACAAATGATATGATGAATGTTTTACAATGAATCTGTGCAGATTTACACTCATGGGGAAGCCGACTCAATGTAACCGACGTTCTGTTGCTATTTACTGCATCCACTCTTATTACATCAGGCGGGGAAACATTAATTATACATGTTGTGTATGTGGGATAGGGGTCAAAGGTCATTATTGTTTACTTAAGAAACACGGTGCTGATAGGGTCAGGAACCAGATTATTTACGCTAGGAAGAGAGATTACATCAATGAAAGAAATAGGTTGAGGAGAATACGTATTTAGATATATGAAAGACAACCAATTAGACATTTGACTAATTTTGCATATACCATTAAACCACAATGTTTTTTGTGAGAGAGTTGAAGGCTTTAGCAAAACAACGTGGTCTACATGGATATTCTCGAATGAGAAAAGCTAAATTGATCGATTTACTCGGTTTGGAATACAACAAACCCCAGACTGTTAGAGAACTCATAGCTCAAGCAAAAAACAGTGGGCTGAGAGGTTATTCTCGAATGAGAAAACCTGAATTGATTGCTTTACTAGATAATAATGATTAAAAAAACCAAGAAGATGTTGATAAAAAACAACAAGAATTAAAATTTGTACCTACATCCTCAGACGTTGGTAAATATCTAAGAGATTGGAAGATGGATATTAATTCTAACATGGATGTTAATGATGTTAAGCCCATCGTATCAAGCAAAATTAACAAGGATCTAGATGAATTACATTGTATAAAATACCAGCTGACGGTTAAAATGTCATTGAGTAAAAGTAACAGACTATAGCACTGAATATACAGAACCATATTTCCGGAGCAATCAAGAAGTTATAACCGAATCCGATACTATAAACGCATCATTAGATACATCAATTCAAAGGATACAGGAAACTTTAGAATGCTGGACTAATAGAGGTTCAGGTTGGGGTGTGGATAAAATTGATAGTTTATATTTAGATATAGCAAATTATATGCCCTTCAAAGGTGGATCTTATATAGATTTACCTCCATATTATAAAAAGAAAAAAGCCATAATTAATGTAAAAAATAAATCCGATGACTGTTTAAGAATGATAAGATCTGCATTGTTCCCTGTAGACAAACATCCGCATAGACCTTCGAGCTATCCCCAAAATGATGGACTAAACCTCAATGGTATAGACGAACCTACACCAATATCACAAATTGACAAGGTGAAAAGCAAAATAGTTTATCTATAAATGTTTTTGGACATTCTTCTAAAGGAATTGCTGTACACAGGATAAGCTCCACTCCAGAACATTATTCCTAGAATTAATTCATTTCTGATGGAAAAAGATGGAAAATATCATTATACGTGAATAAAGAGTTTAAGCAGACTATTATACGATCAAACAACCCATAAAGAAAAGAAATATTTCTGCGAAAGATGCCTACATGTGTACAGCAGACAAGATCTATTAGAAGCGCATAAAGAAGACTGCAGAGGTGTTGGACAGAATGCTATCAGGATTGATATGCCTAAAGAGGGAAAAAATATATTAAAATTTGGACATTATTGTAATCAAATGCCAGTACCGTACGTAATTTACGCCGACTTCGAAGCGCTTATCAAACCTATAGAAAATAATCAAGATAATCAAGATGATCAAGACAGTAGTTTTACGTACAAAACTCAAGCACATATTCATTGTGGGTTTGGACATATAGTTGTAAGGTATGATGGGAAAACAAACCCGCCTGTGATTTACAGAGGTCTCGATGCAGTGGGAAAGTTCCCAGAATATCTACAAAATGAAGAGAGAATAATCAGGGAAAATTTATAGCGTAAGAAACCCATGTGTATGACGAGGGATGATTGGAGTGCCTATAAGAAGTCAACGAGTTGTCATGTTTGTAATAAAGCCCGGAAATGGGGATTCCGTAAGAGATCATTGTCACGTCATGGGTAATTATCGGGGAGCCGTGCATAATGAGTGTTACTTGAAACTAAAACTGAATTCTCAAACAATACCCATCCTCGTTGTGTTTCATAACCTTAGAGGATACGATTTTCATCTCATCATGCAAGCTATCACAAAGACCGACGGTGGCTTAACGTGTATTCCTAATAATATGGAAAAATACATATAATTCTCGCTGACAAAAATTATACATTATACGGATAAGGATGGGAAAGCCAGAATAAAGCAAAGTAATGGACTTAGATTCAAAGACACTGTACAGTTTCTGTTATCTTCCATGGACAATATAGATAATGCGAACAATCCCGATGACTTTGCAATAACAAATCAATATACCGATACGTTAACGCGTGATTTGTTGCTGCGAACAGGTTATATCCTTACGAATATATGGATGATTGGTCAAGATTCGACGAAACTAAATTACCACCTCTTGAATCATTCTATAGTAACTTAACAGAATCTAAAATAACCGATGCCGATTATGAACACACTCTGACGGTGTGGGATAAATCAGGTTGTAAGAATTTATGTGATTATCTTGATCTGTACTTAAAAACCGATGTACTGTTACTCGCCGATATATTCGAGATATTAAGAAAGACATGTTTAAAACAATACAGCTTGGACCCTGTATCGTATTATTCCAGTTCCGGACTATAGTGGGATGCGTAGTTGAAGAAGACCAGTGTAGAACTAAAACTACTCACTGATTACGATATGTACTTGTTTATTGAGAAAGGATTAAGAGGTGGTATATCGATGGTAGCGAAAAGGTATTCTGAGGCTAATAATAAATTAGTGGAAGGATATGATCCGAGTAAAACTGGCACACATATATTATATCTTGACGCCAACAATTTGTACAAATGGGCTATGAGTCAACCTTTACCCACAGGTGGTGTTGTGTGGGTCAATGATATCGAAGTGAATGATATCTCCTAAGATTCCGATAAAGGGTACATACTAGAAGTTGACTTGGAATATCCAAATTCGTTAGATAAAGACCATAACAGTTCTCAGCTAGCTCCCGAAAGATTAATGGTTAATAAAGATTGGATGTCAGAATATCAACGCTCCTTGATGGGTAATACAAGGTTAGCTAACGTAGAAAAACTCGTACCAAATTTGATGGATAAGACAAAATATATAGTTCACTACAGAAATCTCCAGTTATATCTATCGTTAGGTATGAAACTAAAGAAAATACACAGAGTTCTAAAGTTTGATCAAAGTCCTTGGATGGAGCCCCATATAAGGTTGAACACAGATTTAAGAAAGATAGCTACCAGTGATTTCGAAAAGAATCTATATAAGCTAATGAATAACTCAGTATTTGGTAAAACTATGGAGAATCCAAGGAAGCTGTTCAATTAGTCAGGTCTAATGAGGAAGAAAGACTCAGTGTAGACTTATAGCCAGTCTGGCTTTTAACAGAAGCAAGATATTCGATAACGACTTAGCCGCGTTGCATATGCAGAAGAGTAATATAAAATTCTTTGATGATGGAAGTACAAACCGAGGATGTGTATAAAGATATGGCAGAAAAAATAGATATGTACGACACGAGGGATTACCCTAAACATAATCCACTGCACAGCATAGTAAATAAAAAGGTGTTAGGTAAGATGAAGGATGAATGTGCTGGGACCCCTATAGTGGAGTATGTTGGATTAAAACCTAAGATGTTTTCTATAAAGAAGTCCGATAATGGAGAGATAAGAAAAGATAAGGTTATAAAGAAGTATGTGGTAAAAAAGCATATTAAACACGAACAATATAAAGAACCATTATTCAACGGTAGAACGTTCAAACACGAGATGAACTCTTTAAGAAGTTACAATCATAGGATATATGGATTAAGAATGAACAAGACATCATTATCCTCCTTAGATACAAAGAGATGGATTGATAAGGATGGTGTAACTACCTACGCTTATGGTTATTTAGGGTGGTAATACTTTATCGTTAGGAACTATGAACTACTCTTCTCGTACAAATGCCCTGCCCGGTCCATCTTTAACATAATAAAGAATAGGCTCTCCTTCTATCATAACCAATCGACTAATGTTATATGTCTTAAGGGACCAAATCGGATCGGTTGCGCGACGTAGGCCTCCTTCGAGTTCACCAGGCTGATATAAATATCTTACCCTTACTCTATCCGGAAGTTTTTGTTCTTTGCCTCTCCTTGGTGCTGAAGATTCGGAAGTAATGGATTTCATTTTAATCGCATCAGATGGTTTCTTCCCGATTAATCTCATTACTTCATTATTCAGCGCTGATACAAGAGCTGATAACCGTGTCACCCATTCGGTTGATATCAATCGTTCCGATTTTGATCCCATTCTGATAGCCAAACAAACGTCCTGCTAATGTCCGGTTAAATCTTTCAACGATAGCTTGACAACGGTGGGCTTCTTTTTCACCTCGCCTGATTTTGACATCGTGCTTTGTTAACAGTTTAGTTACCGATCCCATAAACTCACGACCAGGATCTACTTGAAATAGCTCAGGCCATTTTAGTGGTCCGGGTTTATATGTGCGGCTCAGTGCATTAGCTACTTCTGTTGAATCATTCGAGGTTAATGGCTCAGCCTCTTTGTAACGACTAGCAACATCCACTATGGTTAAAGCGTATTTATACGTTTTGCATCTTACCTTATCATGGGGAAGAAACAAGGGGTCAGCCTGATGAACTTTATTCGTTGTAAAAAGATCAAACTTCTTCCTCGGTATATAACACGGTGCTGGTAAATATATTTGCCACATCGCTTGTTTCTTTAACCAATCCTTGGCCACATCTTTAGATACCTTAGTCGCGGTGGCTAATTTTTTTTATTGTTCCTATACCTTTCCAATATCCTCATGGGCTATTGTAAATTCTATTTAATATTAATTAATATTGATGATTCTTTTAATTAGTCTCATGACGATCGTTGAATCGCATCATCATTTTTGCATAAAAAATTCCCCCTGTAGTGGTGGTATAGGTATATAAATCTGGCTCCAGTTGAAGTGGTCCAGAACCCCCATTACCTATACTACTCATTGTAACTGACGAACTGAGGTAGTTCTTAACAGACAATTTACATTTGAGGATGATAATGTGTTGTAAACATACTGCAAAAGATGTCACTGTAGAACAACGTGAGAATACATTCGCTAATGTCACCTCTCCAGTTGATGAACTACCTCATTCTGCGATCTAGCTGGTAGTTGTATTGCTGTCAGTGTAAAAATAGTAATGCAGTTGTTTATTTATCTGCATCCGTCGAGGTAAACAAATAGTTATCATTATAAGAATTGACTTTCACTTTCTTCGAGTTCTCTGGAACTTGGTTTGCGCCAACTCCACACATAATTTTGGTACAGCTTAGTTAAAACGTGTTTCTATTTAGTCTAATCTTAACAAATGAAATAGTTTGCCTTGCACCTGTTTATCGTAATTGATAGTGAGCTTCAATCTCCCCGACATCCACAATTGACGTCAAAGTGGACTATCATTTTGGCTTGAAATATTTAGTGATTGATAACCTTATAAATATACAAAGAGTTGTATTAAAATATATTCATACAAAAAAACCATAACCATACGCTTTACACAATTACACAAACTCTTATATGTTTCACTATTCGAATCATATGTGATGTTTTTAAATAGTTATTATGATGTCTTAATTACTGTGCAATTTTAAGATAAACATCGCGCCTTTTACGCCAAGTCAAACCAGAGGGACCACGAAACGGTTCTTACGACCTGTATGTATGCTCATGTTGATTCTGGCTCAAGTGTGTTATGCCTAGATAAATGGTGTAAGTGACAATGAAACTATACCGTCAGTAGGACTACTATTAATAATTTGTATACCGTACATTCAACGACTAGCATAAAAGCACGCATATGTACATTCAGGTGGGGTTTTGAAACGGAGATATTTTTTTCAACAGAAGGCGCATTTGCTTGAAACCGCCCCGATGTATAGACAAGGTTACGTCTTTAGTCATCAGAATGTAATAGTTGTTTCTCATCTGCTTTCCTGCAAAGCACAGACACCAGACCGAGACAGCTGACCCGGATCCTTCAGTGAATGTGCTGTTGTGATAATGTGTATGCAATATTGGGTACATTGCTAAATGTTATGGAAAAGTTTTCAAAAGTGTCAGTCGCCCAAGATATGAATACATGCCAAACCGATACCAACCAACCCATGTCAACACTGTTTAGACTCAGTCATATAAGATTTTAGTTTTGTGAATGGTTTTATACCATGTTAAGCAAGAGTGTTAGACATTTTCCGTTTATCAAAGTCTAGTCCATTGGACCAATTGATCAGAAATTGCACTTACATGTGCCATAGTCCATCTGAACTGAATACATTTCCCTCTCAACGACGGCAGTGTCCGTACTGACATAAACCGTGACAGGCTGTAAAATGCTTGCTGGGAATGTTGGCTAAGGAGAATGTCCCTGGGTTTAACGCACCGTTCGAGCCATTATTATGGTGAAGAACGGGTTCATAATGTGCTTATAAAAAGCTATTTTCACAAGGGGATACCTATATACATGTATCCATCCAGTAGTACAATACATCTACATATATGTGACATTCCCAGTCAGTATTGACAGTTAACCATTATTCAAAATTATAAGCTTCAATAATTGAAAGTTTGAACAGGTGAAACTGTCATTCCAATTCGGCTTGTTTGTACAGTTGTTTTTATATTTCTCAGTTTGGAGCGTTATTCATGATCAACATACACATGATGAGTTATATGCCAATCTTCCATAGATGAATTAGTCATTTATTGTTCTTTTGCCCTTGCCAAACATAAGTTAAACAACAATGCATGTTACGAATAACCATTCAGAAGACTGTATGACAAGAGGGATGACTTCCACTTACTCTTCATGTCGAGCAATATTCCAGCAGCTCCAACCTGGTGTCGTCATTTCACACCTTTGTGATGTACAATTGCACATGCTCTTTCTATGAATACATTTCAAAGAGCCTAACCCACCAATGACACCCGTCACAAGCACATGCAAAGGCAAACCTTCGACTCACCCGATAAAACAGTGAAACAAATGGTACAAGTCAAATATAAGGAATTGCATAATGTAATGTGTGTTACTGATTTGTAAACCCCCACGTGTCTAGCATAGCGTTTTAAGAGCTTTGCTAAGTGAGGCCTTAAGTGTTGAAAACAACTCATGAGCTAGAAGGCTCAGTGGGTAACTCGGCGGTGGGGTAGCCGAGATTTTACAGCGGTCGCTCGTTAAATTCCCAACAAGATTGGTTGGTTGGTTGGTTTGTTGTATAACGCCGCACTCAGCAATATTCCAGCTATATGACGGCGGTCTGTAAATACTCGTGTCTGGACCAGACAATCCAGTGATTAATAGCCTGAGCATCGATCCACGCAATTGGGATCGATGACAAGCATCAACCAAGTCAGCGAGCCTGACCACCTAATCCCGTTAGTCGCCTTTTACGACAAGCATAGTCTTCTTTTACGGCAAGCATGGGTTGCTGAACACCTATTCTTCCCCGGAATCTTCACGGGTCAATTCCCCACAAGGATATAATGTGTGAATGTATGTGTGATGTATTGATGGAGTTAGGATAACAGCGGCCTAACGCCAAACTGACTTGCACTTTTGCAAGATTCGTGTGACGCTCTTTGAAATCTTGTCTATAGAGCATGCAAAGAATATTGTTGAGGAAATTCCCCATAGGGAAATATAATTCAGCATAAGTCCGAAAAGAACTGTCATGTGTTGTGTGATATCATTTAACTACTTCATGATCAAAAACATATTTTGATAGCATCGCCCAATCGAATTACAATTAGACATTAACCACATGGTCCTTCGAATATTGTTTAAATTTGTTTGATAAATATAGCAGCGTGCACGAAATTTACGAATGCGTGTATCTGAAACTGACATGAATATTTTGGAAGCCTTTCGGAGTCATCGTTGAACATGATACACCATGTAAATCTCCTGACTACACAACTAGAGAAGTTGTGAATATTGATATATATCTATATCTATTATAAAACATGTTTGAATTATGAACATGCTTGGAATCCAAGACCTTAGATTCTAAACTGTTCTAAATACGTATAGTCTAGTTACCTATTACGTTCGTTATATATGTACCTACTACTAGTATAAAGACAGCGACGATGTTAGATGACTAAGTATTAACAGAGATAATGGCTTCACTCAGGTAAGCAACATAACCATGTGCTAATATTTCCGTTGATGCTGGCAAGTTTGTTGGTTTTTTTAAAATGTCTTCCCATTGTGGATATTCTCAATATCCTCTTTGCAATGCTGTTGTGGGTAGATTTTGCCAACCCTGTTTAATTTTCTTTTGCTGCTTTACGTTTCAATATGTATTATATTTTTTTTAGAGCCAACTCTGGTAATGTATCTAGATAGATTGTGTCAATGTATTATTTGCAATTACTATACTAATATGCAATTTGTCATGTTCAGATTATGTTCGCCATATATATTAAATCAGTCATTGTCAATCATTGTGTGTCATGTTTGAGATAGATGTTCTTCATTTGTTTTATCCATAGAATATATTTACGATTAACAGTTAACGTAAACTTACTCGGTAGCTTATTCATAAGCACCCGACTATTCCCTCTGTGTCCAATTTTCGGCAGCGAAATGACCAGCACCCCCCGCCCCACCCACCCCCAAACTTTGCAGGATAAGAGAAAAAAACATTTTCGATAACGAGTTAGGGAAGATTAAATACGACTATCAAGATGCGACATAGAAACATTGATTGAGTGAGTGAGTGAGTCGCTGCTTTAGAAATATTCCCGGAAATTGAACAATAAGTGATTCGACCCTGTCCTTCAGTGTTGTGATCATGTTCTTTAGCCACAATACACAACCGACAATACGCAACAATGAAGCCCAAATATTGCGTTACATTCGGAACGTTCTACAAAACCTTAACAAGGCCTACTGAATTGGTCACTGGGTTATTATGCTGCGTGTTCCATTGCCGAGTACATTGTGAAGGAACAAGAAGGCGACAGCGAGTACACGCTGGCCTAGATCCATACGTGCAGTGTCCTTGTGAGAGGCGTCGCGCTAAATACAGATGTGTGACAAGTGTAGCGCCGGGTACGATGATAAAACGTAGGTGGTATGCACGTACAAGTTACTCCCCTTATTGAAACGGGGTGGCCACGAACAGTTTGTAAGTCTACCGCTGCTTTGGTCAACAGCTGTTTCGAAATAATGCATATCCATGATGAACAAAAGAACATTCTGCGAACATTTTGGTCATAAAGCATACCGATTTGGCTATGCACTGAGCTTTCATTTTATCATACAATGGGTAGGTTTCTCGGCAGGATAAAGCCAACGGATAAAAACGATATCCGTTGGGGTCATATGCGGATAGAGATGCAAATATCAAAGGTCAAGTATGGACTACTTTCACTGTTTATAAACAAACATGGCGTCGCCCTCGTCATTCGGCGATCGAGTCAGAATTAACCATCGGGAGTCTGGATAAACTACAGGGATAATTGCTATCATTATCAAAAGAATAGTCAATTATACTGAAAATCAGTGTCTAACTGTGACTAAGCTAAGGCATTTTATAAGTTTTGGCAACTTTGGAGATATAAATTTCGAAACAATTTTGCGAGGGCACTAGGCCTAGCCAAGCGGGATCAGTAACCATATCTGTGCTTGTAGACCTCTGCGGCTTGAAACCTTCTCCACAAATTAAAATAGTTGGATTTGGCCGAAATATGTTTGAATTGTTACCTTGTCGCTGTGTGTACATCTGACTACACTTCTTAACGTTATGGCAGGACAGACCGACTGTCAACAACGTCTGACCGTGGCCGTGACGGCTCATAGACTAGGGTTAGAGTGGCTTCCCTTTGACAAAGGGCAGTTACTCTAGCGGACAGACCGATGGATTGCCGCGAAAGGCAATTAAAAACAACTGTTGTTTTGCATATATGTTGCTTCGCCACTGAATAAGAAACAGATTTCAGTTGGAACTATATTGGCTACTGTCACTGACCGACTGACACATCACTTACCCTCTGACGTAATAAATATTAATTCGCGCATTCCAGGAAAACTTGCATTGTTTCGGTATTGTTTGTTGGAGAGGGAAAGCGCTTTTAAAGCACAGAATTAAAGAATGACATTATATGATAAAGAGGTTATCACGTCAAATACAATGTTTATTCCTAATGCAGGATATTTACCATCCCCAAACACACTCGCGTGATAACCTCTATTTATCAGGATTCGTCATTTCTAATCCACGTGTTCCGTTAGCTATAGTAGCAATAGCAACATCAGGGTTAGGAACTTAAAATGACATCTACACCACACATATCATACTTTTATACACTGTGAAACAAAACAGATCGCACCCATATATGAATAGGAAATGTATCAATTCGACCATACTGATACATAAATAACAATACTCAATGTTGCTATCTGCATACATTTCATTACACATTATGCGCAATCACAGGATAGATTTGACGTTTCACACACACGTTCGATGATGTACAAAAGCATAGATTAATGTATTGTGAATAATACAAATCTTAAGGAAATGTCTTCACTTTGCCCCCGCTACGGGGCACATTAGAACTGTGTTTGTTCTTGTAGTAGTGAATATATACTATAAAAAGACCCACATATTTATTGTTAAAAATAGATAATTGAAACCGTGGCCATCTGAAGCTATGTTAGAGACGTAGCCTACCGGTCATTAAGGCCGGTCGCATCAACCCTTAAAGGGGCACTGATCTAACGCCATTCCCCGGACTGGTTGTTGCCTTTGTTATTGTTTTTTCCCCCGTGAGTACCCGGATGATACGCAACGCAACTGAGCGTGACCAGAGACTGGGCTACCGTCTGCAAGGACAGCTAAATAAACTTGGAGGCTGGAGGCAATATTTGTTTTACGCATTTTTGAATAAACACTGATTGGTTAAATGTGATATATAAAGATTCGACAAAGGGCGCATGTTAATTAATTTTTGCAGCCTAAACAAACAGACAAAGAGAACGGCGGAGCTCATCGGAAGTCGTCATTTGGAAATACCCCAGATGGTTATAGTTTAATACTAAAAAAAGTATCCATGCAGTGAAAGCATTTTCGGATTTCGGATTGCGTCGATAATACGATTACTACTCCCTTGTTGTCATCCACATTTTCTCGTATAACCCTACACTTGTGTATTTGTCGTCATTCACTTGATGCTCAGTTAATGAATTTATTACAGGTACAATTAGTGGTAGCACCACTTAGATTACCTGACAAAGGTTCCCATTTGGCATTTATTGTGTCTGGGGTAATTATTCAATCTAAATCCAGGTTTGAAGTGAGGTGAAATGTGTGTTATGTAATATGCACGTGACAGCCCAGCAAGAGATGAATAATCAGTTGATTTACTTTTTTTTTGTAAATCAACGGATCGTTCCTAGTCATCAAAGGATTAACAGAAAATACGTTGATTGATTAATCACTGTTATCTTGCACAGTGGATATGTCAAAAGTGAGTGTTTACATGTCTAGGTTTACTAAAACAAAGGGAATACACTCATACCATGGCGTGAAGTGCCCATGTAAAAACAACATACTTTGTTCAAATTGTTAACTGATCATATGTTGATTGATTGATCATTGTTATCTATCACTCAGTGGATTTTTTAGGAACCGTGGACGTAATGAAAATAGTTGTCACGTGGCCTTTCTCAGCCAACCCTTGAGACTTGACACCTATGTGAAACACCTGAAACAATCCAAGTGATCAGTTGAGAAACGAACACGGGTTATAATATCCCGAAACGATATATATCTTTTAAAATATTTGATTGTTACAGAGGCATGTGACATCGAATAAGTTTCTTTGTACAGCTGCAGACGAGTGGGATATTGTTCCTTTGTGTGGATATTCACGGATACATTCCTCGAACAAGGAAGCTGCCTAAAATTTATACACATAAATTTGGTAGGTTGTAATTATGGTATTTGCATTTTGTTTTCCTTCGTTTGAACCGATAATTCGTTCTTGTTTCTCTACGTCTTGGTTGGGAAATTCTTCAATGCGCGATAGAAGATGTTTTCACAGGTCTTTTCCTTTGTAAGCGTGTATATATTACCGTCAATTTGTAAAATATGATTCTCTCAGGCAATTTATAAAATGTGTAAATATTTCAGTCATTTATTCCAAATTTAAAAATTCCAAAAATTCAATACAAGCAACCCCTAAAAGCCCACTCTTGGGTTGCACACACCACTTTCACCCTTTTCGGAATACACTAAATGGTCCGGCCAGGCCCGTGTGCGAAATACGCTACAGTCGGAAAGCGCACGTTAAATCTTCTATATCAGTCAGTCAGTCAGTCAGTCAGTCATTTTGACTAAAAAATCTGTCCAGATTGATTAAGACTATCAAAAGGGCCTACAAACATCACAACAGATTATTATGTAGGATTAGAAGCCAAACAACATAGAAATGTACTTTTCAACGTTTTCAGTCTCTTGGTGATGACATTAAACATCAAAATGTTTGGAATTCGTTATCAAAATAATAGAGATGGAAATGTTTTTCAGCCAATTTGTAAAATAACTGAATATTTAGACGTTTAATAAATATGTTACACATTTTGACAGTAAAATAATATTCACACTATAAAAAAAGCAATGCTCAGGTGAAATATTTACTTTATGTTGCAAGTCAAAATAGTGTAAACGAAAATCGCAAAATTACCAAGCAAGTGACTTATCAAAACTTCGTCACCATTACCGATGCTACCCACAAAGATACCTACATTTCCTTATTATCTCGAAAACTGTATTTCATTTTGTTGATCAATGTGACCATACGCCCTTATTACTACCGGTATCCATAAAAGTGACTAATGCGCTAACGGAGGGCGCAGCAGAGGTCGCGAACTAGTCTAGATTTCTGCTATACATCCGGGCACTCACTGGGAAAAAACAATAACAAAGGCAACAACCAGTCCCGGGGAATTGCGTTAGATCAGTGCCCCTTTAAACATCAAAATGTTTGGAATTCGTTATCATAATAATACAGATGGAAATGTTTTTCAGTCACTTTGTAAAATAACTGAATACTTATACGTTTAATAAATATGTTACACATTTTGACAGTAAAAAAATATACACACTATAAAAAAAGCAATGCTCAGATAAAATATTTACTTTGTGTTGCAAGTCAAAATAGTGTAAACGAAAATCGCAAAATTACCAAGCAAGTGACTTATCAAAACTTCGTCACCATTACCGATGCTACCCACAAAGATACCTACATTTCCTTATTATCTCGAAAACTGTATTTCATTTTGTTGATCAATGTGACCATACGCTCTTATTACTAGCGGTTTGTGACCATACGCTCTTATTACTAGCGGTATCCATAAAAGTGACTAATGCGCTTACGAATGGCGCAACAGAGGTCGCGAGCTAGTCTCTATTTCTGCTCTACATCCGGGTACTCACTGGGAAAAAACAATAACAAAGGCAACAACCAGTCCCGGGAAATTGCGTTAGATCAGTGCCCCTGGCAGGGCGGGACAACTTAGGAATGGCCAGGAGTCCGAACTTGACCACACAGAAGGAAGCGAGCTACAAAAACATGTTTTATATCATTGGCAAGATCTCGAGGAGACGAATCCAAATAATGTGTGTCCCGGTGTGTACACATGTTTACAAGCTCAAAAATTGGCTCAGAAAATGCATTACTGCAGAAATTTCTGGCAGTATTTTTTTTTCTACAGAAATTTCTGGCAGATTTTTTTTCTGCAGTAATATTTAGCAAGATTGTTTAAATTCAGGAGAAATAAGGTTCAATCATTGGTTCAATCATTGGATAGTTTAATCTGGAGTTGCTTTAAATGACCTTTTTCCCAAAAACAAACATTTTTATTTCACATGATTACAAGCACAAAAAATAAATCTAATTTCGTGAGATCTTTCAAAAAAATATTTATTCACTTGCTATATTACAAGACATGTCCTTGGGCGACTTTGCACTATGTCTCATGGGTGAGGCGATGTTTCCAGCGATGGGTCCTATCACAGAAGAAAATATCTGTTTAGATGAGTGGATCCATATTGTCTAATATAGCATCAGATAAATTGCAGCCTATATGCAGCTTAGAGTTTACAATAGAGCCTACGGCATAAGATGTATTATGAATGTAAATAGTCTGCTTTACTTACGTTTTCTTCTCAACATACTTGAAATGAATTCTTTTTTTCGTCTGGTCATTGCAACCTATGTGCACATATTCTGAAAAGGTATGAAAAAAACATTAAAATGCTTTTCATTTCAGTAATAAACACATTCCACATGCCTTAGCCACATGAACAATGTAAGAGAGGTGAGGTGAGTTGAAATTGGGTTTAACGTGGCGTCCAAGATTATTGCACATATATAGCGACGTGCATGCGTGTGTGTGTGTGTGTGGCTGCTTGTACTAGTCTGGACTGATTCTAGACCACTAAAATACCATTCCACAGTTTAACATGAATACCCTACTCAGTACACAGTACATGACTCCAAGCTGACCAGTCCCTGTTTTAGCTTCCTAATGCAGAACGCGAGACAGGGTAACAACAAGTACCATCTTTTAACGTCTTTAGGTATGACGAGGCCAGGGATCGACAATGTAAGACTTAATAAATTTGAATCATAGCATATTTAAAGTTCAAGGTCACTTAGCATGCGTACAATTGAAGGGGTATAAACTATTTAAATATTCTTAGAGTTACCTCCATCAATGCACTACACATGACCAGGGTACCTATCTGCTCTGTGCACCAGCCATGGGGCCTCTACTTCGTCACCTTTCTTTAACTAAATCAGATATATAATTATATATTAATTCTTGTAACCTGTTCATTAATTCTTGTTACATGTTTACCAATTCTTGAAGGCTTAAAAAAGTCACAGTGAAAAGTTTTGAAAAGTTTTAGACAATACGAATATGTAAATAGTGATGAGCTCCGAAGATAAATGTAAAAATTCAGAAAAAAAGCTATGAGAAATTATTGATGGTAAGAAAATCATTAATCATGTTGTAATCTGTGTGAAAACTTTTATAACTGATTACGTTTATGCTCTATTTTTGTATTCTGCTTACCTCTAACCTAATCTTGTTTGTTATTAGCCACTCGTTGTTGTTGTTGCCAGTCCAATGTAGGTTCACGTTCTCCTTTTGGACCGATAATATTTTGGCTTTATACCTGTATTTGTTTTATAAAGATAAAAATAAATCATGATTGAGGCAGAAAATGAAGGATAACATGAATTTCCATTTTTTTCCCAGAATCTATTATTAGCAGATGGAAAACACAACACTACTGGAATACAAAGTGTATAGAAGTTCTTTTAAAAACAATAAGTCAAACCAACCAACTCAAACCACTATGCACTTCCTGTCAGAAAACATTTAACTTCTATCACATGTCTCCCTAATTTTGATAATACAATAACAAGTTCTTGTCAGTAACTGTAACCATGAGCTGGACTTCAAAAAGAACATCAAATTATAAGAATCATACTACTCAGATGCCACTAACATGTGTTAATCTGCATGTCATCACATAAAATGTCAGCTTAAAACCCAGAGGTTTCAAAAGAGATGAAAACTGGAGTTACTTGGCATAGGTTGTAGCTGGGTAACAGATGGGAATGATCAGACAGAAAGGACATTATGTTATTCAGCATAAACTGCAGAAATGGTTCCGTAATGAACACAAATGTCATTTTCACTACTGCCGCAATGCATTTATGTGAGCAAAGTTTCTGTTTCAAAGAGCTAAAAAGTTCAGATGAAATGCCTAGTATGAAAAAGGGGGACAGACAATTGATTTTCAGTCAGGAGAGTTAAAGCAATTAATTGATATGAAATAATAAATATTGATACATAAGGAAGATCATGATCCATCAGTATCTCAGCAAATCGTTGCAATCTGAACATAATCATAAAAAAATACTTGTGTGAAATGTGATGAAAACAATTCAATATATGAAATTTCCTTCAACAATGCAAACAGTAATTACATACCAAAAGCCATCCTCCTCAATGCCTCCACAATCATGCCAACATTGAATTTGCAGGGGGACATCTATGGACAAAATCAGTGTTATGTGTGTTTACATTAAAGCATGGTACTAAGTGGATAAAGAGGATTCAGTCATTTCTGTATATTCTATTTTGAAGTTTTCAATTTATATTTTAACAATTTAAAGCAAGGGCATATCAGATTGTTTGAACTGGATACTGATAATTCATATCTTATACCAGATGCTGTATGACAAATAAGCCAAATAAGGGAAGAAAGATACAAAAATACCATCCACATTGTATTAACACAGTGCCTGTACCTTTGCCTGTGTTAATTTCCAGTTTTTCACAATACTGATCTTGCTATAGGAAATGTGGTGATTATCATATTGATAAGACAGTGAATCATTAGCTCTCATCTGAATGAAACCCATGTAGATAGTAATGTTGCCAAGGATCATAATCAGGGTGAGTCATCAATTTCAGTTATAGGCATGAACAGCAACAGTGTCCATGGCCCATGAAAATCCACATACATGTATACACTAGCATATGAACGTGTCAGTTACTGCCCATTATTTCTACAATCTGATCACCTTTTTATTGTGCCGCCTTCTTTGCAAGTATGTCTCAACCTGAAAGAGAATCAAACTATTGGTTTACATATATCAGGAACTATCTACCATTTTTAAAATATTAGGGTTTAGTCAATTAACTATAATTTAGTTACATATATATTGACTTACCATTTTCTCAGTTTGCACAATCTTAGATGCCTGAAAATAATAGGTCAGATTAATTAGAAGCATAAAAGGTCATAAAAAGATCCTAAAATGGGTCCTTTTTATAGAATTTTGGTACTTAAATGTAGTCCACACCAAAAGAAACAATCAGGTGCTTGATCAGTCTGCCTGACACGTATTTGACATTGATATTCCTTTTCTATGACCTGGCACTTAGTTCAAGATGACAAACGGAAGTTTTATAACAGACAGATGGATTGAGGAACATTGCAGTGAGAGCATTTATTTGTGTGAAATCATTTATTCAAATGGTTAAGTGTTAAAGGGGCACTGATCTAACGCAACGTATGATCAGTTAACAATTTGAACAAAGTATGTTGTTTTTACATGGGCACTTCACGCCATGGTATGAGTGTATTCCCTTTGTTTTAGTAAACCTAGACATGTAAACACTCACTTTTGACATATCCACTGTGCAAGATAACAGTGATTAATCAATCAACGTATTTTCTGTTAATCCTTTGATGACTAGGAACGATCCGTTGATTTACAAAAAAAAAGTAAATCAACTGATCATTCATCTCTTGCTGGGCTGTCACGTGCATATTACATAACACACATTTCACCTCACTTCAAACCTGGATTTAGATTGAATAATTACCCCAGACACAATAAATGCCAAATGGGAACCTTTGTCAGGTAATCTAAGTGGTGCTACCACTAATTGTACCTGTAATAAATTCATTAACTGAGCATCAAGTGAATGACGACAAATACACAAGTGTAGGGTTATACGAGAAAACGTGGATGACAACAAGGGAGTAGTAATCGTATTATCGACGCAATCCGAAATCCGAAAATGCTTTCACTGCATGGATACTTTTTTTAGTATTAAACTATAACCATCTGGGGTATTTCCAAATGGCGACTTCCGATGAGCTCCGCCGTTCTTTTTGTCTGTTTGTTTAGGCTGAAGAAATTAATTAACATGCGCCCTTTGTCGAATCTTTATATATCACATTTAACCAATCAGTGTTTATTCAAAAATGCGTAAAACAAATATTGCCTCCAGCCTCCAAGTTTATTTAGCTGTCCTTGCAGACGGTAGCCCAGTCTCTGGTCACGCTCAGTTGCGTTGCGTATCATCCGGGTACACACGGGGGAAAAAACAATAACAAAGGCAACAACCAGTCCGGGGAATGGCGTTAGATCAGTGCCCCTTTAAAGGAATGTTTGAAAACAGCATTAATTCAAAACTAAGCCGTCCATATATATCCAATCCATATATGGAAAGCTTTCCTAACTTACCTTTTCAGATCCTGTTTTCCTCATGCTTCTAAACCTTGAACTTGAATGTGGAATCTGATAAAGAAAGTATTAAATACCTTATGCATATGAATGATATCATTGTTACTTAAACACCACTCTTACAAAAAATTAACTATTACCAAAAACAACATTGTATTCATATTCAAGTCTGCAAGACATATTCAAGACATGCAGTCACTGAGCCTTACCATCACAGCAATAACATTACTTTTAAAGCTAATATAGTAATTCATTTAATATACCGGTATGTTGTTCATGAAATGATTAAAGTTTAATTACCTTTCTACTCTTTTGTGGTGCTCTTCCTTTGTAATGAATCACCTGAAAATAGTAGTTTTTCGAAAAGATACCCTAGTAGGTACATAAAGTTACATAAATTGCATACTTCTCTTATCATAGGTATTCAAAATAGCTTATTTGATCATGTGGATCATCATAACTTTCAGTTACATACATGTAGTAATATTTTAGTATAATTAAGAATAACAAACCATGTGTACACACAATGTTTAATATGCTCTGTAAAATGAGGTTAAAGTAGTATCAAATCTGACAAAGTACTTACTGGAAGATCCTGGCATTCCATGACGGGTAGATTCTAATAAAAGAAATATATCGTATGGGTGTATGGTTCCATAATATGTTACTCACTAGTCAGTTGAACTTCTCAAACAATTAACACACTTCACTTCACATTAAGTATATACAGATACATGCAAAAAGAAAACTGCTGAATATTTGGTCAAAATAGCTTTATAAACTTCTGGCATTTTAAGTCTATGGCAAGATAAAGTATACGGTCATAAAGAAGTTAGTGAGTTTGACACCGCTTTTAACAGTATTACAGTTACATGTCTATCGTGGCGTGTCAGTTTAATGTGGGAGGAAACCCCGAAGTGATGCAGGTCTCAGACGTTTACCACTTCGGTGAAACCCACGAGCACTGGTATGGTGCTGACAAACCTAGAACCGGGGCAAACCAGGAGTCGAACCCACAATCATAGGTTTCTGGTGTGCCCAGGGGATGCAACTCTGTACAGCGAATTGCGGCGCCATAGATGAATAGGCCACATGTGTCCCCGGTAACAATAGTATGCAAACTTTACAGGTACAGGTGGGCTATCTTGGTTTCTGTTTCTGCTTTACTAACCTCATGACTTTCCTGTGCTGATTCCTCATGGAGTTACCCCTGCAACATAATGTCAACGTCAAACTAATTCAGTTGAAAAATGAACATTATATGAATGACATTTTTTCTGAGGATAAATGAAATGCCTAGTTCAGACTATCCACTCAAAGAATCAGCAACTGGGCTTCATTGCTCATCCAATATTAGGAGCCTGTACATGTCATGTAGGTTGATGTTGTCATCATGTCACCGCTAATGGCCTCATGACCAAGATTAAATAATTAACTAATTGTCCCTGATAAGCCCTAAACATAAAGTAAAAGTATTAGCTCATATTAGGTGACATGGTTCATTTTCATTGAGTATGAATTGTCGTAACTCACCTGAACTAGGGTCACTTGTAGGTCCTGGTCATCATCATGGAATGCATAAACCTGTAAACAAGACAATGCAACAAATACAGAGGTCCTTATCATATATCTCTTATTTTGTAGGAGAAGATAGGGCTCTTATGCTACTGAACTGGGGAATTTCAGGTTAGAATTGGTCCACAGCAACTAATGTTGACAGTGTCATGGCATGGTGGCATGGATTGTTGCTCATTACAACTATCACCGGACCAGGCTGTCTTCAAATGGCTTAAATATTGCCAAGTGTGGCATTAAATAACACGAGGGACTGAACTTGTCATGATATACATAATGCACAATCAACCCAGAGCGCCATGCGGCCAGCCTGGAAATCACCACTGACACCGGCTGATCACTGCGCCGGAATGTATATTTGGCGTTGCTGTTCAAGTTCGAACTCAAGTGTCTCTACTCAAGAAAATAAAGAAATGTCTTGAATTTCCGACAGCATAACCTGGTGTCCGATCTTTAAAAAGTTCGGAACGAGTGTGAAGCCATGATAAGAAATATTATTATTAATAATTGAAGCCACCTTCCCAAATGTGTGTGCTGCATAAGCTGGAGTGGTTCCCCTTAGATTTTCCAAAATATGAATGGACAGACGAAAAGAAAATTAATTCGCTTGACATATCCAGTTGGGGTATTGGGGCACCCCAAGGACTAATGATATTTTATCATTATTGAAGTATACCGCGTATACAGTCTGATTGATGAGTGACCAGGTGAAGAACCAACACCCTCCCTAAACCCTCCCCCCTCCCCATACTAGCACGCTCACGGTTTTCAATATATACAATAACATACTAGATGCGGACTGTTTAACTGACAACTGTTAATTGGTAGTGGTCAAGCCTCAGTGAACTTGCTTTTGGAGTGTGTGTGTATGGGTGGGTTGGGGGGGGGGGGAGGGGGGGGGGGGGGGCGCATTTCTGAAATAATATAAGGTTGATTCAGTCGGAATAAGGATAAGATAATGATCACGTAAATTTTATTGGAGGCTTTGAAAGTTGAGGATCGGCGAAACCGTAACATACAGTGTAATTAACAAAACGATCACATGGCATGATAAAGGTGGCGCTGATAAACAATACCCTTCGACCACGCGCGCGAGACAATGTGTCACCGTATGAAGTGACAATACCCGAGACAATTTAATTACCTTGTTGGCAGGAAGTCTGGCGGCACAGCACGTACAATATGCATCGCTAGGGTATTCCAAATTGTCTGTCTTCCCTCAAGTCACAAGACAAATAAGGTATTTACATGAAAGATATTTCAAATCTCGATGTTAGAGACCCTGAGAAATGTAGATTTGACTGAATCCAATCCAATCAAGTGTTACTATCATTCATTACAAATGGATAATACGATATTGCATTATAGAGAGGGTAATTATAGCTACCTGGAGGAGCAACCATTTGTCCACTCTTTGAAGTTGCCGCCAAACCGGACGCGTAATTGTAACTCGCAAGAACACTGTGTACACAGCTTCTTTCTAAATTTGGAGAAGCGTAAGTGTGTTGAAAGAACAATATGAATGTAAGTCAGGCATGAAGTTGCACGGAGGAACCGACGTGAGACTTTATAATCCGACAGTTGTTCATATATGTTATTTAATGCGTGATTGGTATTACCGCTTAACATGTAGGTTTGTATTTATAATAAAAACTATTCGTTTACATTTGCGATACGATATAGAATGTTGAAATAGTTTTGTCCGGATAGCAACATAACTGTTGCATAGGGTATGTTGTTTAATGATAATACTATATGAAAATTCCTCGAGCTGACTTACACTATGGATAGTGTACAAGACAACAGTTATAGAACATCACGTGTTAAGGTTGATGGAAACGGCAAAATATTTATTTACAATATATGTTTTTTTCCAGGGGAAGAGTCTGTTACAAAGTCTATGTCTAAAAAAAGAGTAAACTCGCTCCTTGTCGGACAAAACTAAATGTAATAAGGTTAACTACCTATGTACATTATCAGTGGATTACTTGAATTAATATCAAATTGTAACCTGAGATGCTGGTGCCAAACCTTACAACAGATTACGTGACCACCCAGTGAACACTCAAGGGGGCGTGATATACACCCTTGTGTTTGATTTGCAAAACCAATCAGCCGTGGACGCCCGACCATAAAAATGGTGTATGAAGATTTAACCCTAATTAAGTATCGTTAAATATCGTTAAATCTTCGAGAACGTTCAGTCAGGCGGTCAAACGATAACTATTCAACAAGTAGATAAATCACATCGAAAACGCAAGTTCTGGTCGCAGTGAGAAGCTCTGGATGCCTAAGCATGCAGTGTTCACCAGCTCTGCTTCAACAACGTTATCATGGGTAAGAAGCATTTTATTCTATTTTTGTAAACCAAACACTGTATATATCTTGAAGAAGGTTGGCCTTCTGTTTGTATCACGATTTCTTTATGAACATATTCATCGAACATGTTGCTACCCATTACAGATATTACCAACGTCATCAACAGTCAAGACAGACACCTTTCTTCAAGAAATCTGCCCAAAAAGAAAAGCACTGAAATTGGTAAGTAATGTTTATGTGCAATATAGTTAAATATAGTTCATTTATTGCATCAGCAATATTAGATAGAGTTGAGCTACGAACGCGAAAATAAACATGTCAGGCAAATGTAAGGGTGAGGTCTTGCGTTTTGCTGGGTTTTTTAACCATCACCGATGGTGTTGCCAATTTAAATTTCGTTTCGGGATCAAAGCACGGTGCATGATTTTTTATCAAAATTTCAACATGAGCTAGGAAAGGAAGAGCGGAAGAGCCAGGGCTCTGCGAAAGTACGCGGATTGTGTAGCCTATATATGGCTTCACGTGGCATTATATTGGTGTTACGTACGTAGTATACCAGGTAAGTGTTGCCCTCGTTGCCGACAAGGCCATGACTTAATTAGGGTGTGAGTTGGTGGGTGGCTCGAATTTCTGAAAGCCCAGGAATAATGCAAAATCTTTATTAATAATTGCTGTTTCCAACTGGATACATGTAAAAGTGATCTTCAAAGTGGAACCGAATTTAGCATGAAAACAAAATTCGATAAACGTAAGGGTTTGACAAGGAGTATTATGGATGAGACCTGATACTAATTATATACAGTCACGACCAGTAGTCTAAGGCATTGCAATTCACCGTGCAAAGTTGTGTCCCTTGGGCACGCCAGAAACCTATGGTTTGAATCCCGGTTCGCCCAATGTTTCTAGGTTGTCAGCACCATATCTGTGCTCGTGGCTTTCCTCCCACATAAGCTAACACGCCGTGATATACCTGGAATACTGTTCAAAGCGGCGTCTAACCTAACTCACTCACTCATTCCAGGTGAGCGAGTGTTCATGTGCCACAGTGAATAAAAGAAACCATAATTATTATAAGGAAGTATGTTGCACAAAGTTATTTAATTAAATGTTACATCCAGTTTCATAGTAAGTCAATTTGTATATGTGTCTCTGTAACTGATGGCAACCAATGAAACAACACTTTCAGTACAAAAGTTCCCCCAAAGTACTAGTTACATGTGCCATAAGCCAAAATTAGCTGCCCGCTGTGGCTCAGTGTATACTCCTGAATGGAATTTGCTAATATTAGCTATATATATGGCATGCATCACAAAAGGTCTTCAGCAACCCATGCTTGCCATAAGAGGCAACTATGCTTGTTGTAAGAGGCGACTAATGGGATCGGGTGGTCAGGCTCCCTGACTTGGTTGATGTGTGTCATCGTATCCCAATTGCGTAACCTGATGCTCAAGATATCAGTCCCTGGATGGACTGGTCCAAACTCAAATATTTACAGACTGCTGTCATATAGCTGGAATATATTGTTATAGAAACAAGCAAAAAAACACAACAATAAGTTCACTTCTGCATCCTAGCAACAGTATTTTTGTAAACAAAAAACTAAACCAAAACACATATTACTGTCTACATATCCTATTGGTAGGGAGTTATGTAGATTCTTATTTAGAAACCAGTGGAGCTTAGTATCCACAGTGCACATATATGGGTTACGTTATTGTAGTTTGTCCAGTATTATTAGTAAAGGATGTAATGGGATTTGTTTTGTAATGGGATCGTGCCATGTATGTCAAGACATTTGTTTGTACATTATATTTGCAACACACATTTAGAAGGATAGAAATTTATCTTTGTCTTAGCTAAATGCTTGGTACGGGCCTGTTGAATAAATTCAATGTTTGTCTGGTAGGCTTGTCTAATTTTGGGAGGCATTGTGGATTTCTGAGAATGGAAATCGGCAATTGTTATATTTGTATGACTATCCAATTACATTAAAGTTGCAATTTATGTATCGTTCAAATATTTATTTGACATTTCCAGGACCAATAAAGCTGCAAGATTTTGTCGGCCAGTCAAAAGTGGACGCTGCAATCCAAGGTATCACTTTTAGTGCTATCATGAAGATAGTTATCGATGAAATTATTGGTATATGATTCCACATACAATATCATGTATTGCGTATTTATTCTTTGAGGCTATACTATACAATTCAAAGTAAATGCTGAAATCACATGTGGTTAATATTTTTATAATTTATGTAAATTGTTTTAAACCACATTAGAATTGTTTTGAAGCAAAAGTATTTCATGTCCAACTGCTCATTCCAAGTATAAAGAATCTGCACACAATGTTGAAACTTGAAAAATGCACAAGATTGATTTTTCTCTCAATATTAATACTCAAATCAGTATTCTGTAATTAAACAAGTTTTGTACAATTTGATTTGTTTTCATAGTGATAATACCGATGTAAATACTATTTTCAGGTGAAACTTTCTTTCTCATGGTGGGGCACACACATGAAGATTGGGATCAACTGTTTAGTGTATTTGCAAGAGAACTTAGACAGAAGCCTGCAACAACCCGCGATGCCCTCCTTCAAGACTGGGGACATCCGGACACCCACAACCAAGCTATCAGACTTCAAGCCCTTCATGCCTGCCCCAAGGGAAGCGACAATCCTCCCAAATAAAGTTCAAGAGGCAAGAGAGAAGAACAATGAAAAACTGCAAAAACAATCAAAGGTAATTTCAATAAATATTGCATTTCTTTTGAAATATGTATTGTGATGTGTAATATTAGGGTTAGTCAGGGTTACTTAGAATATGTGTAATGTGGGCAGAGAAACAACCCAACTTCATGAGGTTACTATTTTTGCTTTTATTGTACAGATGCACTGTGATTTTAATTATGTTCTCATATTCTTTACATTTATTTTATTCCTTTCAGATCACTCTGACAAAGCACCGAAGACAAGCATCACTATCAGAACAATAATGAAGGAGCAACAAGTATTGCTGAAATGTACATATTTTTTGTCAAAGCTATGTGGCTAAGATATTGCCGAGGATTGCATTGCAGGAGTTTAATACTTTGTATGTTTTGTGTTTCTTAGTAAAGCTGTGTATTTAGAATTGTATATATACATAAAATCTTGGTTGTGTTCTATTTTTTTTCCATGTCTGAAGTTAACCTACTTTCAGAGTACAGTATATCACATGTAGGTTGTTTCTTTGAATTTCAACAGGGGATTATATATTTGGTTGGCCCCATGGAATAATTGTGAAATTTATTTTTTGAGAATCACATTCACCTTTAATGTTGTACACTTCAAAGTCGTAAAAAGGCCATTGAAGATGGTCACTGAAATTCTCATAATAATTTAGATAATTATATGGTAAGCTCAAGGTTCAAGGATTTGCATCTGTCTAGTATACAAAGGAATCAGGCCAACATATTGTTCCATTGTTTAATTCGAGTGACGTCAACTTTTCCTGATAAATATAATACCAAGATAAATATATTCAATTGCTGAATTCAATTTAAACTCTCCAAAGATTGATATTTGATATTACTGCAGAAAAAAAATCTGCCAGAAATTTCTGTAGAAAGAAAAAAATCTGCCAGAAATTTCTGTAGAAAAAGGTCATTTAAAGCAACTCCAGATTAAACTATCCAATGATTGAACCTTATATCTCCTGAATTTAAACAATCCTGCTAAATATTACTGCAGAAAAAAATTCTGCCAGAAATTTCTGTAGAAAAAAAAAAGTAGCTCGCTTCCTTCTGTGTGGTCAAGTTCGGACTCCTGGCCATTCCTAAGTTGTCCCGCCCTGCCTTAATTATGTCTTTTCCGTTTGCTGACTTGGAAGTCCTTTTGCTGGACAGGTGAAAAACACATTTTTCTTAAATATTAAGCGATTTTAGTGCATGATGGCTCGTTGGAAAGCTCTTAAAATTCCGAGACGTTTGATTCCAAATCCGACTGACATATAATGGGTCGTTAGGGAAATACAACCGTTTGAAGGTGTCCAAATTGACGTCAGAGGCCTCTGTTAGGGTGCTACCGCACGCGCATGCGCGACACCATCGTGCTTATTTTAACATAGTTGGATAGCCAATGTACCCCTTTCAATGTTTCCAAAAGATTTCAAATGATTTTTTAAGTGCAAAGAGTTTTAAAAGACCTGCACATTTACTCAAAAAAAACCGAAAATTGGCGCGTTTCTCAAACACACAAGGCAGAACAATGTCTTGTCCGTTTGCTGGCTTGGAAGTCTTTTTCTGGACAGGTGAAAAACACATTTTTCTTAAATATTAAGCGATTTTAGTGCATGATGGCTCGTTGGAAAGCTCTTGAAATTCTGAGACGTTGGATACCAAATTCGACGGACATATAATGGGTCGTTAGGGAAATACAACCGTTTGAAGGTGTCCAAATTGACGTCAGAGGCCTCTGTTTGGGTGCTACCGCACGCGCATGCGCGACACTATCGTGGTTATTTTAACATAGTTGGATAGCCAATGTAACCCTTTCAAGGTTTCCAAAAGACTTCAATAGATTTGATCTCTGCAAAGTGTTTTAAAAGACCTTCACATTTACTCAAAAACCCGAAAATTGGCGCGTTTCTCGAACACACAAGGAAGAACAATGTCTTTTCCGTTTGCTGACTTAGAAGTCCTTTTGCTGGACAGGTGAAAACACATTTTTCTTAAATATTAAGCGATTTTAGTGCATGATGGCTCGTTGGAAAGCTCTTGAAATTCCGAGACGTTTGATTCCAAATCCGACAGACATATAATGGGTCGTTAGGGAAATACAACCGTTTGAAGGTGTCCAAATTGACGTCAGAGGCCTCTGTTAGGGTGCTACCGCACGCGCATGCGCGACACCATCGTGATTATTTTAACATAGTTGGATAGCCAATGTAACCCTTTTAATGTTTCCAAAAGATTTCAAGTGATTTTCTAAGTGCAAAGTGTTTTAAAAGACCTGCACATTTACTCCAAAAAAACGAAAATTGGCGCGTTTCTCAAACACACAAGGAAGAACAATGTCTTTTCCGTTTGCTGACTTGGAAGTCCTTTTGCTGGACAGGTGAAAAACACATTTTTCTTAGATATTAAGCAATTTTAGTGCATGATGGCTCGTTGGAAAGCTCTTGAAATTCTGAGACGCTTGATACCAAATCCGACAGACATATAATGGGTCGTTAGGGAAATACAACCGTTTGAAGGTGTCCAAATTGACGTCAGAGGCCTCTGTTAGGGTGCTACCGCACGCGCATGCGCGACACCATCGTGGTTATTTTAACATAGTTGGATAGCCAATGTAACCCTTTCAAGGTTTCCAAAAGATTTCAAGAGATTTAGTCACTGCAAAGTGTTTTAAAAGACCTTCACATTTACTCCAAAAAAAAAAAAAATGGCGCGTTTCTCAAACACACAAGGCAGAACAATGTCTTGTCCGTTTGCTGACTTGGAAGTCCTTTTGCTGGACATGTGAAAAACACATTTTTCTTAAATATTAAGCGATTTTAGTGCATGATGGCTCGTTAGAAAGCTCTTAAAATTCTGAGACGTTTGATACCAAATCCGACGGACATATAATGGGTCGTTAGGAAAATACAACCGTTTGAAGGTGTCCAAATTGACGTCAGAGGCCTCTGTTAGGGTGCTACCGCACGCGCATGCGCGACACCATCGTGCTTATTTTAACATAGTTGGATAGCCAATGTAACCCTTTCAAGGTTTCCAAAAGACTTCAAAAGATTTGGTCACTGCAGAGTGCTTCAAAAGACCTGCACATTTACTCAAAAAAAAAAAAATGGCGCGTTTCTCAAATATTAAGTTGAATCTTCAGGGACTAGTCGACTATTTTACATGAACTACTAGTCTTTAGTCACATACCAGAGAAATCTTCAGGGACTAGTCGAGTATCTTACATGAACTACTAGCCTTTAGTCTCATACTACTGTAATCTTCAGAGACTAGTTGACTGCTCCTTAAATCCATTTTACATAAACTACTAGTCTTTAGTCTCATACCAGTAGAATCTTCAGGGACTACTCGAATGCTCCTAAGATCCATTTTACATAAACTACTAGTCCTTAGTCTCATACTTATGAAATCTTCAGGGACCAGTCGACTATCTTACATTAACTAATAGTCTTTAGTCTCATACCAGGAGAATCTTCAGGGACCACTCGAATCGTCCTAAAATCCATTTTACATAAACTACTAGTCCTTAGTCTCATACTAATGAAATCTTCAGGGACTAGTCAAGTATCTTACATGAACTAGTAGCCTTTAGTCTTATACTAGAGAAATCTTCAGGGACTAGTAGAGTATATTACATGAACTACTAGTCTTTAGTCTAAGTCAAGTGAAATCTTCAGGGACAAGTCGACTATCTCACATGAACTACTAGTCTTTAGTCTAAGTAAAATGAAATCTTCAGGGACTAGTCGACTATTTTACATGAACTACTAGTCTTTAGTCTCATACTAGTGAAATCTTTAGGGACTAGTCGACTGCTCCTAAAATCTTTTTTACATAAACTACTAGTCTTTAGTCTCATACCAGTGAAATTGTCAAAGAATAGAATTCTATTTTACATGAACTACTAGTTTTTAGTATTATATCAGTAAAATCTTCAGAGACTAGTCGACTATTTTACATGAACTAGTACTAGTCTTTAATCTCATAATTGTGAAATTTGCAGGGACTAGTCGACTATCTTACATGAACTACTAGTCTTTAGTCTTATACTAGTGGAATTTTCAGGGTCTAGTCGACTGCTCCTACGTCTATTTTACATGAACTACTAGTCTTTATTCTCATACTAGTGTAATCTTCAGGGACTAGTCGACTGCTCCTAAATTCCATTTTACATGAACTACTAGTATCAAGTCTTACACCAGTGGAATCTTCAGGGACTAGTCGACTATTTTACATGAACTACTAGTCTTTAGTCACATACCAGAGAAATCTTCAGGGACTAGTCGAGTATCTTACATGAACTATTAGTTTTTAGTCTGATATAAGAGAAATGTTCGGGTACTAGTACAGCATCTTACATGAACTACTAGTCTTTAGTCTTAGTCTGGTGAAATCTTCAGGGACTAGTCGACTGCTCCTAAAATCTATTTTACATAAACTTCTCTAGTAGACTGCTCCTAAAATCTATCTTACATGAACTACTAGTCTTTAGTCTTAATCTAGTGAAATCTTCAGGGACTAGTCGACTATTTTACATGAACTACTAGTCTTTAGTCTCATACCAGTGAAATTGTCAAGTCTAGAAATCCATTTTACATGAACTACTAGTCTTTAGTCTCATACCAGTGGAATCTTCAGGGACTAGTCGACTATTTTACATGAACTACTAGTCTTTAGTCGGACACAAGTGAAATCTTCAGGGACTCGTCGACTGCTCCTCAAATCCAATTTACATAAACTACTAGTCTTTAGTCTCATACTAGTGATATCTTCAGAGACTATTCGACTGCTCCTAAAATCTGTTTTACACGAACTACTAGTGTTTAGTCTCATACTAGTGAAATTTTCAGGGACTAGTAGACTATCTTACATGAACTACTAGTCTTTAGTCTCATACTAGTGGAATCTTCAGGGACTAGTCGACTGCTCCTCAAATCCATTTTACATAAACTACTAGTCTTTAGTCTCTACTAGTGAAATCTTCAGGGACTAGTCGACTGCTCCTAAAATCTATTTTACACGAACTACTAGTGTTTAGTCTCATACTAGTGAAATCTTCAGGGACTAGTAGACTATTTTACATGAACTACTAGTCTGAAAGGAGCTGCAGACCAGTTGGATATGACGAACGACTTCTGCCCGTGTTGTCATCCAGGGATGCCGGACCAGTGTGGATCACAATCACGGGTATGGCGCTGACAGGCCAAAGATTATAGTCTGGTCAGCTCATCTGGGATTTGACCCATGGTCATCTGATCCCAGCACAAAGACATCAATGTAAACTCCTATGTTGACTTTGATTGTCTGACCGTTTTCTGTGTTCGAAAAGGCGTCGGATCGTTGACTGTGCACATGTAGCCTAGATAGAAGGGCAAGGTCAGCCACAACCACCCACACGGCGCCCACCATCATCCCGAGGCAAGAGAGTTAACTGATTTTAAACTGGACTTTTATAGTCAGTTAACTCACTTGCCTCGGGAAGATAGTTAACTGACTTTAAACTGGACTTTTATAGTCAGTTAACTCACTTGCCTCGGGAAGATGGGCACCCACCCGGCAACCACACAAGGAGAGTGTTCTGGAAACATGGCGTGAACTCGGGCCACCAGTTGTCAAATAGTAAACTCTCATTCAGAAATGACAAGAAAACAGATGTACACAATATTTATTGAGGTGAGAATAAATAGGAGATCTGTCTCAAAGGAGACTTGTCAAATGGCAGTTGTAGAATATGTGATTACAATCATTAAAAAAAAACAACTTTTGTTGCCTGGAAACTAAGATTGTACATATCAATTTGGCAGTCTGACAATACCTTTTTTTTAGAGTTTAACGCCCCATTCAGCAATATTCAAGCTATGTGGCGGCGGTCTGTAAATGATCGAGTCCGGACCAGACAATCCAGTGATTGACACCTTGAGCATCGATCCACGCAATTGGGACACGATGACGTGCTTCAAACCAAGTCAGCGAGCCTGACCACCCGATCCTGTTAGTCGCCTCTTACGACAAGCAGAGTCACCTTTTACGGCAAGCATAGGTTGCTGAAGACCTACTCTACCCCGGATCTTCACGGGTCTGTGAGAATACAAAATGCACAAATCCAACACCTCAGTTGAGTTGAACATGTCGTTGAATGCATGCCATGTGTGTTATATACCCCCTCAGTCACCAGGTCACACTTTTCACCTTGTTTGTTGTGTGATGTGTGTTTGTTGTTTAACGCCGCACACAGCAATATTCCAGCTGAATGACGGCGTTCTGTAAATAATCAAGTCTGAACCAGACAATCCAGTGATTGATATAAACATAGACAGACAGACAGACAAATTTATCCGGTACTTAAGGCCACCGGCGCATAATACAATGGTAATTTACTGTATATATATATTTGCATGCTGAGTAGATTTAATAATGATTCACCGTTCAACACTATGTTTCCGTTCGAATGTTCATGACTTGGAAGAGAAATTTACCTAAGCTTTTTTATAATTTGTTCGTTTTCAGCTGACAGAAGTCTTATAAACTTCTCAATAGAGGGAGGGGCAACGAGACGCTTGGGAAAAGAGTTACTTCTTGCTCTGGAATACTGGTCACAAATCATAAGCACATGCAATTCATCTTCAACATGGATATGACGCTTTGAAAAACAGAATGTGCAGACACGTTCATTATAAGGGGTGTTGTTTTCACGCCTCATCAAAGCAAGTCTGAAATTATTACACCGGAACATGGCTATAAGTCTACGTTGGTAAGAAGACATATCACAAGTAATATATGATTCCACATATAGTGATGACTTGAACCGTGAGTAGTAATGATGTCAGGGAAAAGTGCCAATATTGAGTGAGGCAGTCATAAAATCTTCGTTTAAAATCTGTCATGAAATGTTGAATATTACCCATGTCTTGTCTTAGCCAAACAAAACCAAATCCAAATTGGAATAAAATCATTCTAATATGTGATGCCCATGTAATTTTACCATTATCATCAAGAGATTTTAGTATATAATAAACTTGGATGGGTAGCCTGTGTTGTTCCATCTGAATAAGTCTACACCAGTACTTGACTGCTCTTGACATGTAGTTATACTGTAGGGGGGGGGGGGGGGGGGGGATCCTACCACAGTCTCCTTGAACCATGTTGTTATAAGTGAACTTATTAACTTTCGAAAAGGATTTGCAGAATCTGTTATGTACACTCTCAATAATGTTACAGTAAAATTCGATCCACTCAATTGGGATACGGTGACATGCATCAACCAAGTCAGCGAGCCTGACCACCCGACCCCGTTAGACACCTCTTACAATAGGACAGTCGCCTTTTTGCGGATTCCAGGTTAAAATAGGTCCTCAGTCTGAAAATACATGATTAGCATTATATATAATAACACAGTTAAGATATGTACATGAGTGAGTATGGTTTTACGCCGCTTTTAGAAATATTCCAGCAATATCATGGCGGGGGACACCAGAAACGGGCTTTACACATTGTACCCATGTCGGGAAACGAACCCGGAACTTCGGCGTGACGAGCGAACGCTTTAAACGCCAGGCTACACGACCGCCCCTTATGTTAAGAGATAAAGTACCCAAACAGTGGGTGAGTTGCGTGTCAGCTTTATGTGGGAGGACAGTCCCATGTGATGCAGGTCTCAGACGTTTACCACTTCGGTGAAATCTACGAGTACGTGTATGGTGCTGGCAAAACTAGAAACATAATCGGGGCAAACCGGGATTCGAACCCACAAACAAAGGTTTCTGGCGTGCCCAAGGGACGCAACTCTGCACAGCGACTTGCGGCGCCTTAGACGACTGGGCCACCCGTGCCCCAGTACCCAAACATAGAGAAGCAGCAGGTAATAGCTGAGATGGGAGATCCTAGTCTAACATCTGGTCTCTGAAATTAACATATTTTACATTTTTGCTTAATGATCTAAATAAAAATTAATAAAAAGAAGAATTGAAGTAATCTGAATTTGCCCATGATTATAGACATATATAATGGATATATTAATTTGAGGGTCTGCATGACAGACTAGGAGCTCCCATTTAACAATATTGAAATATCACCATCAGGGACTAGATTGTCATCAGAAATTTCAGTTATCCTATTAAACATTATTTGCTTTACAGTTTAATCATATGAATATCCTATGAAGGAGTGTTGAACGTTTTCAAAAGCTTTCGAGAATTTTTCTAGACCAGAGGTTTTTGTGTTAATTTGCATGAAAGACATTGCTATGCTGACGTGTATCTAAGCCAATGGCAATGACATATAACGAGGGATTTATCAAGTATTTTATACCGAGTGTAGCTGACAGGCAAATAAGTAAAAAAGGTTGTTTTGAACTTTACATCTCCCATTTGGATCAATTACTCACTCAGTTTTGGGGCTGCATATCAGGGCTGGGATGAACCTAAATTTACTACCCCCTTAAAACCTGACCCTACGCGGGTACCCAACCCCCTTAAAACCTGAACCTAACCAGGTACCCGGCCCCCTTAAAACCTGACCCTACCCGGGTACCCAGACCCGTATTACCTGACCCTACGCGGTTACCCAAACCCTATTACCTGGCCCAAACCCCTTTTACCTGACCCTACCCGGTTACCCATCCCCCTATTACCTGACCCTACCCGGTTACCCAACCCCCTATTAACTGACCCTACAAGGTTACCCAACCCCCTATTACCTGACCCTACGCGGTTACCCAAACCCTATTACCTGGCCCAAACACCTTTTACCTGACCCTACCCGGTAACCCAACCCTCTATTACCTGACCCTACCCAGTTACCCAACCCCCTATTACCTGACTCTACCCAGTTACCCAACCCCCTATTACCTGTCCCAACCCCCTTATCCCTGACCCTACGTGGTTACCCAAACTCTATTACCTGGCCCAAACACCTTTTACCTGACCCTACCCGGTAACCCAACCCTCTATTACCTGACCCTACCCGGTAACCCAACCCTCTATTACCTGACCCTACCCAGTTACCCAACCCGCTATTACCTGACCCTACCAGTTACCCAACCCCCTATTACCTGACCCTACCCGACTACCCAACCCCCTATTACCTGACCCTACCCAGTTACCCAACCCGCTATTACCTGTCCCAACCCCCTTATACCTGACCCTACCCAGTTACCCAACCCCCTATTACCTGACACTACCCGGTTACCCAACCCCCTATTACCTGACCCTACCCAGTTACCCAACCCCCTGTTACCTGACCCTACCCAGTTACCCAACCCCCTATTACCTGTCCCAACCCCCTATTACCTGACTCACCCAGTTACCCAACCCCCTATTACCTGATCCTACCCGGGTACCCACCCCCCTATTACCTGACCCTACAAGGTTACCCAAAACCTATCACCTGACCCTACAAAGTTACCCAACCCCTATTACCTGACCCTACAAGGTTACCACACCCCTATTACCTGACCCTACCCAGTTACCCAGCCCTCTATTACCTGACCCTACCCAGTTACCCAGCGCCTATTACCTTACCCTACTCAGTTATCCAACCCCCTATTACCCAACCCCCTATTACCTGACTCTACCCTTATTACCTGAACCTACACGGCTACCCAGCCCCCTATTACCTGGCTCTACCCGGGTACCCAACCCCCTATTACCTGACCCTACCCGGGTACCCAATCCCCTATTACCTGACCCTACCCGGGTACCCAATCCCCTATTACCTGACCCTACCCGGGTACCCAACCCCCTATTACTTGACCCAACCCAGTTACCCAACCCCCTTTTACCTGACTCTACCCTTATTACCTGAACCTACACGGCTACCCAGCCCCCTATTACCTGACTCTACCCGGGTACCCACCCCCTATTACCTGACCCTACCCGGGTACACAATCCCCTAATACCTGACCCTACTCGGTTACCCAAATTCATATTACCTGACCAAACCCCCTATTGCCTGACCCTACCCGGTTACTCAACCCCCTATTACCTGACCCTACCCGGTTACCCAACCCCCTATTACCTGACCCTACAAGGTTACCCAACCCCCTATTACCTGACCCTACGCGGTTACCCAAACCCTATTACCTGGCCCAAACACCTTTTACCTGACCCTACCCGGTAACCCAACCCTCTATTACCTGACCCTACCCAGTTACCCAACCCCCTATTACCTGACTCTACCCAGTTACCCAACCCCCTATTACCTGTCCCAACCCCCTTATCCCTGACCCTACGTGGTTACCCAAACTCTATTACCTGGCCCAAACACCTTTTACCTGACCCTACCCGGTAACCCAAACCTCTATTACCTGACCCTACCCAGTTACCCAACCCCCTATTACCTGACCCTACCCAGTTACCCAACCCCCTATTACCTGACCCTACCCGACTACCCAACCCCATATTACCTGACCCTACCCAGTTACCCAACCCCCTATTACCTGTCCCAACCCCCTTATACCTGACCCTACCCAGTTACCCAACCCCCTATTACCTGACACTACCCGGTTACCCAACCCCCTATTACCTGACCCTACCCAGTTACCCAACCCCCTGTTACCTGACCCTACCCAGTTACCCAACCCCCTATTACCTGATCCTACCCGGGTACCCACCCCCCTATTACCTGACCCTACAAGGTTACCCAAAACCTATCACCTGACCCTACCCAGTTACCAAACCCCCTATTACCTGTCCCAACCCCCTATTACCTGACCCTACCCAGTTACCCAACCCCCTATTACCTGACCCTGCCCGGGTACCCATCCTCCTATTACCTGACCCTACAAGGTTACCCAACCCCTATTACCTGACCCTACAAAGTTACCCAACCCCTATTACCTGACCCTACAAGGTTACAAACCCCTATTACCTGACCCTACCCAGTTACCCAGCCCTCTATTACCTGACCCTACGTAGTTACCCAGCCCCTTATACCTGACCCTACCCAGTTACCCAACCCCCTATTACCTGACACTACCCGGGTACCCAATCCTCTATTACCTGACCCTACCCGGGTACCCAATCCCCTATTACCTGACCCTACCCGGGTACCCAATCCCCTATTACTTGACCCAACCCAGTTACCCAACCCCCTTTTACCTGACTCTACCCTTATTACCTGAACCTACACGGCTACCCAGCCCCCTATTACCTGACTCTACCCGGGTACCCACCCCCCTATTACCTGACCCTACCCGGGTACACAATCCCCTAATACCTGACCCTACTCGGTTACCCAAATTCATATTACCTGACCAAACCCCCTATTGCCTGACCCTACCCGGTTACTCAACCCCTATTACCTGACCCTACCCTTATTACCTGAACCTACCCGGTTACCCAACCCCCTATTACCTGACCCTACCCAGGTACCCAATCCCCTATTACCTGGCCCTACCCGGTTACCCAACCCCCTATTACCTGTCCCAACCCCCTTATACCTTACCTACCCGGTTACCCAACCTCCTATTGCCTGACCCTACCTGGTTACCCAACCCCCTATTACCTTACCCTAACCGGTTACCCAACCCCCTATTACCTGTCCCAACCCCCTTATACCTTACCTACCCGGTTACCCAACCTCCTATTGCCTGACCCTACCCGGTTACCCAACCCCCTATTACCTTACCCTAACCGGTTACCCAACACCCTATTACCTGCCCCACCCCCTTTTACCTGACCCTACCCGGTTACCCAACCCCCTATTACCTGACCCTTCCTTGGCACCAAACACCCTATTACCTGGGTTATAGCTAAAACGGCACTGCAGCTTAACATCACCGAGCGAAAACGGCACCCATTGTCGAAAACGTGACCAAACCTAAAGCGAAAACGGCACCCTATTTTTTTTACCTTGGTACTGAACTACAATTTAACTCACATGGTCACTTGCAAACACAAATAATTGTAAATTGTTATTCGCCTTAAACAAGTTTACATTAGAAATTAGCCTCTACACCAATTTACTCGCCGACTCTGATTTGAAGTCAAGACAATGATAATGTACATAAATCAGATACAACAGAACATAATAAAGCATGTAAATAAAGCATATATACTAGCTACTACATAATTCGTTCTCATCATTAAAAATAGAGGTGCTGTTTTCGCCCGACAAATAGTAGCCGTTTTTGCCAAAGAGGTGCCGTTCTCGCCGGTGAAATCAGTGACGTTTGCTGAGGTGCTGTTTTAGCCTGCACCCTCATTACCTGACACTACCAAGGTGCCCACTGTTGGTCTGGTCTCAAAGGATAGGTACAAAATGTCCGATAAGGAATTGTTTCCCAAAAAGTATTTAGGTGCACTATAAAACAATACGGTTTTGCTTCGACGGAAGCTTTATCTTTATTCAAATATATATAGGCCTATAAGTCAGAAGGAATTCGTGAATAGTCCCGTCCGAAAGAAATATGAACATTTGTGACCTGTTATTCTGGGAGTTCACGGAGTTCTGGGTATTTTTTTGTCATTTAACAATATATCATGTGATTAACCATGGCTCCGGATAGTCCTGTGGGTACCCGGGTCCTACCCAGGTCCCGACCCCAGTACCCGAGTTACCCGTCCCAGCCCTACTGCATTCTAGGGGCCAAATATGGGCCTCTGATTAGTATTTAACTCCCGATAGCCCATTTTCTAGTTATAATACAATCAATGAATGAATGAAAGTTCTGTCAAAAAGAATATCTTGTCTTTGAACAGAATCTGCGAAAGCGAAATCAAAATCAACCATAGATGTTGGCCCATAGTCTTGAGTGTCGCCCGTCAAATCACCGACATTGGTCACCTGCGATGAGAGCTGGAGTTTATACAGAGAAGGTTGGTTGGTTTATTGTTTTACGCCGCACTCAGCAATATTCCAGCTATATGACAGCGGTCTGTAAGAAATCGAGTCTGGACCAGACAATCCAGTGATTGACATCATGAGCATCGATCCGCGCAATTGGGATCGATGACATGCATCAACCAAGTCAGAGAGCCTGAACACCCGATCCCGTTTGTCGTCTTTTACGACAAGCTTAGTCGCTTTTTACGGCAAGCATGGGTTCCTGAAGACCTATTCTACCCCGGATCTTCACGTGTCTATACAGAGAAGGATTTCAGCTCTCCGACGCAGTGTCGTCTACCGCTAAAATTAATTAACCGTCCTTGTGATAATTTTCTTATGTGTTAGGTGGGATAATTACATTACTTCCACGCAGTTTGAATAAATAATAACTCGACGACAAGTTATACGTACAAAGATAACATGAACTCCCCAAAATTCCCAATTGCGTAGATCGATGCTCATGATCACTGGATTGTCTGGTTTAGACTTGATTATGTACAGGCCGCTGTCATATATTGCTGAGTCAGGAGTAAACAACAAACAAACAAAAAATGGGCATTTCACATCACTGTCATCAACTGTATCAGTCATATCACAACGGGACAAGTCAACCTTGTCCTCTCACTATGCTTGTCGTATAAGACGACTAACGGGATCGGGTGGTCAGGCTCGCTGACTTGGTTGATGCATGTCATCGAACCCAATTGCGTGGATCGATGCTCATGATATTGATCACTGGATTGTCTGGTCCAGACTCGATTATTTACAGACCGCCGTCATATAGCTGGAATATTGCTGAGTGCGGCGTTAAACAACAAACCAACCAACCAACTTTGATGAAAAATGGGTGTCTACTCAACCAAAACCTTTGGGAAAGTACTCCCCAGATGATCGACATTTCATTCACATACCACTGCCATGTTCGTATGTTTTCATTTGCTCTCAATTGCGTAGATCGATGCTCATGATATCAATCATTGGATTGTCTGATCCAGACTCGTTTATTTACAGACCGCCGTCATATAGCTGGAATATTGCTGAGTGCGGCGTTAAACAAAAAAACAACCAACCAACCAACCAACCTTGTCCAAGGAAAGGACACAGTGACTAGCATGATATGGCATCTTGAACTGAAAGATTTTAAATGATATTTAATAGATAAGTGTTACAGGCATACAGTCCAACATGCTCATGCCTCGGTGTCAAAGATAAAGGCTTTGCCCACGAAATACTCTGTATTGATGAGGATGGCCATATTGCAGTGGAGACCGATTTTTTTAGGATGTGATTACTTTTTTTCAAGCAGATGAGTTTTTCGTATATACAAAATTACGAACCGCGTTTTTTTTTTCTAAAACACACTTCTCACCAGAAATAAATGGTCCACCACTTTTTACTTACCTGTGAAGATCCGGGTTAGAATAGGTCTTCGGCAACCCATGCTTTCAATAACAGTTGACTATGCTTGTCGTAAGAAGTGGCAAACGGGATCGGATTGTCAGGCTCGCTGACTTGGTTGATGCATGACATATTATCCCAATTGCGTGGACCGATGCTCATAATTTCAATCACTGGATTGTCAGGTCCGTACTCGATTATTTACAGACCGTCATATAGCTGGAATATTGCTGATAGACTATCAGTGCGGCGTTTAACAACAAAGAAACAAACACAGTTATAAACATATACATATGCATATATAGAGGATATTATACGTGTGTTCATGTCATACTATGTTTACGACACGAGTGTCTAAATTCCGTTATTTCCCGAGCGAGAGCTATTTATTACCGAAGAAGATGTTTACATACAGAGACGAATTTTAGTGTTTTCCTATAAGGACAGCAAGTCGCAACAGCAGCGAAACCACAATTTGGTGAATGAATTTCAGTATTTCCCGTGGGCACTGATCACCACCGTTGTCCTAGAAAACCACAATTTGTAAATGACGTCAACAATCTTCAACTATGACGTCGTCTCTAGTGTGGCGTCATTCCGACCTTACGTCACAATATGATTAGAATGACGTCAGCAATGCCGTCCTCGTAGGGGATAAACATGTTTATTACCCACGAGGGCGAACATATCAGAGTTCATAAAAATCATATATGCCCTAGACAACAGTGTATTGTTTCCGTCACCCGGACGTCATAATTGACGTCATTCGAATCGTATTCAGACGTGAGGTCGGAATGATGTCACATTGGAAACGGCGTCATAGCCGAAGAATTGTTGACGTCATTTACAAATTGTGGTTTTCAAGGACAACGCTGGTGGTCAGTGCTCACGGGAAATACTGGAATTTAGACACTCATGTCGTGAGCATAGTATGACATCAACATTCATATAATATGCTCTATATATCCAATACTGGGGTGTCGTTTTCATTTTAATATTATTAAGGAGTGGTTGCAATCATTACATTTCATAATTTCAGTATATCCTGTTATTAATCTGATGAGCAGTATCTACCAGTATTATTGATATCAATTTAATATATATAACATATTTTTCGATTGTGTGGTGGACTTGAGATTTATACTCACAAGGAAGTATGTATAGAGAACGCTTTGTCATAAGTAACTGGTTCTTGAATTTATGCCAAATGTACGGCACAATGTTGTCTAACGTAAAGAAGCAGGTGGACTCTCTCTGTAAAATGAAATATTGTTAAAAAAACGAAGAAATGTTCTTTGAAAGACCTGATAAAATCCAGCTTTAATTTTGAACCATCACTAAAACAATAAGGGGCATAACTCTTACTCCGTATTACGTCACACGAACATTGCAAGTCATAGCCTTTATCGGGAGTGTCCCATCATACAGGAAATACCTAAAGTGGGTTATATCCAGAGCTGTTTGTCAGAATTAGAACTGGGATATAAATTGAAATCTGTGAGTGCAGGCTGTTAAAGTTAACACACGTCAGTGACAATCCGGTTCAGCTATCACCATGGCAGAAATTGGGCTTTTGAGACATTTATTGTTTCTACTGTTATGTGTTTGGGCCACTCTCTGTGAGTATATTTAAAAGTTTTCCTTGTGAATCTTTCTGTTTATGAGCTTCAGTGTGAAAGACTTAGTTTTCTGAAATTGAGAAAAGTGATAATTTCATTGCAGTGAACATGGCACTTAAGTGAAGATAACACTTTGATGGAACGATTGTCTTGATACACAGACTGCTGACTTCCTATTTGCTTTCATTCCACATTGGCAAGGAAAGATAATGACAGATTGTCATTTATGGAGTTAATATCTCTTCTTGCTGTTCGTTATTCTCTTGTTTCGCTATAAGCTGTAAGTTTCTCCATTAAAACGTCAATAGAGACTTTCATTTCCAAAGCGTTATTATTGTAAGCGTGTATTCTTTCGCTTCCAACAACCATCTCGTAAATTTCAAGAATTTTTTTTGCTGATGTTGATTTTGTATATAATGATATCTAAATGTATGATAAAGAGTTTTATCATATAATGTGTGGGTTTCTCGGCAGGATAAAGCCAACGGATAAAAACGATATCCGTTGGTATCATATGCGGATAGAGATGCAAATATCAAAGGTCAAGTAGGGACTACTTTCACTGTTTAAAAACAAACATGGCGTCGCCCTCGTCATTCGGCGATCGAGTCAGAATTAACCATCGGGAATCTGGATAAACTACAGGGATAATTGCTATCATTATCAAAAGAACAGTCAAATATACTGAACAGCAGTGTCTATATATTGACGTAAAATATGTTTTGGGGGTACGTTTGGTTATATTTTACAAAGACGGAACTACTTTTCAGGTCGCACCTACAAACAATGGTGAAACGTCCCTGCGAGTTAATGAGGGAGATTTACGTTTCATGGTTGTACAGTTGTAATGAAATAATTCAATACACAAAAAGTATAAAATAAATAGGATGTTTTATGTGCCGAGGGAAACATCATTTTTCTATCCCCTCGTGAAAATATCTCCTTTCCCCGTCACGAGATGAGGGAAACATGTTTTTTTACTCGACAAACGGAACATCCTCTACATCTTTGTTATTCTTTGTAAGGATATACAGGTTATCATAAGTGTGTTATGGGAAGATTATTCCCAGGAATAAACAATGTTTTCAGCGAGCAAACTTTTTATTACTTTCTAAGATGCCGAGTTAAAGACTAACAGTGGGTTTTTTTCGAGAATAATGAAAGCTGTAATAAGCTATGTCGTACATTGAAAATCCTTGAACACGGCCAACTGATGGGTTGTTATACCTAATTGCCGGCACCGTATCGTTTAGAGACAAAGTTAGCGTTTTCGAAACACTAAAACACCACTAATGTGGGTAGTTTGTGGATTACTAAGTCCTATATTTAGTATCCGATCAGTGTGAGATTATCGATAACCACAGGCAGCAAAATGAAGGATGTGAATTTAAGGTTGAATCACGAGACACGAAACATTCCACAAGTGCATTGTGGGACCGAGCTAACATATGTAAACAGAGCCAACATTCGCATTCGTGACCAGCTCGTGATATTCCGGGACAAGCCGAACAGCTTGCAGGTTACGGAAAGGGGCGAGTGGTGTGTGTGTGTGTGTGTGTGGCTGCTTGTACTAGTCCGGACAGGTGCGGATTTATAGTGCTAGCTCACTGAGATACCATACCAGTTTAACATGCATACCCCACTTAGACACAGTATACTGACTCCGAGCCGACCAGTCCTTGTTTTAGTTCCTTAATGCCGAGCGCCAGACACAGTAACAACAAGTACCATCTTATAACGTCTTTTGGTTCGACGCGACCGGGGATCGATCGGTCACATTTGGTTCTGAAGCTCGTCATGGATGTGTCAGGCCTGTTTCTAGAGACCCACCTGAAAAGGGAGAGACATTGATTAATTGTTAGTTGGTTGTTTAACGCCGTACACAGCAATATTCCAGCTATATGACGGCGGTCTGTAAATAATCGAGTCTGGATCAGAAAATCCAGTGATTGACGTCACAAGCATTGATCCACTCAATTAGGATACGATGACATGCATCAACCAAGTCAGCGAGCCTGACCACCGGTTCCCGTTTGTCGCCTCTTACGACAGGCATAGTCCCCTTTTACGGCAAGCATAGGTTCCTGAAAACCTATAGAAGCTTTGAATGAAGCTTGTCAAATACAAAAGCTTTACATTAAGGACATGACAAAAAACATAAAATTTGTTAATAACTCAGCGATCCTTACCACCCGATCCCGTAAGTCGCCTCTCACGGCAAGACCAATTCATCACTTAATCGTCAATAAATTGTTAGTGGTACAGAACCAAACACTGAAAGATATATGGCTAACATTTCGCCCAAAATAATGGTCTGTTCAGACTGTCACTACAACAAAACGATTATGATGAAAGTCGGGAGTATATATATATCACAGGCATCGTACCGCTTACATGGTTGTATCAAAAAGTACATTAAGTTAAGTCAGACCTTTTGTGTGTATAAGTATCATGATAATGTATGGAAACTTCAGTACTGGCTCTATGAATTGTTGTGGCCTTAATGAATCTAAGAAAAGAAAGATGTTTTTAATTTTCTCAAATCTAGACAACATGCTCTCTATATGCTAAAAGACACTCATTTTGTGGAGAACTGTGAGAAATTTATTCGAGCAGAATGGGGATTTGACTGTATATTTAATTCCTTCAGCGGAAACTCTAGGGGAGTAGCTATTATGATCAACAATAATTTTGATTACAAGATACATAATGTGTTCAAGGACATGAAAGGGAACTTGTTGGTTCTAGACATGACAGTTGAAGGTGTAAGGATGACAATAGCTAACTTATATGGACCCAACAGTGATGATCCAGAATTTTATAAGCTACTTCTTAATAAAATAAAATCATTTAACAATAAATCGGCAGTGATAGTTGGGGATTGGAATTTAGTGATATATCCTTCAGACGATACTCATAGTTATGCACATGTAAATAACCCTCTAGCAAGACAGCAAGTATTAGAATTAATGGGGGAGTTGGAGCTCATTGATGTGTGGCGTGAAGAAAACCCAGACGTTAAACAGTTCACATGGAGAAGGAAGAAACCTGTAAAACAAGCCAGATTAGACTTTTTTCTTATTTCTGAAAATTTGTACTTGTCAGTTTGTAGAGTTAAGATTAATGCTGGCTATAGGACAGACCATTCACTGATAGATTTATGCTTTCAGTTGGGTCAGCAAAAAGCTACCAACACTTATTGGAAATTTAACAATTCTCTGCTGAGTTATCCAGCATACATAAATGTAGTACACTCTGTAATATCAGATGTTAAAAAGCAGTATGCAGTGTCACTTTATGACAAGAAAAATCTTGATAAGTTGCCAAACTCTGATATACAGTTACTCATTGATGATCAATTATTTTTAGAAGTATTACTGATGGAAATTAGAGGGAAAACAATATCTTATGCTACATTTAAAAAGAAAGAGAGACTTAAGAAGGAAAAGGAGTTGACAGAAACTATTGAAAACATAGGACATAACATTGACATTGACCACTGTCTTTTGGAGCAAAAGAGAAAAGAACTAGAAGAACTAAGAAGAATTAAAATGGAAGGTGTGTACATAAGATCCAGATCTAAATGGATAGAAGAGGGCGAGAAAATTTCGAAATATTTTTGTGGCCTTGAAAACAGGAATTTTGTCAGTAAGACAATGACCCAAATTGAGAGACCTGATGGTGAAATCTTGATTGATCATAAGGAAATTCTAAAAGAAACACAGATGTTTTATCAAAATTTATATAATTCACAGGAAAATGATATTGTTAATTTTGACTTAGGAAGATTACTAAACGAAGGTGATATTGATATTCCTACTCTAGATAAGACTATGTCCGATACCTTGGAAAATCCTCTGACCTACGAAGAGCTACTGAAGTCTTTGAAATCCATGAAAAATAACAAAAGTCCAGGATCGGATGGTTTTTCTGCAGAGTTTTTAATTTTTTTCTGGAAAGACATTGGGCATTTTTTGCTCAGATCCATCAATTTAGGCTTTAATAAGGGGGAGTTATCTGTAACTCAAAAACAAGGAATTATTATCTGCCTACCAAAAGAGAACAGACCGAAAAAATTCCTAAAAAATTGGAGACCAATCTCGCTTCTTAAAGTTTCATATAAGTTGGTTTCTTCATGTATTGCAGAAAGAATAAAAACTGTTCTTCCAAATTTGATTCATTCTGAACAAACTGGTTTCATGGCTAATAGATACATTGGTGATAATACCAGGTTATTATATGACATTTTATTTTATACTGAAAAACATAAGATTCCAGGGATGCTCTTATTAGTTGATTTCGAAAAGGCTTTTGACTCTGTTGCATGGTCCTTTATACAAAAATGTCTTTCTTTTTTTGGGTTTGGAAGTAATATCAAAAAATGGATAAATGTCTTGTACACCAACATACAGTCATGTGTAACTGTGAATGGAAGAACATCCGCCTGGTTTGATATACAAAGGGGATGTCGTCAAGGGGACCCCCTCAGCCCCTACATTTTTCTTTTATGTGCCGAGATACTGGCAATATTAGTTAAGAAAAATAAAAATATCAAAGGATTATGTATTAACGGTAGAGAAAATATCATAGAACAGTATGCTGATGATACTGAATTCATTTTGGATGGAAGCAGAACCTCATTCGAAGAAACAATTCATACTTTAAAACAGTTTGCTAATATTTTAGGTTTAAAAATAAATTATAAGTCCGAAGTTATTTGGATAAGGAGTAGAAAGAATAGTGATGTAAGTTATATACCTGAATTGAATATTAAATGGAATCCAGCAACTTTTAGATTTTGGGGAATTGTTTTCTCCACAGATCTTGATTTAATTGAAGATTTGAATTATAGAAGGAAACTTTATGAAATTGAACAAATCATTAAAAAGTGGATGAAAAGAATTATTACTCCTCTAGGAAAGATAGCAGTTATTAAGGCATTATTAGTTTCTAAATTGAATCATTTTTTCTTATCGTTGCCCAATCCTTCAGAGCAGTTTATGAAGGAGTTGAACAAGTTACTGTTTGCATTTGTATGGAATACTAAACCAGATAGAATTAAACGTCAAGTGATATGCAAATCCTCTGCTGATGGAGGTGTGGGAATGGTTGATGTTTTTAAGTATGTCAAATCTCAGAAAATCTCTTGGATCAAGAAGGTGTTGTCTGAAGACTATCAGACCAACTGGAAGGTGTTGTTAATGTCTTGTCATCCAAAATTATCCACTATGCACAAATATGGGTCCTCTTTTATCCAGAAATTGAGTAATCAAACTCTCAATCCTTTTTGGAAAGACTGTTTGGAGGCTTTTTATGAACTCTCTAATAAGACTACAATTGACACTTTTGATGCACTGGTAAGCGAACCTCTATTTTATAATCCAGATATCAAGATTGACAAACAAACTGTTTTTTGGAAACAGTGGGTTGATGCAAGAGTGTATAGAATTTGCGATTTATTAGATATAAATGTTTGTTTTTTGTCATACAATAACTTTTGTAGAAAACATGAGTTCACACTGCCAATCATGCAGTTTAATAGTATAGTTTCTGCAGTTTCAAACTATATTAAGAAGACAAACATAAAAATGGAGAACACCATTAGCCCTTTAGATAACAGTTTATTATTGACTAAACTTTTCTCATTAAAGAAAGTTTCCAAACATGCCTACTATACACTTTTGGGACCTTTGGTTAGTTGGAAAGCCAGACAGAAATGGGAATTTAGTTTTGGTGAATTAAACTGGAAATCCATTTTTATAAAACCTTTCAAAATAACCAAAGATACAAAGCTTCGGTGGTTTCAGTTCAGGATAACTCATAAGATACTTACAACCAACTCATTTCTATTTTATATCAAGAATGCTGACAGTGATCGATGTACTTTTTGCAGTGATGAAAGAGAGACGATCGTCCATCTCTTGTGGGAGTGTGATATTGTACAGAATGTTTGGAAACAGTTTATGAGCTGGATAAATGACAAATGTGGACACATTCATAATCTAAATCTTTCAGCAGAATTTATTGTTTTTGGCTTTAAAAAAATCTTATTACTGATAAAGTGTTTGATTTTATCATCCTGTTCACAAAATACTTTATCTACAGATGTAGAGTTCAAAATATACTACCAAATATACAGTTTTTAAAGAATGAACTCAAACTTCGCTATAAGATAGAGAAAAGACGTTTTTTGTCCACAAACAGAGGTTTGGAATTTAACAAAGACTGGATGATGTACCATAACTTTTTTAATTTTAGGATATGTATATGTATGTGTTCATGTGTATGTATATGTATGTATATGTATGTGTATATATATATATATATGTGCTTGTGTTCATGCCTATATTATGGTATGACCATGTGTTAGTGTCTACATTTCCGTATCATTCAATTGGAACCACTGACTTGAGATTTGAGATCTCTCTTTGAGAATATAATGTGTGTGTGTGTGTATGAGAGTGCTTGTGGCGTCCCTGTGTGAAAGCGTGTAAATGGTGTTTGTATGAGAAGTGTGAATGGCTGTTGTTTTTATGATAAAAAAAAGGGACTCCATCATGTGATACATATACATTATGTATTAAATCATTTATTATCGCTAGTAATATCAATCTCACATTACAAATGATGTGCAAACAGTCAATGTATTAATATGCACTATATCATGTACAATGTATCCTGAACCCTGAATAAAAAAAGTATTACAAAAAAAGTAAAAAAGTACATTAAGCTTCAAATAATCAGTAGGATAGTGTCCAGGATGCAAAGACCTCACTTCTCTGAATCCATTGTTGACAGCAGTTGATGTAGCACTTCTAACTACGACATGTACTGCATAATCAGCACATGTGATCAGGGGAACACTTTCACCTACTCACTCCCAATAGGTTCACACAAAAAATATCTGTGACACAAGTTGGCACCTGGTACATTATCAGAACTGTTCAAACAGTACACCTGCATTTCGTCGGCACCTGGTACATTATCTCCTCTCTGTACTGTACACCTCAGCAGCGAAAAGCAGACCTAAGCTACAGGCCTCCTCTCGCTTGATGTCGGTTGCATCGGACCCCATACTGTACACCTCAACAGGGAAAAGCGAAGGCAAGCTACATGCCTCCTCTCGCTTGATGTCGGTTGCATTGGACCCCATACTGTAGACCTCAGCAAGGAAAAGCAGATGCAATCTACAGGCCTCCTCTCGATTGATGTCGGTTGCATCGGACCCCATACTGTAGACCTCAGCAAGGAAAAGCAGATGCAATCTACAGGCCTCCTCTCGATTGATGTCGGTTGCATCGGACCCCATACTGTACACTTCACCAAGGAAAAGCAGATGCAAGCTACAGGCCTCCTCTCGCTTGATGTCGGTTGCATCGGACCCCATACTGTACACCTCACCAAGGAAAAGCAGATGCAATCTACAGGCCTCCTCTCCCTTGATGTCGGTTGCATCGGACCCCATACTGTACACTTTACAAAGGAAAAGCAGATACAAGCTACAGGCCTCCTCTCGCTTGATGTCGGTTGCATCGGACATCATATTGTACACTTTACAAAGGAAAAGCAGATACAAGCTACAGGCCTCCTCTCCCTTGATGTCGGTTGCATCGGACCCCATACTGTACACTTCACAAAGGAAAAAGCAGATGCAAACTACAGGCCTCCTCTCCCTTGATGTCAGTTGCATCGGACCCAATACTGTACACTTCACAAAGGAAAAAGCAGATGCAATCTACAGGCCTCCTCTCGCTTGATGTCGGTTGCATTGGACCCCATACTGTACACCTCAGCAAGGAAAAGCAGATGCAATCTACAGGCCTCCTCTCGATTGATGTCGGTTGCATCGGACCCCATACTGTAGACCTCAGCAAGGAAAAGCAGATGCAATCTACAGGCCTCCTCTCGATTGATGTCGGTTGCATCGGACCCCATACTGTACACTTCACCAAGGAAAAGCAGATGCAAGCTACAGGCTTCCTCTCGCTTGATGTCAGTTGTATCGGTCCTTAAACTGCACACCTCAACAAGGAAAAGCAGACCTAAGCTACAGGCCTCCTCTCACTTGGTGTCGGTTGCATCGGACCCCATACTGTACACCTCAACAAGAAAAAGCAGATGCAAGCTACAGGCCTCCTCTCCCTTGATGTCGGTTGCATCGGACCCCATACTGTACACCTCAACAAGGAAAAGCAGATGCAAGCTACAGGCCTCCTCTCCGTTGATGTCGGTTGCATCGGACCCAATACAGTACACTTTACAAAGGAAAAGCAGATGCAATCTACAGGCCTCCTCTCGCTTGATGTCGGTTGCATCGGACCCCATACTGTACACCTCAACAAGGAAAAGCAGATGCAATCTACAGGCCTCCTCTCGCTTGATGTCGGTTGTATCGGACCCCATACTGTACACCTCAGCAAGGAAAAGCAGACCTAAACTACAGGCCTCCTCTCGCTTGATGTCTGTTGCATCGGACCCCATACTGTACACTTTACAAAGGAAAAGCAGATGCAAGCTACAGGCTTCCTCTCGCTTGATGTCTGTTGCATCGGACCCCATACTGTACACCTCAACAAGGAAAAGCAGATGCAAGCTACAGGCTTCCTCTCACTTGATGTCGGTTGCATCGGACCCCATACTGTACACCTCAACAAGGAAAAGCAGATACAATCTACAGGCCTCCTCTCGCTTGATGTCTGTTGCATCGGACCCCATACTGTACACCTCAGCAGGGAAAAGCAGACCTAAGATACGTCCCTCCTCTCGCTTGATGTCTGTTGCATCGGACCCCATACTGTACACCTCACCAAGGAAAAGCAGATGCAAGCTACAGGCCTCCTCTCGCTTGATGTCGGTTGTATCGGACCCCATACTGTACACCTCACCAAGGAAAAGCAAATGCAATCTACAGGCCTCCTCTTGCTTGATGTCGGTTGTATCGGTCCACATGCTGCACACCTCAGCAAGGAAAAGCTACTGGAGGCCAATGACATTATGTTCAATACATCCAGTCTCATCTGAAGTTGTAAAACATGTTGTGAGGCTATTTCAGAAAAATGCCCTATGTGATAAAAATGAACTAGTTTGGTTTTTTTCCATTTACCGATTCTGTGCATGGGTTGTGGTACTGCGCAACCATAGTGGACAGCTGACTAGTGTCTTCTGAAGTATTCTCCTTCGGTCTTTAATAGTGCTACCCCGTAGCCCTCTCCACAACCGTTTAGTTCCGATCACTCTATCGTCTTGGGAACTCTGAATGCAGCGCATTATGTTCATCAATAAGTGTCTTGAATACGGCTTCGTACGATTTATCTGCTGGGTTGTGGCCGCTGTAGATGGCAACGTCTTGTGAATTTTAAGTTTAATATTCCGTCTCTCAATACTATGTGCCACAGAATTTGCACTTTTCATGGCCAATCCAGATTTGATGTCTGTCTGCAGTGTAAGTGGTGCTGAGGCTGACTAAGCTAAACACTTGAATTGAGGGAAGAGTGACCTTAACGTTTTCAGTTCCATGAAGTTAGCTCGGAAATGTCCCCCCACTGCACTGCACAGTGCGCTTCATCTACATCTAGCGGTTAAAGCGTTCGCTCGTCACACGGAAGACCCGAGTTCGATTCCCGACATGGGTACAATGTGTGAAGCCCATTTCTGGTGTTCCGCGCCGTGATATTGCTGGAATATTGCTAACGGTGTAAAACCAACCCACTAACTCACTACAACAACATGTGTCAGACACTTTTGCCACACCCCCGCTCATCAATGAAACCTCCTGAATGACCAATTGGATACATCAAATAAGCCTTTAGTAGTTTCTAAACCTCATTGGTTGTCTTGTGAAAATAGGCATCTTGAAGTAGTTGCTGTTTAGATGCAGGGCTTTATCACCAAATAAAGCACACACAAAAAACTTTACCTATCAAATAGAAATCTCCGCAGAGTCGATCGTACAATTCCGACTATATCATGGGCATGTATTTGTAAATCACTATCAAATAGTAATGATACCAGGTGTTCTCGAAAAGGTGAGCGTATCCTGACACACCGGTGGCATCCGTCACAAACACATCCAAAGGCAAGTCAATTGTTCACCTGAAAAAACATGGGAACATATGTTACAAGTCAAAATAGGGAATTGCATCGGACATATTTTATTGTCACTGATGCGTCAAATTTGGAAATGGCATCCATGAAACTTTTTGAAAGCTTTCCTGAGGCCTTGGATGTTGTAACCTTGATCAATACAGTCTTGTGGAGAATATTTTGTCACTCTGAATTCATCTGAAATGAAACCAGATAATGTTAGGGTTAAAAAACATTTTCATTCTGCCAACATTTATGTCTGCAGTCACTGTCCTGTGTGATGGTGGCACTCGTGTAGAGCAACCTCCTCGTGGTGAGTGCTGGGTAGCGCTAATAGCTCTTCCCCCGTGTGGAACCGGGGTAGAATATTTCCACAGCCTCCCATTGCTGGTCGTAAGAGGCGACCAAAGTGGGCAGCCCGTTTGCCGTGGGTTGCGTCCCTGTGTCGGCGGAGGACGGGAGTCTGGTAGTTGAGGGCACTGGTTCCAGGAACAGTGTTCCTTTGCCCAACACACTACTTCGACCCTTACTTCGCCTAGACGGGTGGTAAGATGGGCCCGGTCTTATCAATCGGCTGGTCACGCCAAGCCCTGTGCATAAAATTGTGTATGCACACACGTGATTTTTATAAATGTATTCTTTTGACTTGGTTGTGTATAACATGCGTGAATTCTCAAACTATTAATGTAACAATTTGCCTAGAGTCTTATGCCTGAAGGCGGTGGCTCATGGGCCAATCTGGTGATATTGACCTCCAAATTCGGTATGTGTCCAATTTCTTGTCATGGGCCGAGCCAGCCTGGCATTTAATTTGGTATACAAATATTGCTATTTGCGTCATATTTACTGGAGTATAACATCCCTGTATCCCTGGTGTTTGCATCTTGGATATCCGTTGCACTAAAACACCGTTCTTTGTAACACTCCGTGGTGGGTGGGGAGCAGGGGTGCTGAACTACTTTATTTCATCATGTCTAACCAATACCCTGGTTCAAACCGATCAAAACGCAGACATGTGGATCTAGATGACACTGATCAAAATGATAAATTATCTCGTGGACTGGACTCCTGGGCACGATTTATTGTGATCGAGGCAGCTGATAAAGAACCCTTGAAGCTTAATCCTTTCGCTATTTCAAAAGCTGTTTCAGGAATATGCGGAGAGGTTAAAAATGTGACACGGCTTCGTAGTGGCGCTCTACTTGTTGAGTGTTCACGTAGACAACAATCTCTGAATCTGCTATCTTTAACTACGTTTGTTAATATTGAGGTTGCTGTCTCCGTGCACAAAACCTTGAATTCTTGCCGAGGCATTGTTCGAGACAGAGCTCGTTGCCTGTCGGACATGTCGGAGCAAGACATTACAGATGAATTGACAAGTCAAGGGGTAACTGCAGTTAAGCGCTTTACAATGAAATCTAGAGACGGTGGCACCATCCCGTCTAACACATATATGCTAACTTTTGCACTGTCCACCCTACCTACATCTATTAAAGCTGGTTATCTTAACATCGGAGTGGAGGTGTATGTCCCCAATCCACTCCGATGTTTCAAGTGCCAAAAGTTTGGCCACGGATCAAAATCTTGTGTTCACTCTGTCGTCTGTCAACGCTGTGGTGACGGCCACGACAACACCGACTGTACAGCTGACATAAAATGTGTAAACTGCAATGGTCAACATCTGGCTTCATCAAGATTATGTCCTGAATGGCAAAAGCAATCAAAAATCCTGAAACTCAAACATGAAAACAATATCTCGTTTTACGAAGCTAAGAAGCTTATTGAAAATCAATCTCCTCCAACTCCACTGACCAGAACCTATTCTGCTGCTACAGCTATCTCTACTCCTTCAACTCCTCCCACAGTATCAATTTCTATCCAGACTGATTTGACATGGATTACGTCAGATCAACCTGTTAGGATATCTTCTGTCATAACCTCCAATAGTTCTTCGACTCAAACAATAAGCTCATCTGAACCATTGACTGATGAATCTGATGTTGAGTCTGGTCCTAAAGAGCCAGAGGCTGCAGAACCAGCTACTATCAAATCTGCCGTTACTACTCTAACAAGGAAAGAAAGAAAAAAAATAAACAGAAAACAGACTACCATAAAATCCTCGTCTTCAGAGGTTCTTCTCCACAACTCCTTTGGTGCTCTGGACATGGATGTAACCCCATCGTCCCAGAGCAATAGTAGGAGTCCTTCTTCCTCACGTGCCCGTGAGAGATCCCCCATAGAACCACCATGACACATTGTCCTAAATTAATTCAGTGGAATTGCAGAGGACTTAGGAATAATTTTAATGAAGTTCAATTATTAGCACAAGACTATAAACCATCAGCTTTTAGTTTACAAGAGACCTATCTTAAGCATACTGATAAATTTGAATTGCGTCAGTACAATTCTTATCATTCTTTTTCACCTCCGGGTGATAAAGCCACTGGCGGTGCTTCCATTTTGATGAGGCAGGGCATCATCCACAGTCCTGTTCATCTCAAATGTAACCTTCAGGCTGTTGCTGTCCGTCTTACTCTACAAATAACTTTAACACTTTGTTCCCTATATATTTCTCCATCCTCAAATTTGCAGCAGTCTGACCTTCAGGATTTATTTGACCAACTCCCTAAGCCCTGTATCATCATGGGTGATCTTAATGGGCATAACCCTCTATGGGGAAGTTCCTCTTCAAATAATAAAGGGAAAATCCTTGAGGATTTTATTGCTAACAATAATCTATGCATCTTCAACGACGGCTCGAAAACATATTTACATCCTGCAACAGGTACGTACACTGCATTAGATCTGTCAATCACAGATTCTAACTTATATAATGATTTTGAGTGGTCAGTCCATGATGACCTTTGTGGAAGTGATCATTTTCCGACAGTGCTTACAGCTATAAACCCAACTGATGATCCACCTATAACAAGATGGAATTTTTCTAAGGCAAATTGGCCGTTATTTCAGAATATATGTACTGACAAATTGCAACATGAACTTTTTATGGATGTACATGACCCGATTCAGTTGTTTTCCGATCAACTGAAAGGTATAGCTGATGAAACTATTCCTAAGTCCTCTGTGAACCCACATATTCGTAAACCATGGTTTACTTATGAATGCAAACAAGCTAGGAAGCGTAGGAAGAAGGCCGAGAAATACTTTCGACGCCATCCTACTGTCCATAATTTGAATAATGTAAAAATTAATTATGCCAAGGCTCGCCGAATTTTTAAACTCAATAAACGACAGACCTGGAAGGATTATGTTTCCAAAATAAATTCTCGCACGCCTATGTCAAAGGTGTGGAACATGATCCAAAAAATTAAAGGCAAAGGTTCCAAATCAAGTATTCATCATCTCAAAGATGACAATAATTTATTGACAGACAAGTCAGATATTGCAAACAAACTGGGCGAAACTTTAGCCAAACATTCTTCTTCGTCAAATTATAATCCAAAGTTTCAGAAGTTTCAACAACAGCAAGAAAAGAAAAAAATCAATTTTATTTCTGACAATGGCGAAGATTATAACGAAGTATTTTCACTACATGAGCTACATACTGCTTTAGCACAAGCTCATGATACTGCAACTGGTGCTGATGATATCCATTATCAGCTTCTAAAACACTTGCCTGAATCTTGTCTTACAACACTCCTGAATATTTTTGATGATATTTGGACAACGGGACATTTTCCTCCTTCGTGGAGAAATGCCATCGTTGTACCCATACCAAAGCCTGGCAGGGATCATACAGATCCATCCAATTACCGACCTATTTCATTAACTAGCTGTGTTTGTAAAACCATGGAGCGCATGGTGAATAATCGCTTAGTTTGGTTTTTAGAAACCAACAATTTAATCAGTGATATCCAATGCGGTTTTCGTAAAAACCGAAGTACAATTGATCATTTGGTTCGTTTAGAATCATTAATTAAAAATGCTTTTATAAACAAACAACATGCTGTATCTATCTTTTTTGATCTTGAAAAAGCTTACGATACCACTTGGAAGCATGGTATTTTAAAAGATTTACATGACTTTGGTTTAAGAGGCCGCTTGCCTCAATTTGTATCACAATTTTTAACGGACAGACAATTTCAAGTTCGTGTTGGATCAACCCTGTCTGATCATTACAATCAGGATCAGGGGGTTCCACAAGGCAGTATTTTGTCTGTTACTTTGTTTAGCATCAAAATAAATAGTTTATCTAAAGTATTAAATGACTCAATCGATGGGTCATTGTTTGTGGATGATTTTAATATTTCATGTCGTGGTAAAAATATGCGTACAATTGAAAGACAGTTACAGTTGTGTCTTAATAAAATTCAAAAATGGTGTCTTGAGAATGGATTTAAGTTCTCACAGACAAAGACAAATTGTATACATTTCTGTCGGAAATATAAAACTCATAAAGACCCAGAGCTCTCTTTAGATGGCACTCCAATTAAGGTTGTAAAAGAGGCCAAATTTCTGGGATTGATTTTCGACCACCATTTGACGTTTTTGCCACATATTAAATATTTAAAGACTAAATGCCTGAAGGCCCTCGATTTGTTGAAAGTCGTATCGAATTCTAAGTGGGGAGGGGATCAGACAACCCTCCTTCACCTTTATAGATCATTAATCCGCTCTAAATTAGACTATGGCTCCATTGTGTATGCTGGAGCTTGCAAGAGTAATTTAAAAAAGTTAGATTCAATCCACCATCAGGGACTTAGACTGTGCCTCGGTGCTTTTAGAACTTCTCCTGTTGACAGTCTCTATGTCGAGGCTGATGAACCCTCTTTGAAACTACGCCGTATTAAATTATCCCTTCAATATATCACAAAATTACACTCTAACCCTTCTAATCCTGCATATGCCTCCGTTTTTCATCCTCAATATGAAGAACTGTTTCTGAGGAAACCAAAGCTGGTTCCCCCACTTGGAATTCGGATTAAATCAAATGTTATTGCTGCCCATATAGATTTAGATCTAATCTCTCCTTACCGCCTTTTGTCTTCTCCTCCCTGGCAGTTGGTGAGGCCAGAAGTAGACATTTCCCTCACACGTTTTATAAAATCTGAGACCAATCCACTCATATATCAACAAGCATATTTACAGTTAAGAAATAAATACGACACTCACCGTTCAATCTTTACTGATGGATCCAAGGATGGTGGCCAAGTAGCATCTGCCACCATCATTGGATCAAAACATTTATCGTCCAGAATACCAGATAATAGCTCTATATTCACTGCTGAGGCCAATGCTATCCTTACAGCCTTGGGATACATTCAAAAACAAACTGTATATAAACGATTTATAATCTTTTCTGATTCTTTATCTTGTCTTCAGGCACTAAAAAAAGTCTCTTCTAGTCATCCAATCATTTTAAACATTTTAGAACTTTATAATGATCTTTCAACTGGCCAATACGACATCGTCTTTTGTTGGTTGCCCAGTCATGTGGGCATAAAAGGCAACACAATGGCTGATGCTGCTGCTAAAGCAGCCCTCAACAAATCGGTGACACCACTTCTAATTCCATACAGTGATTATAAACCTGTGATCAGATGTTACATCAGAGATCTTATGCAAATGAAGTGGGACACCCAAGTAGGTATCAATAAATTACATCAAATTAAGCCAACTCTCGGTTACACCTACTTGGGGTGTCAGTCCAGATTTGAAGAGGTCATTTTACGACGATGTCGTATTGGCCATTCAAGATATACACACGAATATCTATTAAAAGGTGAGGATCCTCCATTTTGTATCCCTTGTGATGAGAGAATCACAGTCAAGCATGTCCTGCTTGACTGTATTGATTTTTCCATTACAAGGGATAAGTATTTCAAAGTTTCGTCCATCAAGGATCTTTTTAGTATCAGTGCTCATTTACTCATTGGTTTTTTAAAAGAAATAGAATTAATAGATAAATTTTGATTATAATATGTATAGTTTATAGAAAGTGATTTTAATTTGGTGAATTGAATTCATGATTTGGATTGTTAGTGGCTGTATCTTCAAAGGGGGTTGAAGTATCGTAAAACAATTGTCCCCCTGGGAAGGTACGTAAGTCCGGTATCATTCAAAGTATCTTTTCATTTTGCTGTGATTTTAATCGTAGCATTTTTGTTGATTTTAACTGTTTGGCTAATCTTTCTGATCATCGCCAGTAGCCCGAGGGATGGTGTAAATCCTGCTGGGGACCATGTAGGTAGCAGAAGTACCGTAAGTCCCCATGGTCCCTAGTATGGTGGCCTAGCTTTGGTTGCTGGCGATCTACAGCCCGTTTTTATACTGTGTCGTCTGATTTAATTTGATCGTTTTATTGCTCTAAAATTAGTTTTTAAAATTATAATCTGTGATATATTGCTAATTGTTGTACTGTCCTTCGGCGACAGGTTTATATATATAATATAAATGTTTACCTTGTTCAAGTCACGATATGGCTGAAATAGTGCCGATGTGACTTTAAATATTAACTCACTCACTCACTCACTCACTCACTCACTGTGTGATGGTAATAGTCACTAATTAAGTATTTGCTGTATAGTTGGGGGTGGCCCAGTCGTCTAAGGCGCCGCGATTCGCTGTGCAGAGTTGCGTCCCTTGGGAACGCCAGAAATCTATGCTTGTGCGTTCGAATCCCGGTTCGCACGGATTATGTTTCTAGGTTTGTCAGCACCATACCCGTGCACGTGGGTTTCACCGAAGTGGTAAACGTCTGAGACCTGCATCACTTCGGGCTTTCCTCCCACATTAAGCAGACACGCCGTGATATAACTGGAATACTGTTAAAAGCGGCGTTAAACCCAAGTCACTCACTCACTTACTCTTGGTGAGGGTACACAAACACACATCCAGACATACACCCACATAGAGTACAGACATACACATCATTTGTAGTATTCTTGAAAATTAAGCATATTAAGCAGTGTTAAACTTATATCTTATTTTGGCACATTACATAGAGATCATGAATCTATCAATGATATATCTCTGTTATCATTGGGGTCAGCCTCCATATATCCTACATGGAGTAATCTGACGTGAAGATATCCCCACATATCTTGAAACATTTTATAAGATATTAATGTAAAAAGAGAGAGTGTGTAAGGTTTTGACGCTTTTAAGAACTCAGATGAGACGCCATCTTGTCCTTGAGAAATATAATTAGCAAATTTATCCATGCGAACCATAGAAAGATATGGAGAAGTATGTACGTCAAGAAGAGATGTTTCCCAAACTAACAATCAGTCAAGGTTTACCACAGAGTAAGTATTCTTATCACGATATGCTGCACGTGATTTCCAGACTTTACGCACTAATCCTGCACGAGACATAAGGTGCATCTCGAGTCATCGATCTATGACGTCACATGTGATGCGTTCATGAGCATTGGTTCACACAACATACCAGTGTGGTCGGTTATGCATCGAACCAATCGATATCTGTTGAATAGGAGCAAGTCTTCATATATTAACCAAGATGTTTGGTATCCGCGTTTCTTTTGACTTTGAGTATACTTCCTGATCACTAACATCTATATTTAGTGAAGCTGTGAGCAGATCTGGTTTGCTTGTACATATGACTAGGGTTTGCTCGCATCACAAACAACATTACTCAGATCAAGATTCACCAAATAGCAATAAAAACAAACCTTTTAATTGATGATAGAGTTAAGTGGGCTGACGATGACTTTGGTCGTATTGACGTCCGTCCGCAGGTTTGTGATATGCGGTAGGGCTTAAAACGTCGAGTTTTTGTGACACCCGGTAAGAAGGACATCATGTGTGTCTCCGCCCACAGCATTGCAGATGCGCTCTACTTGTTTATGTCGGAAGGACATCATGTGTGTCTCCGCCCACAGCATTACAGATGCGCTATACTTGTTTATGTCGGAAGGACATCATGTGTGTCTCCGCCCACAGCATTGCAGATGCGCTCTACTTGTTTATGTCGGAAGGACATCATGTGTGTCTCCGCCCACAGCATTGCAGATGCGCTCTACTTGTTTATGTCGGAAGGACATCATGTGTGTCTCCGCCCACAGCATTGCGGATGCACTCTTCTTGTTTATGTCGGAAGGACATCATGTGTGTGTCCGCCCACAGCATTGCGGATGCGCTCTACTTGTTTTGGTCGGAAATAATAAAAGAAACGCCTCTGCTTACACTAATCTTTGCGAGAGCAGTTTTGATTTCACAAACTAAGTACATGAATGAGGTGACCTCGACAATATATTTAGGTGAGGTCAGCGGTGTACTGAAGATCGGCTATGTCATGGCATGCAGGCCTATTGTTGGGGAATGACCACAGAGACACACGCTGTAGAAAGGTTTCACTTCGGTGGAACTAAAGAGCAGTGGAAAAGTGTTGAAAAACCCTAATCTTAATCAAAATCTGGAATTCGAAACAACGTTCATCGGATACAGGGTAATTTGTCGTGTCTCACACCAATGTCCTCTGTGGGGCGGTCGGGTAGCCTAGTGATTAAAGCATTCCTCGTCACGCCGGAGACCTGGGTTCGATCCCGACATGGGTACAGTGTGAAGCCCAGTTCTTGTGTCCCCCGCCGTGATATTACTGGAATATAGCTAACAGCGGCGTAAAACCATACTCACTCACTTGCTCACCCTATGTCCTCTATAATGTAATGGCGGCTGTCAGCGTGATGCTCTGTGATAAGAATTCGTTACTGCAATATTCATCAGTATGATGACGTCATTATGCAGGACATTTCCTCTTGTCAGTATTTGGCTCCCTGTTACATCCCAGCAAACATGGTGGAATACAGCTTTAGTTACCTGACAACCAACTGAAATAATTTATTTAAAATGCTTGTTTGACACACCTTGACTTATCACGGATATAAGAGGAGACCTTCGCGACATCTTCGTACTGATAGACAGTAACTGTACACTCCAATTAATAGTATTCGATCGATACCACTTGCATATTCGACGAACAACATCATACTTAAAAATATCTCTATTTGATAAAATGGTACATCTGTTTTGACAGAGAACGTAAAACGTTGCATGTTTTCAGTGTATCATTCCTGTCTTTTCTAGGTGGATCTCTCATCTTTAAGGGCTCTGGAGAGTATTCCGTCCTGGGGAGAGAGTTCAGGTTTACCTGCGAGGTTGTCAATGCCAGTGTCACGGGGTTAATTACATTCACTAGACGTGATAACCTTTCATTTCATTCTGTCTGCCGTGTAGCAGTAGACACGGGGCAACAGATAACGAGGAATAACAGCTTCCTATGTTCAGATGAAGACGGACAACGACACACGTACACATTGACCATCAGGGATGTTTCTCGGGATGACTCTACTGATTGGCTGTGCCAGGGAGGAGGGATGAGTAGCAACACGGTTACTTTGGATGTGCGATGTAAGTATGGCAAATACAGGTATAACAGGTATAACACTGAGTCATCCCCTGTTACAACAGAGCCCCAGTAACTTTGCTGTTTGTTTGTTTTTTGTTTGATGTTTAACACTCAGCAATATGACGGAGGTCTGTAAATAATCGAGTCTGGACCAGACAATCAACCACGTCACCGAGCATGACCAACCGAGCCATCAAGAGGTATGAAAGCTCAACGTAAAGATCATAGCGTGTGTACATGTAGCAGTGTACTTCATGCTGACATGGATGAGTCATATCTAATCATTCCCTCTACCATACTAGTCTACCCGTGAAGATCCGGGGTAGAATAGGTCTTCATCAACCGATGCTTGCCGTAAAAGGTGACAATGCTTGTCGTAAGAGGCGTGTAACGGGATCGGGTGGTCAGGCTCGCTGACTTGGTTGATGCATGTTAACAGATCCCAATTGCGTAGATCGATGCTCATGATGTCAATCACTGGATTGTCTTATCCAGATTCAATTATTTATAGACCGCCGTTATATAGCTGAAATATGGCTGAGTGCGGCGTAAAATAACGAACCAGCCAACCAGTCTTCAATTAGGTTCACATGGAGGATCTATCATTTGGCTGCAGAGGACAGACCGCGTTGAACCGAAATTCTCACGGCTTCACTCACATGTACGCCTGGAGTTATTAAATAACTTCCGGTTTATGTATAACGCCTCCTGATTTATATAGAATGAAGCATTATTGCAGATTCACCAACAGTTGCGATACACACCATAAAGCCATGTTCTGGACTAACCTTCCTGGTCGACGAATCCAATGTGTCCCTCAGCTGCACTGTCAAGGGAGGTAACCCTGCACCCACCACCTTCACTTGGTACCACGGAGATGTCGTGTTGAAGAGAGGGGCCGATCAAATCTACACCATCGACCGTGTGACGAGATCCAGTCAGGGGCACTACAGATGTACGGCAGATAATGGCATATCGCCTCCGGGACAGGCTAATGTGGCAGTCACCGTCCATTGTAAGTACTGGATGTTGATTCAGTATCTAATATAAGCAGATAAATGTACGCCCTCCTTTGTTCAATAGAACTATCACTGAAGAGTTAACTTTGACATGATTGATATACAGTTCCTTCATTCATTTTTGAGAGTGGAATGTCGGTGATTCGATCCTACGACCACGTCATACCAAAAAGACGTTAAAAGATGGTACTTGTTGTTACCGTGCCTCGCGGTCGGCATTATGTGAATAACATAAGGCCTGGTCGGTTCAGAGTCAGTATACCGTGTCTGGGTGGGGTGTCAATGTTAAACTGCAGCATGGCAGAAGCACACACACAAGCGGGCACACTCACACAGGCGCCCCCCCCCCCCCCCCCCCCCCCCCCCCCACACACACACATATACACACACAGGCACACACACAGGCATACACACAAAAACACACACATACACACACAGGCACACACATGCATGCATGCACGTCGCCATTTCGCCTCACCTCATTCATTTGTCTGGGACATCTTTTGTAATAACACTGAAGTCATATTGTAATAACACTGAAGTCATATTGTAATAACACTAAAGCTATATTGTAATCACACTGAAGTCATATTGAAGTCATATTGTAATAACACTGAAGTCATATTGTTATAACACTGAAGCTATATTGTAATAACACTGAAGTCATATTGAAGCCATGTTGTTAATATACTGAAGCCATCTTGAAATAATACTGAAGTCATATTTAAGCCATATTGTAATAACACTGAAGTCATATTGAAGCCATATTGGTATAATACTGAAGTCATTTGAAACCGCATTGTAATCACACTGAAGTCATATTCAAGCCATATTGTGATAACACTGAAGTCATATTGAAGCCATATTGTAATAACACTGAAGTCATATTGAAGCCATATTGTAATCAATCTGAAGCTATATTGTAATCACATTGAAGCCATATTGGTTTGTTTATTGTGTAATGCCGCACTCAGCAATATTCTAGCTATATGACGGCTGCCTGTAAATAATCGCGTCTGGACCAGACAATCCAGTGATTAATATCATGAGCATCAATCCACGCAATTGGCATTGATGACATGCATCAACCAAGTCAACGAGCCTGACCTACCTATTCCGTTAGTCGCCTTTTTGGACAAGCGTAGTCACGTTTTACTGCAAGCATGGGTTGCTGAAGACCTATTCTACCCCGGAATCTTCACGGGTCTGAAGACATTATGTAATAACACTGAAGCTATATTGTAATCACACTGAAGTCATACTGTAATAACACTGGAACTATATTGTAATCACACTAAAGCCATACTGAAGCCATATTGTAATAACACTTAAGTCGTATTGTTATACCACTGAAGTCATATTGTAATAACACTGAAGCCGTATTGTCATCACACTGAAGTCATATTGAAGCCACATTGTAATAACACTGAAGTCATATAGTAATAACACTGAAGCTATATTGTTATAACGCTGAAGTCATATTGTAATAACGCTGAAGTCATATTGTAATAACACTGAAGCTATATTGTAATAACACTGAAGTCATATTGTAATAACACTGAAGCTATATTGTTATAATGCTGAAGTCATATTGTAATAACACTGGAGACGTATTGTTACAACGCTGAAGTCATATTGTAATAACACTGAAGCTATATTGTTATAACGCTGAAGTGATATAGTAATAACACTGAAGCTATATTGTTATAATGCTGAAGTCATATTGTAATAACACTGAAGCTATATTGTTATAATGCTGAAGTCATATTGTAATAACACTGAAGCTATATTGTTATAACACTGACGTCACTGTAGAATAACATGCATCATCTTCTGAACATAACACGAGGAATCAGTGGTACTCATCTCAGCACACACCACTTTATTGTGAGTGAGTGAGTATGGTTTTACGCCGCTTTTAGCAATATTCCAGCAATATCACGGCGGGGGACAGTAGAAATGGGCTTCACACATTGTACCCATGTCGGGAATCGAACCCGGGTCTTCGGCGTGACGAGCGAACGCTTTAACCACACCGCCCCTTTATTGTAGGACTGCGACCAGTGTGACAAATATTCTACATCTCAATTCCACATTTTAGATCCACCTATCGTGCACATGGACGGCACCAGGAGAGTGGTCAACGAGTCTGATGATTTGACCATCCACTGTGCAGCAGAAGCAAACCCGGAAGTGACGTCAATAGTTTGGACAAAGATAGGTGTAGGCGCTTTCATCTCTGCCAATGGGACTCTTCATATAAAGAACATACGTAAGACTGATGGAGGGGTCTACGTCTTCACAGCCACCAACACAGTCACACCGTGCAGGGGAAAACCACAGGAGAAGCGCTCATCTTTGGCTCTGAGCCTGGAGGTGCAATGTAAGTTACAATTATTGTAAGATATTAATGTTTTTAAGCAATTGTTAAGTACACTCATTGCAACAAGGTTTAAAGCACCCCCCCATCCACCCCCTACAAACACCCTCCCCCCCCCCCCCCCCCCCCCCACACACACACTGCTATATAAGAGCAATAATCGTGGACGCAACGTTAAACCCCCTTTCACCCAACCTCATGAAAATGGGGAGTACACCTATTAAATAATGTCACTGTGTCTGAGGTATTCTTTTTTAAGTATTCTGACCAGTTTGGCATATAAGGCTGCACAATAACTATATAGGTATGATATATTAAGATATGACATAATTATTCTATTGTATTGTTTAAAATATACAAAATTCTTTCAGCAGACATTTCTTATGTTCATGGAAACATACTAGTATGATTATATTACTCATGTATTAATATATTATAACAACAACAACAACAATAATAATAATAATAACAACAACAACAACAACAATAATAATGAAAATAATAATAATAATAATAATAATAATAATAGTAGAAACGTCACACGAGATATGTTTATATCAATGATAACTTGTTCATTGGTGAAATTATTAATAATCATATTGTGGTGTTTAAGATGCTCCTCGCATAGAACATTTTAGTGTCACGTTAGGGAGCAGAACCAGGAACGTAAGGGAACACGACAACGTGACAATGTAGTGTGAAGCCAGAAGTAAAACTGATTCTTTATAACTATTAGAAAATATAACTCCATTATAAATGAGAGTTGAGATAAGTGTATAGTAATAACAACCTGGTTCATTAATGAAATTATTGTGGTGTTTAAGATGCTCCTCGTATAGAATACTTTGGTGTCACGTCTGGAGACAGAACCGTGACTGTGGCGGAACACGATAACGTGACACTGCAGTGTAACATCAGCAGTAATCCGGCTTCTACCATAGAGATCAGGAACAAGATCTCCAGCATAGAAAGAAGGAAGTTCAGCAACTATAACTCAGTGCAAACAATGAAAGCGATGCTACTGGATGTGTCCTGTCAGGAAGGGGGAGAATACACCTGCTCGGCCGGGAACTTGATCGGAAAAGCTGCCCCACAGACTGTGTTATTACAAGTCACTTGTAAGTAATATTTTTTTCAAAATAAGTTTCTTAATATTGCTGTTCATGTATAGCAGAATAGGTCTTCAACAACCCATCCTTGCCGTGAAAGGCGACAATGCTTGTCGTAAGAGGCGACTAACGCGATTGGGTGGTCAGACTCACTGACTTGGTTGATGCATGTCATCTTGTCCCAATTACGTGGATCGATGTTTATGATCAATGTCAATCACTGGATTGTCTGGTCCAGACTCGATTATTTACAGACCTCCGTCATATAGCTGGAATATTGCTGAGTGCGGCGTTTAACAACAAACAAACAAACAAACATTCAGTTTCTTTCTTTGAAACTTTGGGGTACCAATCACACATGTTTCAAGATTCACATTGAACAATATATTTGCTAAAATTATGATTTAAATGTTTTATTATCATCATTATCTTTTTTCGGCTTTAAATAAAGTGAAAATCAAAATGAATGGCACTTTTAGATCAGGTTGTCTGCCATATTTCTTGTTTGATTTATGTCATGTCGGCATCCATTGTTTATTCAGGTGCCCCAAGGCGATATTCATCTTCATCTGACAATCTGTTGTTTGCTTCAAATCTGCACGAAAACGCAACACTTAGTTTGACTGTCATAGCCTTCCCACAGCCAACCTTCAGGTGGGAGAAAAAGCCAAACTCGAGACCAATCAGCACCACTGAAGTCAGCACTGAGGGCGTCCTTGTGACAGGAAGTGTCACCATTTTGGATGTCAAAGAAGAGGACTTTTTGAACTACACTGTCAACGTGGAGAACACAGAAGGCCGATTGGAAGTGAAGATAGCTCTGGTTTCTAAATGTTAGTTAGTTTTTTTAATAAAACATACTTCTTGAAAGGCAGGATAAATGTATACAAATGAATGGAGTAATTCATCAGTACATATTTTTGTTTCGAAAACAGTTTTTAGAAAAAGATATTGTGCAGTTGTTTAGTAATGTTAGTTTGAGTTAGGTGAAAATACAATATTGTCAGATATCGCGTCATCATGCAGGTACAAATTCATCCAATGGGACATTACATAGCAAGTAGGTCACAATTGACTGTGATATTTTCAATAATCAACCAAACCAAGTTGTGATGTAGTTGGTAAACGCATTGTCTACTTATGCAAGTGACTGTCATCATATTGCGAAGAAGAATTTAACAGAGTCAGTTTTTCTTTTCTGTACAAGTGCATATGCTGGCTACACTGTTTCTACCATAACGTAAAGCAATGTATCTAATATATCCGCATTGTTTTCAGCCAAGCCAAACATACCAAGCAGCCTGAAAGCGACGAGCACCTGCCCACGTTCGATAACACTGCAGTGGGAGAAAGCTTTCAATGGTGGCGCCACACAGAGTTTCAACAT